>NC_067154.1:42708952-43008952 GCF_903995435.1 Acomys russatus
ACACACACACACACACACACACACTCAGTTTGTGTTAGGTAATGTATCTCACTCAAGTCAGACAATGAATTTTTAAAAAAATCTGAGTTGTTATTTATACTCTCAACACTTAAAAATTAATTTTTTTGTTAGTTTGTTTTTGGTTTTTCGAGACAGGGTTTCTCTGTTTTAGCCTTGGCTGTCCTGAACTCACTCTGTAGACCAGGCTGGCCTCGAACTCACAGAGATCCACCTGCCTCTGCTTCCCAAGTGCTGGGATTAAAGGCGTGTGCCACCACCGCCCGGCTCTTTAAGACTTAATTTTGAAGGTATAATGGTGAATTACATTAATTTAGATGTCTAAAATCTAAGTAGGTTAAACACGATGAGTTACTTATTTACATGTTTCCCACCATCTCACCATCTGATGTCGTTGTCATCCTCTTACTAGGTGCCCGTGAGCTGCTGTTGGGTTTTTAAAAATATTTTATTAATTTATTCATAATACATCTCAATTGTTATCTCATCTCTTTTATCCTCCCATTTCTCCCTCCCTCCTATTTTCCGCTTACTCCACTCCCCTATGACTGTGACTGAGGGGGACCTCCTCCTTCTGTATATGCTCATAGGGTATCAAGTCTCTTCTTGGTAGCTTGCTATCCTTCCTCTGTGCTGTTGGGTTTTAAAGTCTGCTGTGTGGGATGGTTTTCTGGAAAGTTCAGCTTCTGCACTTCGTGTTTCCTAGCAGTGAAATGGAAATAATAACACGAACTGAATGTAATGCTGTGTGAGCTGCAGAGATGATGAGAAAGTATCTAGTCTAACAAGTGGAGCCTTCCTCTCTCTTCTCGTTATGTGTGGGAAACACAGGAATCTGCCTACGCCTGGTGGAGTGTGGTTTCTTTTGACTATTGCTCTTTCAAAACCAGCCAGTACATTGCACAAACACCTGTGATGGTTAAAGCACATAAAACCAAAAATAGTTCTACTTTGTATTTTGTATGATGCTTTGTTATAGAATTATAGAAAAACATTGTAAGGATTGTTTACAAGGATAAATCTACTTTCATTATATGAGTTGAAATTTTGTGTACTTTTCCAGGTGGATCATGTTCTAGCCAATTTCCTATTGCTGGGCAATGTAAG
The DNA here is from genome assembly GCF_903995435.1 of Acomys russatus. Classification (NCBI taxonomy): domain Eukaryota; kingdom Metazoa; phylum Chordata; class Mammalia; order Rodentia; family Muridae; genus Acomys; species Acomys russatus. The sequence goes on from NC_067154.1 coordinate 42,710,078, forward strand.
GTGTTTACAACTGTGATTTATTCTATAATGTTGTACAACTAATTTTGTATGTCCCTGTGTGGTTGTCTTGTCTTAGTGTAAGTTCCTAGGTCTGCACATTCTGGTCCGAGGCTGTACAGACTTTAGAATTCTTAGAGTGTGTGTATGTGCGTGTATATCTGCGTGTGTGTGTGCATGTGTGTGTGTGTGTGTGTGTGTTTGTGTGTGTTGCATATGTACTATACCACAGCCTGCATGTAAAAGTTAGAAGTCAGCTGTGGGAGTAGTTTCTCTCTTTCTACCATGTGGGTTCTGGGCATCAAATTCAAATCATCAAGCTTGGCCCGCAATCACCTTTACCCACTGAGCTATCTGTCTGGTGCCAGACTTAAGACTTCTGATACATAGAAAAGATGATTTTTGGGATGCTGGTCTTCTTTAGTTATTATAGTTACTGAGCCTGCCAGATTTCCATGTCCACAACATATAGAGTTTTACTAACAATCTTTGTCTAGGGGCTTGGGCCGGCTACCAGTTGAGAGCCGAGTTATGTTTATAGCACCCACACCCGTCAGCTCATAATTACCTGAAATTCCAACTGTAGAGGGTCTGACACACTCTTCAGGCCTGAGTGGGCAGGCAAACACACGCACACACACACAAATAAAAATAGTTACGTTTGTATACTCAATCTATATTTTTTTATAAGTGCCGTATAAATAAAGTATGGTTTAATCATTATTTGAATTGAGGGATGACTGAGTACATTAGTATTTTGACCTAGGAAAGGGGTCAGAAATCATGTTAGAATTTTACCATTTTTGCTGGCTGTGGTGGTGCACGCCTTTAATCTTACCACTCGGAAGGCAGAGGCAGACAGATTGCTGTAAGTTTGAGGCCAGCCTGGTATACAAAGTGAGCTCAGGACAGCCAAGCCTATACAGAGGAACTCTGTCTTGAAAAACAAAACAAAACAAAAGAAAGAAAGAAAGAAAGAAATTTTACCTTTTTGTAATTTTTAATATTCATTAAAAATTATGCATCCATGTTCATCCATCATGTGTATATAGTGCCTGAAGAGGCCAGTAGATGGTACCTGACCCCCTGGGACTTGAGTTACAGGTGTTTCTGAGTCACTATGCGGGTGGTGGGACTCGAACCCAGGTCCTCAGGAAGAACAGGTAGTGCTCTTAACCACCGAGCCAATTCTCTAGCTCCCTTTCAGTACTCTTTTAAAAATAAGCTCTTGTGGGTAGTTGGAGTTTCTGAATAGCTCTAATTCAGTATCTCAACTTCATTAAATAGTTAGTATTCTAGGCATAATTCAACCTAGTTATGTCTTAAACTATGAGAATATTGACAAATAAATTCAGGATAGATTCAAGTCCTGGACTAGGTGTACACTCTCTGGCTACTCTCACCCAGTACTGTAAAATGTGTCAGCCTTTACATGTGGCTGAGCATGTGGTTATTTTCCCTGTCTTAGATGAAGAGACTTGGGTGAGAGGTGATTTCCTGTTCAAGATGGCGTAGCTCTTAGGCAGGGAAAGTTGGGTGGAGTTGAGCTTTGTGTGACTCAAGACCCTTCCCTCCTGTCATTGGCTACACTCTGCTCTCTGGGCTGGCCCATGCATCGTACTGACTGACACTTTTCATTGCTCTTTCCCTGTATTTGCAGATCACAGATCAAAGCATGTTAAATAAATACATCTACCAAAGAAAATTTTAGATGCATGCAGAGAGAAGCGTTTTTAATATTGAATTACATGAAAACATAAAATGATACATATTAATGGGGTATACTGTATATGTGTATGTATAATGTTGTATAAATCATATGAAAACACAAATAACCCTAAATAACCAAAGCAATCTTGGAAAAAGAAAAACTAGGAGAAGTTGTACTACCTGAGTTCAAAGGTGTAGTGATGAAACATAATGACATTGGCACAGAGAGGCACACAGAGCAGTGACATAGTATCGAATACCATGAACTTCCGTCACTCATGTGCAATCAACTGGTTTTCCTTTTAAAAATTTTCATTTATTATAATTTATTCAGATTACATCCCAGTCGTTATCCCCTCGCTTGCATCTTTCAATTCCCACCCTCCCTCCCTCTTCCACCCTATTCCCTCCCCCCTCCCTGCCCTCTAACAGATGGGGGCCTCCTCCCCACCATGTGGCTGCAGCCCATCAGGTCTCATCTGGATAGCCTGCTTCCCCTTCCTCTGTGCGCCCGCCAGCTCCCCACCAAGAGGAAGTGCAGATCACAGGGGTTTCTTTCTGATAGGCCACCGCTTTTCATTCATTGGTTTGAGAATGTCATGGCCATCCTATACCAGTGCTTCTGAGGGCTTTGCTTGGAGTACAGATAGTGGCTTTGACTGTGTTGGGCCTTTGTGGCCCTCACTCTTTGACTATGGGTAGGAGATTCCTGAAGAATGAGTTGTTGAGGAGCTTTCCATACTTGGGTCCAACCTCACTTTGAGATAGCTTCTGATCTGTTTGTGGGGGAATTCTGGAATTGGGTGCACAGGTTATCTGAGCCATTCCTTGGGTGGCCACTCAAGGTAATTCCCAAAGGAGTACTTCACTCTGTCTAGACAAACTGCTGTGCTTTTAAATATTGCCTTTACTTAGATGACTGAAAGACTTGGCTTTTTATTCTTAATCTTTAGCCTAGTGTTTCCTGCAGGGACAGAAACATGGGCTCATGCTTAATTTATGCAGCTGTGTGTTTCTACTATGGGTGATTGTTGTAGATGGGCAAGGAGCCTCTTCTTCCTGGGTTTAAGGATATCACAGCCTGGCAAGACTCTTATAAAACCAACTTATGAGAAACTAAGTCTCCTCTGTTTCTATCTCTGTCTCTGTCTCTTTCTTATGGAATATAGGCACACAACCATGCTTTGCTCTGCTAACTTTGAGCAGAAAAGTGGCTGTAATTTTGTTACCTGACAGACTGGCCTACTATCTGGCTGGTACAATCTTGGCCGTTATGGAACAGCACAGGATTAAAAGTCCTAGGTAAATTGCAAAGACATCAGCAGTGAGCGGGTGGACTTTGGTGAACGTTCTTGCATCCTGTGCCTGACCCCTTTAGCTAATCCAGGATATAAAGTAATCACTTTCAAATTCATGATTCCAAACAATTGCATTTTCCCCCAGAGTGGCAGGCAGGACAAGGATTCCTGCAGACAGGCATGGAATACTTACCTGGCGCGTAGCTGCTATTTAGCTTTGTAATGAAATGAAGAACTTAAAGGTAGAATTGAAATAAATGAGGCACATATGTAAATGCTATTTCAAGTTTATATCTTAAATTGTGTATATTTACTTTTAGTGGACCATCCATAGTTATACTTTTTAAAAATACATTGGAAATTTAGTTGAGTTTTTAAAAAAATTACTATTTTTTTATTTTTTCAGATCATAATGTAATTATATAATTTCTCCCTTCCTTTTCGTCCCTTCAAGTCCTCCTGTATACCCTTGTTCTTTTTCGGATTCACGGCCTCTGTAACTTTTGTTTATCATCCAGTAAAATGATTACACTACAGGAAACACTTGTTGAATTCTTTCTGGGTGTTTGTTTACACTAAACTGGTTGTGACACCGTTTATGAAGAATGGCTTTTGGCGATGCATGCAAATCATTCAGGTTGAATAGTAAATGCTTACTAGTTAATAAAATTATGAAGTTACCTTGCTTCTTATCTCTTTTTAATTAATACCCAAATCTGTCTTTCAGGCTGTAACTGAGAAGAATTTTGAAACAAAGGATTTCCGAGCCTCTCTAGAAAATGGTGTTCTGCTGTGTGAGTAAGTATTTAAGGCATGTCCACTCTTGTCATAGGTTTGGTCCTTGGTCCAAAGTGAGCTTTGATCCCTGCAAGCTGACACCTCCACGGTATGAACAAGTAGGGAAGGAGTTATATAGGTCTATGTATCTAAAGATAGTAAATTCGTATTATTTTTAATTAGTAAATAAGCAAGAGTCTGTTATTACTTTATGGGCAGATAAGTGAGGAGGAAGCTGATTATCTGACTGTAACTTACACTGTGTGTAACTGCCTTGTTATAAAAGATCCTTTCTATCAGTGAGAGTGATGACTGTAGTAGCAAATTCTTCTTTAAGGTTTAAGTGGAGTCATTACATTACCTAAATCAATTTGAGTCGCTGACTATTTATTCAGTTAATAGATGCCATTGTGAGCAACATTCCGGGCTGTGATTACCAGCTGTTAAGCAGGCTGGTGCCCTGATTGATGGCGTCGGGTCTACGTTGTTGGCTTTGTGCAGTGTTTGATTCTTTAGTGGCTATATAGTACAGCTAACCAGCTATGTGACCTCTGTGGGTAAGGGGCAGGCCTGGGAGGGAGGAACTGAAATCCGGGAGGAAAGTATGGGTTGCAGCAGTGAGCAAATACATTGTAAGAATGCACTTGAGCACCCACCCACATTTTTTGAAAGCACTTGATAATTCCAATCTAGACTCTTATCACGTAGATATTTATGGAATCTGTCCAGATGCCGACTCTGGGAGTGGGCCACTGGAACCTAGATGTCTCCCTCCTTTTTGGGGACCGGGTCCTTCTAGCCCAGTATGTACCATGATGCTGGCCCACAAGCTGCCCTTAGAGGCTTTTGACTCTCCCTTTGAAGGCTGCTCTTGCAATAAAGACTTCCAAGTGCAAGGGGGTAGATATCTTTTTCCATTGCTTTTGGACGTTCACATGAGTGACATAACTTTGTTTACGTTTACAAGTAGTTTTCATGCTTGAGCCTTATTTTCCCCGTCTGTGAAGTGGAGATTAGGGCCTTTGATCTGCCTGATTCCTGGAGCTGCTGTGCTCAGTAGTCTAGTTTAGGTCTGCATAAACTCCGGCACCTTGGCCTAGGTACGAGTGGTCAGGAAGGTGGGCAAGGAAACCGTCCAGGTTTCCTCTGTTTGAGAATATCAGTAATTCGTTAATTCGCTCCGTAAGACGTCCCTGGCATTGAGCCAGCTGTGCTTCATAAAAATGTCAGCTTGATGTGGCTTCACCGAATGGAGACCAGGAGAAGCACCCACAGGGCCCCAGGCCTCATTCAGCCCTGTGCTCATAGTCCTTGCTGAGCAGTATTTAAACTCATCTTGATTGGGCTGTATGATCTTCTCAGCGGCTGGCAGAAGGGACGTCATCCTGATTTGTAAACTGATGTGAGTGTTTTCTCATGTGTTGAGGAGATGCAGGAGAGGAAACGGATTTATTGAGAAGCGTGTGACCTGAAAACTGCCTTTGCTCTGAGTCTGTCTGCTTAAGGGTTTTCAGGATGGTAGCAGTTTGTGGATGCCACACTCCATGGTCGTGGTCTTGTGAGGAATTAGGTGGCATTGTACAGAATATGGGGTTTTGCTTGGCCTCATGAGAGCACATAGCCTAAATAGATGCTCAGTTTAAAGGAGTCTCTTTGTGGGTTACGTACTTCTGATTCTGAGCTCAGAATAACTTAGGGATCTGTCTTGTGGAATAGCGCCTCCTTCAACATGTGACTAAACATGTTTGAGGGTGGCACCACTTACTTTAAAAAAATTGTTTGAGGATTTTCGACATATGTGTTTTGATCAAATCTGCTCCCCCCATCTCTGACTGACTCCTATTCTCCTAGTCTCACTATACTCTGCCAATTTCATGCTTTTGGTTTTTAGTTCGTTTGTTTTGGCTTTTGAATCCAGTTGTCTTCTAGTGCTGCCTGTATGTGCATACATGTATATAGGATTACTAGAGCATGGGTAACTAACTTCTCAGGTCTTGTATCCCTGAAGAAAACTGACTCTGACTTTCTTTTTCATTAAAAAAAAAAAAAAGATTTATATTTATTATTATGTACATAGCATTCTGCCCATATATACAGCAGCATGCCAGAAGAGGGCACCAGATCTCATTACAGATGGTTGTGAGCCACCACGTGGTTTCTGGGACTTGAACTCATGACCTCTGGAAGAGCAGTCAGTGCTCTTAACGTCTCAGCCATCTCTCCAGCCCAACTCTGCCTTTCTTAGTAGATTACCAATAGGTCCTCAGCTGGGAGTGGAACTTCATGCCACCTCCCCACTGCATGCTGGGATTTGGTCTGGCTTGAGCTTGTGCAGCTCTTGTGCATGCTGTCATGGCTGCTGTGAATTCACAGCTCTGTAGTATCCTCATTTCTGACTCTGGCAATGCATTTGCCCCTTCTTCTTTGATTCCCCCTGAGCCCTCGGGGGAGGAGCTATGAGGTAGACAGTGCCTTCAGGGCTGAGATTCGGCTGCAGTCTGGTTACAAGCCTCTGCTCATTGCGACACCTCTTTTGCATTTGACTGCAGCTTATGAACCAGCTCTGGGTCTAAATGATTTGAAATGTCCAGGCTGAGAGATGACCATATTATTACAAGTAAGAAAATCCAGAGCTAATTAAAAACACTATTTTGACACAAACTAGAACAAATTAGAATAGAAATAATTTTTGAATTGATCCAAATTAATATAAATTAAAAATAAATGTAATTTCTATCCTAATAGTGACAACAAACATTTAAATATATATATATATATATATATATATATATATATATATATATTGAGTTTCTTACTGTTTTATATAATAATTTCGTTAGCTTTTATCCTTCAATACCAATTTTTTTTTTTTTTAACTCGCATTCTGAAATATCCAAGTAAGAAGTCGAAGGAGTTTTTCAGCTTTTACTCAACTGACAAAAGACTGGCATTTCAGACTCCAAAAATCCACCTCTGCACTGAAGTTTCAGATAGGATGCCCATCTGAGTCACAAGCCCCACCCTGTGCACTTATCAGCAGGCTGATGGACTATTGGCGTGAGCGTGTTTGTGGTAATAATTTTTGTTCTAGCAAGTTTGACATTGGAATGTAGTGAGTTGAAAGTTAAAGATTACTCCTGTGTGTGTGTGCGTGTGCAGCAAGTGCGAGCACATGCTTGTTTCCGCGCATGTAGAAGCGTGAACATTGGGTACCCTCTTCATCATTCTCCAGTTTGTTTGAGATGGCATGTGGCACTGAATCTGGAGTTGGTTCAGCTGGTGAGGCTGGTTGGATGATGGGATCTATAAGTCCGTTGTCTTCTACTTCCCAGTGTGGGCATGATGAGGCTGTTGTGCCTGGCTTTGTACGTGCTGCTGAGGATCTGATCTCAGAGCCCTAGGCTTGCATGTAGGCAGGCGCCTTACCAACTGAACCAGCTCCTTGTTTGTGCTTATACTGTTCATTTTAGGCACACATTCTCTTGGCTTTATTAGTAGTGAGATGGGAACAAAACCACTCCCCCCCTTAAAATTATTTTTCCTGAATTAATGAAAAGATTGACTAGACTTTTAAAAAGGTGATTCTAGCTCTCTGAGATTTATCAATGCTATCTCATGACTTGCCTCATTTCTTTAGTTTTGGCTATTATTCATAAGGACTGCTATACAACAGGTTAAAAAAAAATGTAAAATAGTTGCATTGCATATATATCCACAGCCCTGCTTTGCCATGGCTCTGGCACAATTCCTTCTGTGTTCTGAACATTCCGTCTAGCTACTGATATCAGTTAGCAATCTCCCAGTTACTCATCTTCTGATGGCAGTCTTGGAAGTCTTCTTATGAAAACATTCTTTATTCCTCTGTGAAGCAGGAAGGTTTGTTTGCAGATCGTCTCACTGGGCGTGTCCCTGCTTACTCACTCTGTATTTCCTCTCTCTGGAATGCTCCCAGGTTTCTGCTCTTGTCCCGGTCGTCATCAGCCATGCACATAAAACGTCTGAGTTTATGCCTTGGTGACCCCATAGTTCACGTCACCGAGACGCTTCTCACAGTGTTACCAGGTCATCCCTCCACCCCCACTTTTGCTTGCTGCTTGGAAAACGGGAGCAAAAATGTCTACCTGTTGCTGTGAGAATGCCCATTTGTATTCATATTTCCTTTGTGGCTAGCTTACTGCCTGAAAGGTCCAGTCTTGAAAGAAAGACCCATTTAGTAGAAGAGAACCGGCAGTTATACAAACACAACTCTTTTCAGTAGGAGTGTCAAGTGATTTCTGATACAGTGGAAAACATAGGGAACAGTGCTGCTTGCTCTTAATAGCTAGAGTACGTCATTATTTTGTTAGAGTTGAGAACTTCTATCGAAAGACCAGGCACTGGAGAATCCCTGAAACTTCTTTGCAGTGGGCCACAGGATTTAGTGGGTTGGGAAAGGTGGTTTCTTGCAGCTGTTTCTGGTCTTGAGTTTCCGTTCTTTTCTTCTCTTTTTTCTTTCTTTCTTATTTATTTATTTATTTATTTTTTTAAGTTTTTTTGAGACAAGGTTTCTTTGTGTAGTCTTGGCTGTCCTTGAACTAGCTCTATACACCAGGCTGGCCTTGAACTCATAGAGATCCACTTGCCTCTGCCTCCTGAGTGCTGGGATTACAGGTGTGCGCCACCACTGCCTGGCAGTCTTGAATTTCTGGAGGAGGAAGATGGCTCACCTGTGACTCCAGGGCCAACACTACCTACTTCGAGGAACAACTTTCTGTAGAGGCCAATATACTTCAATACATTTGTAGTTTTCAGCTTTTCATTGTTGTGACAGGCCCCCCCGAGAGAAGCAGCTGAAAAGGAAGACTGAGCTATTTTGGCTCACTGCTTCAGGGGTTTCTATCCATGGCTGACTTGCTGGCCTGGGATAAGTTACAGTGTCATAGTAGTTAAAGGGAAGATCTACTCCATTCATGGTGGTGGCCACAGTGCTACAGAGTAAAAGGAGCAGGGAGGGAGATAGCATAAGGCATATCACCTTGCGGTTAGACCATATAGCCTGTTCTTCTTCACTTCCTGATAATGCCATCATGTTATGAGTCCTTTGAGAGATTAATCCATCGATTAAATCAAACATTCAGGTTTGGAGTTATTGGACTATATAGCTCATTACCAGGGCAGCAAGCCCAAAGGGTATACGTGTAGGAAAATAATTTCCGAGGCAAACTGTAACACTTTTAGAGAATCTAACCACACTTTTCCAAAACTTGTAATTACTTTAGCACTCACATAGAATAATAAACAGGCAATAATAGAAAAATTCTATTAATAAAATTTACTGAAATTGCCTGTCCTTATGTTAGAACACATGACAAAACTGACAAGTACAATCTTTTAAAAGTGTGGCTTGCTTTAAAAAATATGCACAGTAAATGAATAAAATACAACAGAACTTCAGCAATATATTTTCATGTGTAAGAATTTATTTTAAGAGCTGGGAGAAAATGAGGAAGAGGTGAACCGTCAATTTGTAATATTTGGGTAAATAGTTGGCTGTGAACCATTTAAAAAGCTTACTGTATATTAGGATACAGTCTGTAGCAAAATGATAAGAAAAAGCTAAAAAGAGGCCTTTGAGTAAAAAAGCCTCTTTTCCAGTAGTTTAAAACTTTAAGCTTTGAAAGGAAATAAAAATAAAAATAAAAAGCATGTCAAAGATTATGTGCAGCTATAACTCTGGGATCAACTACACAGTTTAAAATTTTCAATAAACAAATGAGCCAAAAGAATCTGGCCAAATTCATGACAAATGGAAAAATGTTATTTATAAACAATAAAATCTCCACCTTCATTTGTAAGAATTAGAGTGCCATGTGACTTCATTGTCGTTGTTGTTGAAAGTAGTAAATAGGGCTGGAGAGATGTCTCAGAGGTTAAGAGCACTGGCTGTTCTTCCAAAGGTCCTGAGTTTAATTCCCAGCAACCACATGGCTGCATCTATAATGAGATCTAGTGTCTCCTCTTGCACACAGGTATACATGCAGGCAGAATATTCTGGTGCCTCTTCTCGTACACAGGTATACATGCAGGCAGAACATTGTACACATAATAAAAAAATAAATCTTTAAAAAAGAAAGAAAGAAAAAGTAGTAAATAATACAAAATCTTTTTAGACCAGTTGGGTGTGGTGGCATTCAGGGAGGCAGAGGCAGGTGGATCTCTGTGAGTTTGAGGCCTGCCTGGTCTACAAAGTGAGCCTAGGACAGCCAAGGCTATACCGAGGAACCCTGTCTCAAACAAAACAGAACAAAACAAAAACATCTTTTTAGAATGATATGTCTTGGAGGCACAGCTCAGTGGTAAATCATGTGCTTAAACTTGAGTGCACAGGCCGTGGATCCAAGACCTAGCATGCCCTAAGAGCAAGAAGAAGTCTATATTGCGGCATCAAACTCTGAATCTGAAAATGTATACTTGAGTATAAACTGACACAAGTTTCAGAGAAACAACTTTGCAACACTTGTCACATAACTGTGTGTTATTTTATTAGCACAATAAATACATTTATCACTTAGATAATATTGCCTAGTAACCCTTCTTTTGCGAGTGTGGCTATAGGTAGAGGAAGAGAGACATTTTAAAGGCTTCGCATCATGGAAAATGCTAAAAACAAACACTTGAAATACAAAATCGGTAAAAACTGTTCTTATTTTTTCTTTTCAAATCAGGCCACCTTGAACTTGCTATGTGGCTGAGAATGACTTTCAGCTTCTGACTCTCTTGCCCTCTCCTCTGTGGCACTGGGATGACAGGAATGGGCCACCTGCACTGAAGACAGTGCAATGACTAGGATGGGACCCAGGGCGTCCCACATGCAAGGCAAGCACGCTGTCAGCTGTCAGTGAGCCACATCCCTGGTCTCATTAATCTTTTTAATCTCCTGTAATGTTGAGGCACTGTGGAAGATTACACAATCCATATCTGACATGCAAAGGCAGGATGCGTCCCTGCCGTTGAAAGTGTGAGGGAACTGAGAGGTAGGTACAGGGATGCTGCTGGCGACGTGAGCTCACTGATGGGTGTTGCTAAATCCCTTTCCTGATATACATTAGCATTTTACACTAATGCTTTCATTTTCTAAAGTACAAAGAGGTAAAAGGGGACTAGACAAATATGAATCACACCATGCTTATGGTGGCAAAAATGAGAGAGCACCTAATCACATGAGTGGGAGAATGGCACTATAGTATCACGGCGAGGAGTTTCAATGCCTTAAAAATCCTGCTCTCTGCCTTATCAGCCTTCTCTCCCCATACCTGGCAACCATAGATATCTTCTCATAGTTCCACCTTTTCATGCCTGTTATAATAATGCATTCTAGTTCTATAATATAATATTTCTATAATGTATTAGATAACGATAATACATTTTGTTATTATATGGAAACATAATAATACAATATAGATACTTTTTAGACTGACTTCTTTCAGTTAATAATATAAATTTAAATTGCTTCCGTATCTCTACATTGCTTGATAGCTTATTTTGCTTTTGTACAAATGATACCCCCTTTTTTGTGAGTGAGCCATTATTTACCTAATGTGAGAGGCCATCATGATGGTTTTAAGTTGTTGCAATTATGAATAAGACTTCTCTTCAAGGCCATACTGGACTACAGAGCAAGTTTCAGGACAGCAAGGGCTGTAGAGAGAAAACTTGTCTCAAAAAACAACAACAACAAAGCTGTAAACATCCATGTCTAAGTGCTTGTGTGGCCATACATTTTTAAACTTATTTGGTAAACACTGAGGAGTGTTACTGATGGCTCATGTGGTAAGAATATGTTTCGTTTCATTGGTAAATGACACATTGTCTTCCAAAATGTTACGTGGCTTCCTGCTACTCCCACCAGCAATGAATGGGCATTCTTGTTGCTCCGCGTCCTTGCCAACATTTGGTATTGTCAAAGTTATTGATTTTTGCTTTTATTATAGGTTAATAAGTTTGTGGTGGTAATGCTTTTTTTTTTTTATTCCAGTTTTCATTTCCCTGATGACATTATCATGAGGAGTTCCTTTTTTTTTTTTTTTTTCTTTTCTTTTCTCATATCTTATTTGCTCATCTGTGTATCTTATTTGGTGGAATAAGTGTTAAGGTCTTTGTTTCCATTTGACAGTGTTTTGTTTTCCTTAAACTTGATGAGTTTGAGAATTCTTTATTAATTTTGGCTAACAGTCAGTCAGGTATGCCTCTTGAATGTATTTTTTCTCATTCTGTGGCTTGTTTTTCACTCTTGTCAGCATCTTTTGGAAAACAAACATTTTGAATTTTTATCATGAATTGTGCCTTTTGGTGTCATACCTAAAAGGTCACCATTGGGCCCAAGGTTACCTAGACTTTTTTTTTTTTCTGTGTTGTCTCTGATGAATAAAAGGTCTATGATCTATGAGTTTTTGTTGAAGTTATTTTTTTAAATAAAACAATGTTTGTTACTCTTAGCTTATTTCTTAAACTGGCTATCACACAAATAATTGAGACTCTTTTGTAATACAAGGCTTCACAACACAGTCTTGAGCAGTTTAAGTCTGTTCTTATGCCTCTTTGCTATTGCTATTTTCTCTTATTTCCAGCAAACCTCCTAAACTTGTACTTGGTAGCTTTCCTCAGCTCCAGCTCCTTCCTCCTGAACTTCCTTTGACTCTGTCAGTGGCTGAATCCCCTCCTATCTCCTTTAACTCCTCCCCCCCCCCTTCCCCATTTCTCCCCTCCCCCTTTCATCCGTTCCACCCTCCAGACCCCCCTCAACTGGCAGAAAGGCCAGCCCTGTTCTCTCCCCTGTTCGTTGATTGGCTGTAAGCTGCTTTATTGACATACCAGGGAACAACTGAGGAGCGGAGTTTACACAACATCTAGACAGGAAATCAGAATTTAAACTACATAAGTAACCTTATGCCTACAACTTTTCTCTATGAAGTGTGTGTCTAAATGCCATTTGTTCTGATCTGGTCATAGAAATTATCTGGTGTTCAGTCCATTAGTTTGTAATTATTGAGATTTCTCAGGATGGGAAGAGTCTGCTGCTAGGTCCGCAAGCTTTGCTGTATGCACTTTAAAAGCCTTGAAGTAGTATTATATCATTTCCTCCTTTTCCCTCTCCATCCTCTTCCAGTTACTCCTTCTTGCTTGCTCTCTCTTAAATTCATGGCTTCTATTTAATTGTTGTTATATATACTCTTTACTATTCTTAAACAGATAAATATAACTTACTAGAGGAACAGGAAGTCTGCTGTGAGATTGCATCTCCTGGAAATGTCAGGAAAGCTACACCCAGGAAGTCTCAACAACATGCCTGCCTAACCAAGAGATAAACAAGCATGACACAAGAGGCAGGCTAACATGGAAAGGGAAATCTCATAGGGCCTTGACCACAGACAAGCAACTACAGGCAATTAGGAGCTCTGAGAGCATGAGGAACAGTCTTCCCTCCCCCACATTGGTTATCCCATACCAAATGATGAGCCCTGAAAACATACAAGTGTATCTTGCACTTTAGTGTGTCTCAAGCACACTGATGAGGCTCAGTAAAAGTGCCATCATAGGAAACTGACAACAACTGCACTGGCATTGACTTCCTGCTCTTCCACCTAGTTGCCCACGTCAGCATTTACTGTTAACTTTTATTTTTGTTAAAGTTGAATATATCAGTTTTTACCACTTACGCTTGAAAATACTACTCCAGTCATAAGTTTTCATACCAAATGCTTTTATACTTTAAAATTTTAGATGACAAATGCTGGTTATCTTACCCATGAGAATGTGGTAACTGTCTACTTGGTGTGCTTTTATTTTAAAATATGAACATAGACAGAAGCCACTGACTTAAAATCTTGACACCTCCTGAAGATAGCCAGTCCAGATGACTGTATCTGACAGTACTATCTGGATCGGCTTTGACAATCAGGAGGGAACAATATAATTTGGTGTATCAGGAATGAGAAATACTCAGAGGCAGTATTTCTGGTTTAAAAAAAGTCATGGCATTTCACTGAAGCAAAGCAATTTTCATTTTTTTCCTAAATTACTTCTTTAAAGAAGATAGAGATTTTGAAAAGTTTACATGAACCAAAAATCAGGATGGATTTCACGGCTTTGCTTCAAGCACTTGTAATTATCTGCTTGCTCTGTGGTGGAGCCCTGTGCAGGGCTGTCCTCAGTGAGCATTCAAAGGTCTAAATGAGCAGAATTTCTGTTTAGAGTAAAAGTAAATGAATAAATTAATACCCTATAGTAAATGAATAAATTACTACCCTATAGGTGATAAACAAGCAATGAAAAGACATTAGTGTCTTCAATTTGCTAGGAAGATGTGATACTGTGTGTTTTTTAAAACCTGTGGGATAGAAATGTAGCTCAATGGATAGAGGGCTCATCTTTTGTGCATGGACTTTTGAGTTCGGTCCCCTGCATGGAATAATCCAGGTGGGCTGACAAGTCATGGGATAGACAGTGCAAGGTCACTCTTGGGTGCTGATAGTAAATTTGAGGCCAGTCTGAGTTACATGGAACCTTGTCTCAAAATAAACACAAAAATAAAAAAATAAAATGAATCATAAAAATTTGACAATATGAAAGCTGCATGCTTGCAAAGTAGAACAGCTAACATTAGAAATGTACCCGAGTGGATGACTATAAGATAATCCACAGGCTACCAGATTCTCTCAGTGTGTCAGTACATTCTTCCATGTTTGTCTTTTGGTACGGGAAGGAAAAAGTATCCTTGAATTTTGTACTTTTGCTGAAGAGCTTTCTGGTCAAGGGGAAATGTGAAGTTTGGCCGTTAGAACTATTTTTCTTTCTTTTTTTCTTTTTTTTTTTTTTTGCAGATTAGCCCATAGTAGAATGTCAAATTCAAGTTCCTAAAGCATTTCACGCCCGAGCCATGTTGAGCTTTTTGGATAGGTGGCTTTCTGGGTGTCTCCCCTGAGTTGGGAAGTCAGGGTATATCCAATGCTAGAAGGGTCTGTGAATGGAGCCAATGTTCTGGCATACGTCCACTCAACCCTTGTGTAGAGAAAAGACAACGTCTTTGCGGGTGAGGGAGGAAGAAGGAAAAAGTAGACACCTTGAGATAGAGCAGGGTTCACTTGGGCTACCATAACAACTACTGGAAAATGGATAGCTTGTCTACAGCGGGGAGTCATTTCTCATAGTGCTGGGGGGCCTAGGGAGTCAAAGATGGAGATGACTGCAGGTTGGGTGTCTTCCTACTTCCTTCATAAGTTCACACCTTCTCAGTACAAATTTCTCACCACAACTGCCACAGTGGAAGGGCAAGGCCTGTTGACTGAGGTCACTAATCTTACCAGAAGATGCATCGCCATGATCTTGGCATCTCCCAAAGGGCCCTGCCCTCTAATGCCATAGCAGAGGGGGTTAGCACTTGAATATGGGAGTTTTAGGAAGGTCACAAACAGTCATACCATAGCAGTGGAGAAGCCAAGGAGGAGGTTACTGCGGTCACTGTGAGAGTACCCCATGCTTTGTGTTCTAGTTTTAATCGCACCAAAACAGCAAACCTCTGCTGTGGTAAGCAAACAGCAACCAGGTTTGTTCCCTCACAGAAGGAAAGGCTTGAGAGAGATAAATGTATAACTCTACTCAGGGTGGAGGGGGTGGGGAGCAGAGGGTCGCAGGCCGAGAACACAGGACAGGGGAACATCTGCAAGTTTATCCTGTAATCTGACCCTCACTTCAGAGCCAATGACCCGAAGTCCGTGTCCCTTCGGAAAGTCCACATGCGAAATTCAAGAACACTTACTATGCAAAGCATTTGCTTTAAAAGAGAGCATTTCCATACATGGTACGTCAACTTCCTTTATCTTGAGATTCTGTCTGTATTCCATTAAGTGTGCTTAAATTTCATCTAATTATTTTTAGATCTCATGAAACTTTTAAAAAAATATCCTTGCAAGAAAGGATTCTTACTTGAGAATCCCAATTCATAACTCATCAAGTGATTTGCATGCTCAGTATTTGCCAAAACTATATGGTCATTTCCTCCTCAGCCCAGTGCTTATAACTACAAGCCTTGAGATGGATTAAATAAAACAATTTTCTTTCAGTGACTCAGATTTTTCGAGGGTGAGTTGTATACTCTCCAGAGGGTTGTTGTTTTTTTTTTTTCCTTGTGGTTACTTCCGTGTTTGCACATGTATGAGAAGGTTGAGGAGTGGAAAGGGAGGGCTAATACAAAGTGTCTATGTCACTTCGAAGTAATCTCTTAGGCCAAATGTGTCGATGAGGGAGGAGGTGGTTAACTCACCAGATGGTATCTGTCTGTCTGTCTGTGCTGTTTCCTTACTCTGCCCCTTCTATTGACAGTAACCTGTTTTATTATTCACTGACTATAACACGCTCTTGAAATTACTGACACTATATGACAAAAGTGATAAGTCATGTCAACAGGTAAATGGAGTGACCTGGTCAGAGTCTCCAGTGAGTGACTCAGAGGGTGAGGCAGGAGTTTATGACCCTTTCCTCCCAAAGGACAACTATGGTCGGACCTTCTGGGTTACTATGTTACTTCTGCTCATATCAGCTTCTAAGTTATGTCACTGAAAGGTTATATTCCAAGAAACACTACTTAAACAGATATCACTGCCAAGACAGTGGCGAATAACAGTAAATGAATTTTTGAAATACTATGTCAGAATTATGCTATTAAGCAATGCCTCATGTGTTAGTTCTCCTATGCAGAAAAACCAGAGTTACCGAAGCATTTAGTCAAAGGGGAAAATAGAAGGAGGACTGTACAGTGGCCATTTGTTATTAATATGCTTAATTATTTTCTAGATCCTCAACTGTTGATTGAAGGAAAACAATGTGGAAAAGGGTTTCTTAAATGATTTGCAATGTACACATCAGAAATTAGGATTTGTGGAGTCACCAACTGAGGAGAAAACTTAAGGCTGAGGGGATGGAGGTGCAGCTGCCCATCCTCCAGACCAAGGAAGGGGATGGGTCTATTGTCTGCAATTGACTTGTCTAAAGATCTTTGTGGGAGCAAGCTCTGAAAACAGAAAAGCAACTTTTGTTTGCCAGGCTAAGTCTTCATAAGCTGCTGTTTTGTAATTTTGAACCCTGTTGAACAGCATTCTGAAGGCTATTACATTGAGACTTTTTGTCTTTTTTTTTTTTATTCTTAGCATACTCAAATGTATATAGAAATCTATGGAATGAGGAAGAAGTGACATTCCATAGGACACCCCCCTCCCCTCCCATAGCAGGCGCCCATTGTAAGGGATAGGCAAGTGAGTCAGGTGACTTTGTTTCTTCTTCCTTCTCAGCTTTCCTGCTGGATCTCATTACAGAGTCAAGAACCGCTCATTTGAGGGATGAATTTGTTAAATAGAAGAAAATTCCACTGTTTCAAGATACTGTTTTGTGACAGTGATTAATGATTAATTACCCAAACTCACATCAATGGGAAAGCATTGTAGAATTAAATTACTACAAGGTCTGAACACTGTAACAGCCGATGGAAAGAAAGAATACACGCAGATCGAGGTTTTAGAAGCAGAATTGTTCTTTAAGTGTGGTTGTCAAAGATGAATTCATTTTCTAGTGCTTTGCTGGATAGAGACATAGATATCTTTGCATTATGTGTCGTATTAGCTGAAATGGGATCAGTGCTAGATTCTAGGGTAATTTGGAGGGGTTCTGGTACATTTAATTTTCACCCCATCATCCCACTCTGGTAATAAAGCAATCAGTCATGGGCGTGAATGAGTTACAAGTAAGAAAGTCAATGATTTGGCTGAGTTCCTCTGCGGCCTTTGCATGGGAAACAATGTGGGTTGGAGGCTATCTTTCAAAACAAGGACCCAGATGAGAAAACAACAAAAAAAAGCCCATTGAGAATTATTAATAGGGCAAAGTATTCTTGGGGCCAAGTGGAGGAAACTGATGAGACTATGTTGATGTGTGTTGCAATGGAACCGAAGTGTGCTTTTCTTTAACACATGTGCAACTACTTGTAAAGACATGGGCTGTGGATCCTGGGAGGACCCTTCCGTCCTTCTGTGCAGAGAAGTTCTTTGTTGTGTGTTTGTTTATTTATTTATTTTAGTTGTTTGTGTTCTGGTAGGACTCTGGCTCAGAACAGCCCATCTGGGACCAGAGCTATGCTACTCAGAGTTTCTGAGACTATTTCAATGAGCACTAAAATCACACTGACACTTCTGTAATTGCATGTGTTATTTGTTTATTTACTTTCAGTTTGATTAATAAGCTCAAACCTGGCATCGTTAAGAAGATCAATAGACTGTCTACACCAATAGCAGGTTTGGTAAGTAATAAATTACCTTCAAAACTTTTTCATTTTTTAATCAACAAATAACAGTTGCACATACTTCTGGATGTAATGCTGTGTCACTCTGGTATTATCATGGAGTATGATGTGTTACATGTTTTCAACATCCAGAAGAGAGGACTTGGAGGGCTTTCACTTTAAAACTATAGTTCTGTCTTTGAAATGTAAGGAAGTGGCCACAATTACTGCCCCTTTAAAAAGAAAAGTGACAACCTTCGTTCTAATCGCCTCTCAACACTCCCTTTTTGTTTAGAAGCCTCTGTTTTAACTTGCTTGGCTTTGTTTTGATTTTGAGGCTTCAAAGTCCGGGTACCCATCTTTTGGCCTTCTTTCTCCCACAAGTTGCACATGAGTTGCTTCCATTCTTTCTGCAGCTCTGCCCTACATGCACTGTTTCCTGGTGGACTGCAGCAGTTCCCCCAGGGTATCGACCATTCCCTGGTTGCTGTGTTTCTGCCCTTTCAGGCTCATGTACTGTGCTCACTTAGAACACAGATCATATGTATATCTGCAGAATAACCGAGGCCCATTAGCATTCATGGTGTGTCACACTTCCTGTTGATGTACTGTCCTGTTGATGTCTGTCTTCTTCTGTGTCAGGGTCATCCTGTAAGGAAACACTGGCTTTTCTTAGGTGCCTCTACTTTTACTGCTGCTGCTGCTGCTGCTGCTGCTGCTGCCTTATGCTTTCTAGGCAAGGGCTCTGACACTGAGCTACATTCAGAGCCCTCCTATCTTTAAGTTGAAGGGCTTTTTGGTTTTACTTTTTTTTTTTAAGTATTAAGAAATACTACTACACACCTTCATTATGTGGTTATTTAGATCTTTTATTTTATTTTATTTATTTATTTTGACACAGGGTTTCTCTGTGTAGCCCTGGCTGTCCCGGAATTCGCTCTGTAGACCAGGCTAGCTTGAACTCACAGAGATCCTCCTGCCTCTGCCTCCCGAGTGCTGGGATTAAAGCCACTGTGGACACCAATGCTAACACAAAGCAATACTTTTGGACAAAATGTAACGAAATCAAATTGAAGACTCTTCCAGAAGATTTAATAAATAAGCTTTATCAGCCAATACTGGTGGCATGGAGAGATGCCCCAGCAGTTAAAGGCACAGGGTTTCTAAGAGTTAAGGGTTAAGAGTCCCTTGTTCAGTTCCCAAGTGCCCATATCAGGTGGCTCACGATCACCCCTAACTCCAGCTCTAAGGGATCTGAACCCTCATCTGGACCCAAAGAACACTTGTATTCATGTACACCAACCTCTACCACTTACTTAAATTAAAAGTCATAAAACTAAATCTTAAAAAAAAATCCATACTAACCGGGCATGGTGGTGCATGGCCTTAATCCCAGCACTCAGGAGGCAGAGGCAGGCAGATCTCTGTGAGTTCAAAGCCAGCTTGATCTACAAAGCAAATCCTGGGACAGCCAAAGCCACACAGAGAAACCCTGTCTTGGGGGAAAAAAAAAAAAAAAAAAAAAAAAAAAAGCAGAAAACAGCAACAACAACAACAAAATCTATACTGATGAAAGAAGTCAGTCAGTTAAAACGATTTCATAAAGCAATGCATAATTAATAATTGGGATGTAAAACACAACTAATTTTCTGTGAGTTATTTAATGCTTTTATAATAATCTACTTAAAAGATTTCTTTTTGGCCTTTTATGAATTCTCAGCTGTGGCTAATGGCGTGAGTAATGACAGGCAGCCACACCATGGTTCCTGGGTTTGTAGGAGGTATAAAAAGTTCATTAAAACTTTGACAGGGCTGAGTTTGGCCAAGTATTTATTATTGGAAAATATCTTTCTGGGAGAGAAGGAATGAAGTTTTGAGGTTTCTTTGAAATTTAGAAGGAATACACAGTTCTCAGCTCCTGGTTCCAGGCCTAAGTCCTTTCTTCTAATCAAGTCACTTCTATCCTAGACATGCCATGAATAGGTAGCTGACTTGTAATTTGTACTGGTCTTAAATTTGGGTGGATAAAAATTCTACCATGTATATATGTTATATATAACATATAGTTACATATATTATATAATTTCATTATTTATATTTCATAGTTTTCTAGTTATTCAAAGAATAACATTAAAGGAATGCATTCCTGAAGTCTTTCCAGGAGGAAACATTCTGTTTAGAAAAAAAAAAAAACCAAAAAAACCAAGTTTTATATGAAAATGACTTATAAAGCAACTTCTACAAAAATGAATGTTTGAATTGTATTGAATTACACTATCTTTCCCAGTGGCCTGAGTTATTCTTAGGTAGTTTAATTTTTTGATTCTGAACTTTCATTTCTTGGATCAAATACCTGCATTTTAAATGAAATTAGCCTTTGATCTCAAGCACACCCTAAGAATCTGGAATGCTTGAATTGTGGTGTTTGTTGCTGTTGGCTACTGTTGAGTTTATTCAACTTTATGATTGTATGATTAGATGCAAGCACAAATGCATTTTATTTTTAAGCCCCAAACCCTTTCCAACTATTTCTATTTCAAGCATCAGAAATTTTCTCCAGTTTGGATTTTATCTTTAGAAGCTGAAATGAAATGCATTTCCGGTATATTAAGTAGAATGATTTCCTAAGTGCAAGGCAGTGAGCGTTTTCATTGGGGTGTGGGTGTGCAAGCAGGAGAGTGGGCTAAGGCCAATTGGTTTGAAGTGAGCATCGTGCCGCATCTGACTGCTGACACTTGCCACAACGGCCATAGCAAAATGTGTGAGCTAGAGCCCCACATTCACCTGGAAAGGCATTGGCACAAGGACCAGAAGAGACAACCAAGAGTTTGATAAGCAAATCTTCAATGCATGGTGCTCTTTCTTTTAACAAATGATTAGGGGCCTGTTGGGTTGAGGCCTTTTCTAACATGGAGGGCTACAAGGGAGGGCAAAAGGAGTGTGGTCTTTGACTTCTATGTCAGGGAGGAGGGACCGCTCACATCAATTAGCAATTGGGCAGGAAGGCACCATAGAGCAAACGTACTACGGAGTGCTATGTTACATTGACATCCCAACAGAGTGTGCCAGGACTGTGAAGACTGAGAGTCCTTCAGGAGTAGGGGAGAACCCCGAGTTTTTGACATTTGTCTAAGAATACTGAGTAATTTAGGCCAGACGTTTCATAGCACTAACATTTACGTTCGCAGCACTCAACACAGTCACTGATGCATACAGGAGATAAAAGAGTTGTTAAACAAGCAATGAACCAGGTTTTCATTGTTGGATTTACTAAGTTCTAGAATTTAGCCCTTGGTGGAATAAACCTATAGGTTGAAGGGATGTTCCCCTTTTCTGAAGACACATGGAGGTTCTAAGCCCCAGTACCTCAGAATGTATCTTTATTTTAGAATTTGATTTTTACGGACATGATTGGTTCAGATGAGATGGTGCTGGGGGGGGTAGAGTGGGTCCCTAATCTGAGTAGTGTCTCCCCAAAAAAGAGCCTGTGAGAAGACATATCTAGAGGCAGCATCATATGAAGATGAGATTGAGGTGGAGAAGCCAGAAGCCAAAGACCAGCAAAGATCGCTAATGAAGTTGCAACATCTGGCAGGAGTCTAGGATGATTCCCATAGACTTTACAGGAAGCATGGCCTTGCTAACACACCCATCGTGGATTCCTGCATCAGAACCGGGAGACGACAAATAAACAAACCTCTGTTGGCTTAAGTCATGAGGTATTCTCAGTTTGTTACAGTAGCCCTGGGAAACTCATGCACACAGGTAAACGGTTTTAGTTAATAATTGTTTCTCAACTTCACTATACTTTGAAATAAATATAGGTTTACGGAAGGAATAAAGAAGCCTTCTGTATTAGCCTCCTAATTTTCCTTATTGAGTTGCCTTACACACAATGTCTAGACTAGGAAACTGACGTTGATACAGTCCAAAAGCTTTCTTATTTAGACTTTGCCTGGTTTGTGTGTGTGTGTGTGTGTGTGTGTGTGTGTGTGTGTGTGTGTGAGAGAGAGAGAGAGAGAGAGAGAGAGACAGACAGACAGACAGACAGACAGACAGACAGAGACAGAGACACAGAGACACAGAGACAGAGACACAGAGACAGAGACAGAGAGACACACAGAGAGGTCACCCTCAGGTGTCTTCTGTAGCTTTTCACCTGAATTTCATCAGATGGCTACACAATGCTTTTCTGAGTAGCAAAGCCTAGAGATGTTTTCAAGCCAAATCAGGTGAAGATAGTTTTATTTTATTGATTTTTTTATTTTTTGGTTTTTTTTTAAGACAGGGTTTTTCTGTGTAGCTTTGGCTATCCTGGAACTCACTCTGTAGAACAGGCTCACCTTGAACTCAGAGATCCACCTGCCTTTGCCTCCTGAGTGCTGGGATTAAAGGTGCATGCCACCACTGCCCAGCTGAAGATAGTTTATTTTGAAGCTATATCAGATACCTCTTGTGGTAAGTCAGTGTTTAACTATAAACATGCCAGCTCACTATACTCATTCCTGTGCCATTCCCCACAAGAATCTTTTTCTGGCATCTCTTATTTTAGGTTGGAAAGAGGATTCTGAATTGATGAGCTCCCCCATCTACCCCCTCTTTCTAACCTCCTTTTGCCCGCCCCCCCTCCCACCGCCCCGCCCTGCTACAGGCATCGGCAAGCCCTAGAATGAATTCCTTGGAGAGGTCGTTGTTTGGGTGGATGGGCTTGCTCAGGAGCATTACTCCTGTTGGCTCATTTACAGGGTTTGTAGGTCAGAGTGGGTTGGGTGAAGGGTGCTTGTGTTGGGGTAGATGCACCAAGTTGTCAAATCTGAGAGGACTTCTGTGTGGGACTGTGGGCTGAGTGGCCATGGTATTTCACGTCCTTGCCTCCACTGCTCCTTCCTAGGACTCTTTAGCTGTACCTTTTCAGCTCATGGGAGCTATGTATTACATGTGCTTAGTTTTTAAACCAAAAGCAATGGATTTTACTTTGTAGATGGGCCCACGAAGAAATCACGGAGTACGTTCTGAGGAGTGGAAGGTGACAAGAGGAATTTCTATTACATTTTCTCTAGATGGTCAGAGAATTTGTTTTCAGTTATCTCTCTTGTCAAAGTTTTAAATGTTTTTCACTTTAATTATTATTATTAATTATTATTATTATTATTATTGTTGTTATTATTATTTGTGTGTATGTGTGTTAGGTATGTCCATTCCATGATTTGAGTGTGATCTTCAAAGGGCAACTTGTACTAGTTGCTTCTTTCCCACCATGTAGGTCTCTGGGATCAAACTCAGGTCACTAGTTTTGGGGGCAAATGCAATTCCCTACCGAGTCATCTCAGTGACCCTTTGTTGATCAAGTCTTATTTCATTATCAAGTATATTCTTCCTGTTTCTTCTAGGCTTGCTATTTGTCACAAAGCTGTCTTAAAAAAAGAAAAACAAACAAATTAACCAACCAAACCAGGAGTTAGTTTATATCTTCCAAAATATTATTTGGTGCTAAATGTGGGTATGCTCGCCAGACCGAAACTCAAAACTAACAACGTGGCAATAAAAAAATGTCCAACAACAAAGTAAAACCCCAAGGAACAGCAAGCTATCCTGCTGGTGAAAAGAGCTGTTGAGGCAAAATAATGTTCACCATCGGACACCTTAACCTACATGAAATACAATATGTGTAGAACAGCAAGGAAGTTATTAACCGTAACAACCTCAGCCATCTTGGACACCTGACAGTGTATTTGCCTATATATCAAGTTGTAAGTAAATCAAGCATTCTCACCCTCATCACCACTGACACCAGGGGCAGATAATTCTTTCCTGAGACATCTGCTGTGGGCATTGTAGATCCTGTAGTGGCAACTTCAGCCTCAGGGCCTCACTAGAGGACAAAAGCACATCCTTGCCACTGTCCTATCATTTATGATCACTAAACATGTCCTCTGCCACCTCCAGTGACCCCTGTGGGATAGGACTGTCCCCAAAGGAGAGCCACTCAGCTGAAGAAGCGAGGCAGTAAGCCCCAGGCCTTTCTATAAGGATCATTAGGCCAATGGCCTGTAGACTTCATTCCCTCATGTCTTCATTTCATGTTGTGATTTCCCTTTGGAAAGCAGTGGTGTTTCATTAAATGTAAAGGGGCCGAGTTGGACATGTTTGATGTCAAGAATTATTTTGTCCTCTTGCCTGGCATGGGGTACATACCTACTATCTCAGTACTCAGGAAGTTGAGGCAGGAGGATCATGAGTTTAGCCAGGGCCTGCTTAGGTTCCGCAGTGAGTTTGAGGCTAGCCTCAGCTATCCAGTGTCTGCAGAAAAAAAAAAAAAGTCAACTCTTAGGGGTAGAATGGCAGAGGTGGAGCCCAGAGGCTCATTGGAGGAAGTGGGCATAGATCCTAAGCTTCCACTGTTGGGTATGCTCATTTCTCTTGCCTCTGTGATGGCTGCTCCGGGAATGAAGCGTGCCCCGGTCCTTTCTGACTGCTGTTTTCCAGGTGCATTGGGCATTGTCATCCCAGGATGATGCAACCAAGTGGAGTCTTGTTCTACTTCTGCTTGTTCCTTCCCAGAAGCTGTGGAAACTTGAGCTGGGAAACTGCTGTCCAGTGGACAAAGATACCTTGCTGTTGTTATGCGTGGATTGACTCTATGTGCCACTGCTTCTCCTCTTCTTCTCCTCCTCTTCCTCCTCCTCCTCCTCCTTTTTTTTACCTTTCAGGGAAGAGTGAAAATTTGTAGGCAATGGTGCTTTTGTTCTGTTACCACAAATAAATTGAAACTCTCTCTCTCTCTCTCTCTCTCTCTCTCTCTCTCTCTCTCTCTCTCTCTCTCTCTCTGTGTGTGTGTGTGTGAGTGAGAGAGAGAGAGAGAGAGAGAGAGAGAGAGAGAGAGAGAGAGAGAGAGAGACAGACAGACAGACAGACAGACAGACAGACAGACAGACAGACAGAATGAGAATTCTTTAGGGGAAAAAAAACAGTCATTTTTTTTCTTCTTTTCTTCTTCTTTTATTGTCTTCTAGAATGGGACAATTTAAGAAGTATAGATGTAACGAGCCAAAGGAAACTAGTGCCCACCACCACCATGGCCCACTCACACAGACAACTGTCGTCTTAAGGAACTGCTGTCTGGCTCACCACTGACCTGTGTGGCTCTCAGAGGGGCTATCTCCTTAGCTATAATGAACACATGCATTTATGGACATAGTAGGGCGTGGAAGAATAGAAAACACTGAAACTGGAAGTGTAACAATGGTTCCCTGGCATACCTAGTTTACTTTGTTTACTTTGGGTTTACTTTGTTCCTCAGAACATTCAAGGGGGACAAACAGAATGCCGAAAACAGGTGGGGGCCTCCGGAGCCTCTGCAGCAGGATAAAAGAGCTGTGTGTGTTAGAGGGACCTGTCCTGCCTTTGGGCAGGTGTTTTGTTTTTGTTTTTTTGCTGATCTTGTTTGAGGAGTTCTCAATACTATCTCAGAACAGCTGGAAAGGCTTCCAATTGTGCATCCTTGCCTGTTTGGTTTGCTCTGTCAGTACAACTAGCTGATTCTGACAGCCATATTCCCCATCTTCAGAGGGGTGGAAATCAATCTTTATAAGCTAGGGAAGGTGTGGACTGGGAGACAGCAAGCCCCTCCCATGATGGGCTATCTACTCAAACTCAATCCTCCTTCCATTGTCAGGTGTTTTATTTCACTCCACTTGATGATTAGTGACAGATCTATGCTTTCATGAGTTTTTATGCTCTAGGTTTTCTTTTTCTCAAATCACCACCTTCGATCAGTTTCATACCTACTGTATCAGACCTCGATGTTCCACTGAGGTAAACGATGACTCTCTCTGTTTCTACTCCCAATTCCAAATATAGATGATGAATTAGAAGATATTAATACACTTGATAAAAATACTTAAATTTGCTTCCTCCTCCTCCTTCCTCATCCTTATCATCAATGTTATTTTGGTTTTTCAAGAAATAATTTCCTGGCTGTCCTGGAACTTGTTCTGCAGACTAGGGTAGCCTTGAACTCACAGATCTGCCTGCCTTTGCCTCCCAAGTGCTGGGTTTAACGGTGTGGGCCACCACTGCCTGTTAAATTGCACCAGCATTAAATTACATTGAAGCAGTGTTTCTTAAGGGAGAAATCATATTTACAAGTTGTATAACGTTGACTTAAATGCTAAAAAGTTTCTGTTGTCAGTCTCATTAAGAAAAGATATTATTTATTTATTATTTTTTTCAGATAGTATCAGATTGTAGCCAAGTCTGGTCTCAGATTCCCAATTATCTAGCCTTAGCCTCTCATATACTGAGCTATTGTTTCTTCATAAACCAAGCATCCCTATCAGAAGCTCTGAGTACGACATCTTCTAAGTAAAGAAGAGACAATCAATATTGTAGTATTACTATTATCCCATTGCTTACTTATAAGAAATTCATCATAAAAGCTAAGCATCTACTGAAAATAAGACTATATTATGAATCCAAAAGCTTTTCCATGGTTTTATGTTAACTTGCTTATTAATTTTGCTACTGTATGTTCCTCTGGGATTGCTGTGGATCACCATCTATGCTTTGAAATAGTCCCAGGATTATCCAGCCTTAGATCTGTTGACCAGACCAGGGGTGTGTGGGGGCTATCTTGTTGGTAAGAAATGTTAGATACAAATGTCAGAGAACCTAAGCCCTTCCCTATAAGTAAAGTGGCACAGGAGAAGGTGATGGTGAGTGAGTTCTTCAAAAGCACCCCGAGGAGACACCGAGCCTTCTTACCCCCTTGCTTCTCTTTCCTTTCAGTATGAAGCTAAGTGCCACCAAGACTTGGAATTTAAAATGTATAGTCAACCTCAAGTTGTTTAAATTTTACATGTATGTGTGTGTGTGTGTGTGTGTGTGTGATGTGTGCATGTGTGGGTACACATGCTGGGACACATGTGTGGAGGTCAAAAGACAGCTGTGGAGTTAGCTATCTCCTTCCATTTTCTGTGGGCTCTGGGCATTGAACTTGGTTTGCCAGGCTTGCAGGGCCATCACCTTTACCCTCTGAGTCATCTCACTGGTCCCTTGAGTTGTTGTTGATACCCAGTGATGATGCAGTGTAGCAAAGCAGGAAACTCCTGTTTTATTTCTAGCCACAAGCTCTTGATCACTGTGCTGGCACAGGTTCAGGAGTGCCTCCCTAAAGTTCCCAAACCTGCTTGTTTTTAAGTCTGAGATCAACATTTATATGCCAAGTTTCTGCCTTGGGGGCAGCTTCTTTTTTTTTTCTTTTATAACATTAGTGAATTAGAATTGCTAAAGCAATACTTTAACTTGTAGAGTTAAAATATAATTAATCCAAAACATTTGATTCTGTATTTGAGTAGGATTATCTCATAGTTTCATTCAAGTAAACTTGGAACAGCTCCTTCTAAGGTAATTTTTGTTAATGTAGAAATTGCCAATTGGGGAGCCAATGAGGTTCATAAGAAATAGAATGGAAGGGTTGAAACTGATGTGAGGCACTGGTCCCTTGATAAGTCTCAGGAAGGTCCTCCCTTCCTGGAAACATGTATTGAACGTCTACTATGAGGTCACACCACTTTCTCACACTTGGGACAAGGCTACAAAGAAGGCAGAGAAGTTCCTCTCTCTGGAGCTGACATTCCCTTCAGTGAGGTGAGAGCATGGTCGGGGTCCTGTAAATGAACAGTATTTTGATAGGTGCCAGTAACTCCAGTGAAGATAGAATACTGCCTTAGCTGCCAACAATTATATGGGGGAAGGAATGTGAGTGGACAAGGATTCTGACGATGGGTCTGATCTTTGGAAGGTGGGAGCCAGTGGGGGTTTTCCAGACTCAAGGAAGGGGGGGTGGTGGTTTATAAAAGACGAGGTCTGATTGGGACGAGGAGAGGTGGGTAAGCCAGATTGCAGGAAGCCTAGTTAGCTTTGGTGTGTAAAGCATAGTTAGGAGTCTTAGGGGGATATTCTGAGAGCAATGTAATTTGTTGTTTTAAGTTAGTGGATCCTGTGGTTGTGGGTGCATATTATCTGTGAGTATACAGAAGAAGCAGTGTAGTGTGTATTTTAAGTGGGTGGATTATATGGCGTGTGTGTTATGTCTGAATAAAACGACACTGCTAAAAGCATGATCAGTGTTGCTACTTGAAGAGTGTACTGCAAGAAACCAGAAGGAGGAAATATTTCCCTCCCTCCCTCCCTCCCTCCCTCCCTCCCTCCCTCCCTCCCCTCCCCTTCCTTCCTTCCTTCCTTCCTTCCTTCCTTCCTTCTCTTTTTTTTTTCAAGACAGGGCTTCTCTGTGTAACCTTGGGTGCCCTGGACTCATTTTGTAGCCTTGAACTCTGCCTGCCTCTGCCTCCCTGAGTGCTGGGATTACCCGTGTGCACTACTGTCTTAGTCACTGTTTTATACCTGTGAAGAGACACCATGACCAAGGCAACTCTTATGAAAGAAAGCATTTAATTGAGGGATTGTTTACAGTATTAGATGGTTATTTCATGATCACCATGGCAGGAAGGTGACCGACGTCCCTTGGGTAGACTGAAAGAACTCAGACTCCAGCATATTCAAGTGCGTAGTATTCTTGCTAAGAACAGGGAAAGATCTGGTTCTATAACCAGACAGTGAAATGTGGGAGGTGGCAGAAATGCAATCGGCCAAAGAACTCGAGCACTGTGACTTAGGGTTCATCACCTGAATATCCAGACCTCCATTGTAAATTGCAACCTGAGGTTCTTGGCCACATCTGGAAACTGTCTCATGTGGACAGAGCTATGAGAGACAACTAGACCTGGAGCAACCCAAGTTAGAGCAACCGGCAGCACTGCAAACATTTCCACGATTCCTCAGGTGTGGATGGCACAGTCTTGGATCAACATGGCCAAGAAAGTCTATTCCATCACCAGGGTGTAAGGACTTTCTGCAGCTTATATGCAGCTCTCTGCCTGTGATTTCGGGGCAGCCCTGGCTAGTTTTGTCTTAATTTGACATGAACTCGAGTCATTTGAAAGGAGGGAATCTCAATCAAGAAAGTGCCTCCATGAGATCCAGCTGTAAGGTAGTTTCTCAATTAGTGATCAATGCAGGAGGGCCCAGCCTGTGGTGGGTGGTGTCATCTCTGGGCTGGTGGTCCTGGATTCTTTAAGAAAGCCAAGGAAACAATCCATGAAGAGGTCTCTCTATGACCTCTGCCTCAGCCTCTAGGATCCTTCCCTGTTTGAATTCCTGTCCTAACTTCCTTCAGTGATGAACAGTGCTGTGGAAGTGTAAGCCCAATAAGCCCATTCCTCTCCGAGTTTCTTTGGTCATGGTGTTTCATCACAGCAATAGAAACCTTAACTACCTGGGTGTGGTGGTGCATGGCTGCAATCCCAACACTCCGGGAGGCAGAGGCAGGGGGACCTCTGTGAGTTCAAGGCCAGCCTAGTCTACAAAGTGAGTTCCAGGACATCCAAGGCTACACAGAAACTCTGCCTCAAAAATCCAAAAACCAAAAACCAAAAACAAAACAAACAAACAAAAAAAGAAACCCCTAACTAAGACAGACCATGTTGGATAGTGCTTTGGAAGGCAATTAGCTCTGATGACTTAGTGTTTTACAATTGCAGTAAAACACCATGAACAATTCATCATGGGGAAGAAAGGTTTGCCTTACAATTCCATAGTGCTGCTCATCATCAAAGAAGTCGGGACAGGAACCTGGAGGCAGGAGCTGAGGCCATGGAGGGGTGCTATTTATTGGCTATTTGCCCATTGCTTACTCAGCCTGCTTTCTTTTTCCTTTATAATATAAATAAATAAATAATTTAATTTATTCACATTACATCCCAGTTGTAGTCTCTTTCTTCATCTCCTCCCAGTCCCACCCTCCCTCCCTGATTCTGACCCCCTCCCAGAGTTCTTAGAAGGCGGGAAGCCCTTCTCCCCTATCATCTGACCTCAACCTGCTTTCTTATAGAGCACAGGACCACTAGCCCTGGGGTGGCTCCACCCACAGTGGACTGGGTCCTTCCTCATCAATTACTAAGAAAATACCCTACAGGCTTGCCTACGGCCTGATCTTACGGAGGCATTTTCTCAGTCGTGGTTTCCTCTTAGATGACTATTGCTTGCGTCATGTTGACATAAAACTAGCTAGCACACGCAAGTCCACAACTACCACGAAGCTTGAAGGTGTGGCCAGGGGTCCGTTATGGATTTATGTATGTGTGAGCTTTGGCTGACTCCTTGCCTCCTTCCCTCCCTCCCTCCCTTTGTTTCTCCTTTCTTCCATCTTGTTATGCTGTTTTGTATAATGATGTGTCTTTGCCTGGTTTCCTGGTTTGCACTGGGTTTCAGCAGCCTTGTTTTCTATAGGCAGGATGTCTCTGGCTGTAGGTAAGTGGATATCATAGTGGTTTGATATCTTGAGGCTGTAGATTCTACCTTTAGAATTGGAGGTAAAAAAACACAAAGATATATGATAAAGATTGTTCTTGTCTGAAATTGGAGACTCTACCTATTAAGGGTCAACTATTTGGATGAAATGTTAAGTTATAATGTGTTTCATCAGTGATGGTTTCCACGCCTTTGCCCTGTCAACTACTATGACCCTTAGTTTTTCATCAATATCTGGAAAAAATGTTTTATATTTAGGTGAATCATGATAACTCAGTTTGCTTAAGTACAGCTTAAATGCAAATTAATAAAATAAAGATTTACAAAAATGATCTAGATGGGCCCAACTCCAAAAGGACATGTATCTGGAATAGATGCCAACTATATTTTAGTTGGAAAAAAGGTCATGGGAACGGAGAATGATTTTATGTGGTCTATGAGCTTAATTTATATTTTAACTCTTTATCTATGACAATGTCAGATTTATAATTTAGATTTTTTCCTATATCCACTTTATTTTTGTTCTAAATTTAACCAGCTGTATTTTACATATCTTCCTGTGAAACATGAGTGAGGTACACTTGGGTATTGCTAGAGCTTATGTATCAACTGGCTGGGTAATTTCAGTGCCTACAAGAAAAAATACCAAGCCTGTAGCGGGTGATGTTCAGTGACATCCTGCCACTCACTGCCCACTTATCATGTGCCAAAGACTATAGAACACATTCTAACCTCTCTGTTGCAGCTCTCACTAACAGCCCACCACCCTTCTTTTATGAGGTAAGCATTATTAACAAGTCTTTGGCAGTGATTTAGCACCGTGAATTCCCGCTTTGAGTTATAGAGGCCTTTTACTACAAGGCAGGACCTTAGCACATAGGGCTTGCTTTAAAGGAGGCTTGGACATCACTGTAGGTTGAAATGGCTTGCATTAGAAACCATGGAAACTGGGAACATTTCACGAGCCAAGTTAGAATGGGAGTGAGGTTGCTGATGTTCTGATTTAAGATTGGTGGTCCAGGTGGACCCAATGCAGTCACTAGCCTGTGTATGTGGAGGCAGGGGGCTTGAGAAAACACTGATGGACTGAACCTAAAGAAACTCGCTTTGAAGATGGAGTGACAGGAGAGTGAGCCAAGGTGTCCATTAGAAGGTGGGAAAGTAAAGTTTCTCTTTGAATGCAGGAATTTAACTGGCGGACACCTAGATTTCAGCCCAGTGATAGAACTGGGTCATGACCCTTTTCGGGGTTGAATGATGCTTTCACAGGGGTCACTTAAGACTATCAGAAAACACAAATATTTACATTATGGTTCATAGTTACAGTTATACAGTTATAGTTACAGTAACACACAGTTATGAAGGAACAATGGAAATAATTTTATGGTTGGGGGTCACCACAACTTGAAGAACTGTATTAAGGGGTCACAGCATTAGGAAGGTTGAGAACTGCTGATTTGGATGGGTGACTTCTAGACCTCTGAGATAATAAAGTACGGTGTGTTGTAGGGACCTTATTGCAGCATTAGGAAACTAACACACTTGGGTGTCCATCTGAGTTACACTGTCTTACTTGGGTACCAGCCTCATAGGATAATGTATGGCTTTGGATGGAACTGATGACCTTGGATGCTTACTTATCCTGTGTATAAAATACAGACAATGAAATTGTTTTGTTTTTGTTTTTTGAGACAGTGTTCCTCTGTATAACAAATCCTTGCTGTCATGGACTTGCTTTGTAGACCAGGCTGGCCTCGAACTCACAGACATCTGCCTGCTTTGGCTTTTTCCTGAGTACTGAGATTAAAGGTGTGTACTACCACGACTGGCTGTGTAATTTTTTTTTTTTTTTTTGGTTAATGAGCATTTGAATAAGATAATATGTGTAAAGTGATTCAATATGCACCTGACAAAAAAATAAAACTCAGTACTAGGAAAAAGTGTCCAGTGGAAGACCAGTTAGATAATACAAGACCTGAAAATGACCATGCAGGCAGGGGACAAGGGACATTTAAAGAGATAATGTGACCTTGGGAGAGCCTGTGGGGTCTTGTGGGGAGGGTGGACTGCTGTTCAGTTAGCTAATGCTTATGTCGGGGATGGGAGGAATCACAGAGCACTAAGTGCATGGCTTTTGGAGGAGTGGTTTACCATTGCAAGGACTGAGATTGTAGAATGACTATAAAGTGAGTCAGCTCAGGGAAACAGCAAAGACCTGGGGCTGGAAACATTTGAATTCAGGGCTGAAGATCTCGCGCACATGAGTGTGCTGGGTGGAGGTGGGCAGTGGCCTTGCTGAAGAAATGCTCACTCCCAACTGCTTCTCAAGTGCTGCCAGGTAATCTCCCCTCCTTAAATCTGATGCACACAAGCTCTTTATTGCTTCGTTGAGACGTGCTTTTAAAAGCAGCTGCATGCTCTACTCTAGGTCACAGAACCCCCTTTAGCAAGCATTACAGCGTTAAAAGAAAAAGCAGGTGAGTTTTAGAATGACTTGACTTTTGATGTAAAGTACAGTTTGAATAATCTGTAAAACTCTCTTCTAGTTCATGCTGCCATTGGGCAACCTGTTACCGCTTCTGTGCAGGCAGCTGAATCCCAGGTTAATTAAACATGCCGGCTAACAGCCTTTGCCAGAGCACCCGGCCCTTTCCCCCTTGGCTTGCTGCTCCTGCCCTGCCTTGTCAGCTCTCTGCTCTGCCTCACTCGCTGTGGTGGCTTTTGCTCTTGCTCTGCCAACCAGCGCCAGCGCTGGCAGAAAATCCGTTGCCACGCTGCTGGCATCACAGGCGTGGATAATCTCCTGGCCCCGCTGTGTCTCTTGGCAGTTCCTCTACCTTCTCACCAGTTCTTGTGTGTTAAAAAGCTTAGCCGCTGCCTTTGGCCTCAGCTCCCAGGCAGGAGAATCTTGAATTTGAGGCCTGTCTGTCTGGTCTATATAGTGAGATTCTGTTTCCAACATATCAGCAGAAAAAGGACAAGACTACCTGCTCTCTTTCCTCATAAATAAAAATGTAAAATTGGATCTCTGATGAATGTCTACATATATGTAGATTATGATGTGTTATCTCTTATTATGTGAGCAGCTGAAGGTTATAAGATTTAGGATAGTTGTACAATAAGTTAAAAGTTGAAGATGAGCTGAATATGTTTCAATTAGAAGGCTGAGGCAGGAGAAGTGAGTTCAAGCCAGTCTGAACTACCTCGTAATCCTCTCTCAAAACACCTTAGCGTGCGGCAGGACTAGCTGCTCAAATTGTGACCTACCGCCTTTCTTAGTGGGAACTTTACAGTTAAAGTGCAAATTTAGATACATTTTCGTCAACCTGATACGTGCTGCTTTTTTGTAAAAAGATTTTTTGATCACTGTTTATGTATCATGAAAGTTGAATTCAAGTTACTTCTGGGGATGGTGTGTAAATGCACTCCCGCATCTCTCTCTAGGATGGTGTGTATGCACTCCGCATCTCTCTCTAGGATGGTGTGTATATGCACTCCCGCATCTCTCTCTAGGATGGTGTGTGTATGCACTCCGCATCTCTCTCTAGGATGGTGTGTATATGCACTCCGCATCTCTCTCTAGGATGGTGTGTGTATGCACTCCCACATCTCTCTCTAGGATGGTGTGTATATGCACTCCGCATCTCTCTCTAGGATGGTGTGTATATGCACTCCCGCATCTCTCTCTAGGATGGTGTGTGTATGCACTCCCGCCTCTCTCTCTAGGATGGTGTGTGTATGTACTCCGCATCTCTCTCTAGGATGGTGTGTATATGCACTCCATATCTCTCTCTAGGATGGTGTGTATGCACTCCCGCATCTCTCTCTAGGATGGTGTGTGTATGCACTCCGCATCTCTCTCTAGGATGGTGTGTGTATGCACTCCGCATCTCTCTCTAGGATGGTGTGTATATGCACTCCCGCATCTCTCTCTAGGATGGTGTGTATGCACTCCGCATCTCTCTCTAGGATGGTGTGTATATGCACTCCGCATCTCTCTCTAGGATGGTGTGTGTATGCACTCCGCATCTCTCTCTAGGATGGTGTGTGTATGCACTCCGCATCTCTCTCTAGGATGGTGTGTATATGCACTCCCGCATCTCTCTCTAGGATGGTGTGTATGCACTCCGCCTCTCTCTCTAGGATGGTGTGTATATGCACTCCGCATCTCTCTCTAGGATGGTGTGTGTATGCACTCCGCATCTCTCTCTAGGATGGTGTGTATATGCACTCCGCATCTCTCTCTAGGATGGTGTGTATATGCACTCCCGCATCTCTCTCTAGGATGGTGTATATGCACTCCGCATCTCTCTCTAGGATGGTGTGTATGCACTCCACATCTCTCTCTAGGATGGTGTGTGTATGCACTCCGCATCTCTCTCTAGGATGGTGTGTGTATGCACTCCGCATCTCTCTCTAGGATGGTGTGTATATGCACTCTGCATCTCTCTCTAGGATGGTGTGTATATGCACTCTGCATCTCTCTCTAGGATGGTGTGTGTATGCACTCCGCATCTCTCTCTAGGATGGTGTGTATATGCACTCC
The DNA here is from genome assembly GCF_903995435.1 of Acomys russatus. Classification (NCBI taxonomy): domain Eukaryota; kingdom Metazoa; phylum Chordata; class Mammalia; order Rodentia; family Muridae; genus Acomys; species Acomys russatus. The sequence continues at coordinate 42,745,080 of NC_067154.1, forward strand.
TCATCTCTCTCTAGGATGGTGTGTATGCACTCCGCATCTCTCTCTAGGATGGTGTGTATATGCACTCCCGCATCTCTCTCTAGGATGGTGTATATGCACTCCACATCTCTCTCTAGGATGGTGTGTATATGCACTCCGCATCTCTCTCTAGGATGGTGTGTGTATGCACTCTGCATCTCTCTCTAGGATGGTGTGTGTATGCACTCCGCATCTCTCTCTAGGATGGTGTATATGCACTCCGCATCTCTCTCTAGGATGGTGTATATGCACTCCGCATCTCTCTCTAGGATGGTGTGTATATGCACTCCGCATCTCTCTCTAGGATGGTGTGTGTATGCACTCCGCATCTCTCTCTAGGATGGTGTGTGTATGCACTCCCGCATCTCTCTCTAGGATGGTGTGTGTATGCACTCCGCATCTTTCTCTAGGATGGTGTGTATATGCACTCCGCATCTCTCGCTAGGATGGTGTGTGTATGCACTCCGCATCTCTCTCTAGGATGGTGTGTGTATGCACTCCGCATCTCTCTCTAGGATGGTGTGTGTATGCACTCCACATCTCTCTCTAGGATGGTGTGTATATGCACTCCGCATCTCTCTCTAGGATGGTGTGTGTATGCACTCCCGCATCTCTCTCTAGGATGGTGTGTGTATGCACTCCGCATCTTTCTCTAGGATGGTGTGTATATGCACTCCGCATCTCTCGCTAGGATGGTGTGTGTATGCACTCCGCATCTCTCTCTAGGATGGTGTGTGTATGCACTCCGCATCTCTCTCTAGGATGGTGTGTGTATGCACTCCACATCTCTCTCTAGGATGGTGTGTATATGCACTCTGCATCTCTCTCTAGGATGGTGTGTGTATGCACTCCGCATCTCTCTCTAGGATGGTGTGTATATGCACTCCGCATCTCTCTCTAGGATGGTGTGTGTATGCACTCCGCATCTCTCTCTAGGATGGTGTGTGTATGCACTCCGCATCTCTCTCTAGGATGGTGTGTGTATGCACTCCACATCTCTCTCTAGGATGGTGTGTGTATGCACTCCGCATCTCTCTCTAGGATGGTGTGTATATGCACTCTGCATCTCTCTCTAGGATGGTGTGTGTATGCACTCCGCATCTCTCTCTAGGATGGTGTGTGTATGCACTCCGCATCTCTCTCTAGGATGGTGTATATGCACTCCGCATCTCTCTCTAGGATGGTGTGTATATGCACTCCGCATCTCTCTCTAGGATGGTGTGTGTATGCACTCCGCATCTCTCTCTAGGATGGTGTGTGTATGCACTCCGCATCTCTCTCTAGGATGGTGTGTGTATGCACTCCGCATCTCTCTCTAGGATGGTGTGTGTATGCACTCCGCATCTCTCTCTAGGATGGTGTGTGTATGCACTCCGCATCTCTCTCTAGGATGGTGTGTATATGCACTCCGCATCTCTCTCTAGGATGGTGTGTGTATGCACTCCGCATCTCTCTCTAGGATGGTGTGTGTATGCACTCCGCATCTCTCTCTAGGATGGTGTGTATATGCACTCCGCATCTCTCTCTAGGATGGTGTGTGTATGCACTCCGCATCTCTCTCTAGGATGGTGTGTGTATGCACTCCGCATCTCTCTCTAGGATGGTGTGTGTATGCACTCCACATCTCTCTCTAGGATGGTGTGTATATGCACTCCGCATCTCTCTCTAGGATGGTGTGTGTATGCACTCCTCATCTCTCTCTAGGATGGTGTGTGTATGCACTCCGCATCTCTCTCTAGGATGGTGTGTATATGCACTCCGCATCTCTCTCTAGGATGGTGTGTGTATGCACTCCGCATCTCTCTCTAGGATGGTGTGTGTATGCACTCCGCATCTCTCTCTAGGATGGTGTGTATATGCACTCCGCATCTCTCTCTAGGATGGTGTGTGTATGCACTCCGCATCTCTCTCTAGGATGGTGTGTGTATGCACTCCGCATCTCTCTCTAGGATGGTGTGTATATGCACTCCGCATCTCTCTCTAGGATGGTGTGTGTATGCACTCCGCATCTCTCTCTAGGATGGTGTGTGTATGCACTCCGCATCTCTCTCTAGGATGGTGTGTGTATGCACTCCGCATCTTTCTCTAGGATGGTGTGTGTATGCACTCCACATCTCTCTCTAGGATGGTGTGTGTATGCACTCCGCATCTCTCTCTAGGATGGTGTGTATATGCACTCCGCATCTCTCTCTAGGATGGTGTGTGTATGCACTCCGCATCTCTCTCTAGGATGGTGTGTGTATGCACTCCGCATCTCTCTCTAGGATGGTGTGTATATGCACTCCGCATCTCTCTCTAGGATGGTGTGTGTATGCACTCCGCATCTCTCTCTAGGATGGTGTGTGTATGCACTCCGCATCTCTCTCTAGGATGGTGTGTGTATGCACTCCGCATCTCTCTCTAGGATGGTGTGTGTATGCACTCCGCATCTTTCTCTAGGATGGTGTGTGTATGCACTCCACATCTCTCTCTAGGATGGTGTGTGTATGCACTCCGCATCTCTCTCTAGGATGGTGTGTATATGCACTCCGCATCTCTCTCTAGGATGGTGTGTGTATGCACTCCGCATCTCTCTCTAGGATGGTGTGTGTATGCACTCCGCATCTCTCTCTAGGATGGTGTGTATATGCACTCCGCATCTCTCTCTAGGATGGTGTGTGTATGCACTCCGCATCTCTCTCTAGGATGGTGTGTGTATGCACTCCGCATCTCTCTCTAGGATGGTGTGTGTATGCACTCCACATCTCTCTCTAGGATGGTGTGTATATGCACTCCGCATCTCTCTCTAGGATGGTGTGTGTATGCACTCCTCATCTCTCTCTAGGATGGTGTGTGTATGCACTCCGCATCTCTCTCTAGGATGGTGTGTGTATGCACTCCGCATCTCTCTCTAGGATGGTGTGTGTATGCACTCCACATCTCTCTCTAGGATGGTGTGTATATGCACTCCGCATCTCTCTCTAGGATGGTGTGTGTATGCACTCCTCATCTCTCTCTAGGATGGTGTGTGTATGCACTCCGCATCTCTCTCTAGGATGGTGTGTATATGCACTCCGCATCTCTCTCTAGGATGGTGTGTGTATGCACTCCTCATCTCTCTCTAGGATGGTGTATATGCACTCCGCATCTCTCTCTAGGATGCTGTGTATATGCACTCCGCATCTCTCTCTAGGATGGTGTGTGTATGCACTCCGCATCTCTCTCTAGGATGGTGTGTATATGCACTCCGCATCTCTCTCTAGGATGGTGTGTATATGCACTCCGCATCTCTCTCTAGGATGGTGTGTGTATGCACTCCGCATCTCTCTCTAGGATGGTGTGTATATGCACTCCCGCATCTCTCTCTAGGATGGTGTGTGTATGCACTCCGCATCTCTCTCTAGGATGGTGTGTGTATGCACTCCGCATCTCTCTCTAGGATGGTGTGTATATGCACTCCGCATCTCTCTCTAGGATGGTGTGTGTATGCACTCCGCATCTCTCTAGGATGGTGTGTATATGCACTCTGCATCTCTCTCTAGGATGGTGTGTGTATGCACTCCGCATCTCTCTCTAGGATGGTGTGTGTATGCACTCCGCATCTCTCTCTAGGATGGTGTGTATATGCACTCCGCATCTCTCTCTAGGATGGTGTGTATATGCACTCCGCATCTCTCTCTAGGATGGTGTGTGTATGCACTCCGCATCTCTCTCTAGGATGGTGTGTATATGCACTCCCGCATCTCTCTCTAGGATGGTGTGTGTATGCACTCCGCATCTCTCTCTAGGATGGTGTGTGTATGCACTCCGCATCTCTCTCTAGGATGGTGTGTATATGCACTCCCGCATCTCTCTCTAGGATGGTGTGTGTATGCACTCCGCATCTCTCTCTAGGATGGTGTATATGCACTCCGCATCTCTCTCTAGGATGGTGTGTGTATGCACTCCGCATCTCTCTCTAGGATGGTGTGTATATGCACTCCCGCATCTCTCTCTAGGATGGTGTGTGTATGCACTCCGCATCTCTCTCTAGGATGGTGTGTATATGCACTCCGCATCTCTCTCTAGGATGGTGTGTATGCACTCCGCATCTCTCTCTAGGATGGTGTGTGTATGCACTCCGCATCTCTCTCTAGGATGGTGTATATGCACTCCGCATCTCTCTCCAGTGATTTCACTGCCCAGTGAAGAACACTGAGGTTCTATTTGATAACGTGTTCACCTATTCGCCCCTGGGGACTAAGGCCTTCCGGGGAATAGTCCTCTAACATGGGCTGTGCTTGAGAAGGTCTGAGATGCACCTGGGTTCCCAGGTTTCTGTTGGGCTCCTGGGCATGGGCAGTGACACTGTTTTGTGACCTCGCTATATGGGAAGCTGCTAGGTTCCTCTGTGCATCATCTTCGCCTGGCATGGCTCCTCTGTGTTTGCCTGGAAGTGACTGGTGACTGGTATCTGCAAACTATTGGTCAACAGATGGATCAGCTGGGTGCCTCTGCCTCCAAGGATGCCTACCTCTGCCTCACTGACAGATACCTCTGAGCATGTTGAGATTCAATGTTGCTTCAAAATAGTAAAGGAGTCGGGGTGTCCAGGTCTCCCTGGGCCTAAGGTGATGCCTAAGGTTTCCAGTAGGTTTGTCCCCTTCTGCTACTTCCAAAGCCACTGGGAGACTCTTGGGTTGACTGCACAGTAGACCTTCCAGGAAGGGTCTTCTGTGAGCTTCGGATTAAGCTTTGCTGGGCTCTCGAAGAAGATCCCCAAGCAGCGCTCCACTCTCATAACTGCTTAGAACTTCGAGTTTGGTCATTTGTGATGAACCTCTTTATGAGCCTTGCCTCTATGAAAACTCTTATTTCAGACAGACATTTCTTGACTGTGTCTACTCAGGAAGTACTGGCAGAACGAGGTCCAGCTGGCTGAGTGTAATGACTGGACATTAGGAACTGTGACATGGTTGGTATATAATCTCTGCCCTTTGGAAGTCAGCATGCTTACAGAAGTCACTGAAGATTTTTCTCGTTGTTGTTTATTTTTGATCCCTTAGGATAAGAGCCTAAATAGTGTAGTTTTCTTTAATTAGGATATAAATTTTTCGTTATGAGCAATTTGATGTGTAACAGAAAAGAAATCTGGAACATAGTATCATTCGAGTAAATTAGTTGATTCACAACTTTTAAAATGTGTAAACAGTTTGCATGCATGTGCACACATGCATGTGCATGTCAGAGGTCAATTGTGACTGTTCTGCAGGATCCACTCACCTTTAAAACACTATTATTAGTTGTACATGTAGGGTGCGTGCTTGTGGTCATGTACAAGCCATAGCATGCATGAGGAGGTCAATTCTCTCCTACTTTAAGTGGGTTCCAGGGATTGAACTCCGGCCACCAGGCTTGCATGGCAAGTGCTCATATCCACTGAAGCAGCTCACAGCCTCCATCCACCTTGCTTTAAGAGATAGGCCTTCTCATTGGCTTCTCTTTACTGATTATATAAGCAGGTCAGTTATCAAGGTTCACACTCTCTAGTGGTGGGCGGGGGTGGGGGTGGTGGTCGTGATGATGGATGACTACAAGTTGGGGTGGGGGTGGGGGTGGGGGTCGTGGTGATGGATGACTACAAGTTGCACCACCAAGTCCCCCTTTCTAAAGTGGGTTCTTGGGATCAGACTCTGGTCCCCCTACTTGCATGGTGAGCACATTCTCAGTGGAGTACTGTCCCTCAGACACAGAACACTTTAAAAGAACATTACATTTTTAAGTGCATTGGAGAGGAAACCTCTTAGAAACAATTTGTCATGAAGAAGTTCTTATAACGTCAGTTTCAAAGTTAATCATTTTTAGTGGTATTTATAGTAACATGATCACTGAGCATGTGAGGACTCTAAAGTTAAACTTCTTGATCATCAAGTAGTTTCTCCCTGTTTTTTGTCTTCCTCCAGCCCCTGGCAACCATCAGGCTGCCCTGTGTTTCTAGGGGCATCCATTTTGACTGTTTCATTCAAATGGTGCATGTGACCTTTGAAGGTTGGCCTCTTTCATTTAGCATAGTGCTTTGGTTATTCGCCTAACCTGTAGAACATGTTCATATTTTGTGGGTTTTTTTTCTTTTTTTTATTAATTTATTCTTGTTACGTCTCAATGTTTATCCCATCCCTTGTATCCTCCCATTCCTCCCCCCCACCATTTTCCCATTATTTCCCTCCCCTATGACTGTTCCTGAGGGGGATTACCTCTCCCTATATATTCTCATAGGGTATCAAGTCTCTTCTTGGCTACCTGCTGTCCTTCCTCTGAGTGCCATCAGGTCTCCCCCTCCAGGGGATATGGTCAAATGTGAGGCACCATAGTACGTGAGAAAGTCATATCACACTCTCCACTCAACTGTGGAGAATATTCTGACCATTGGCTAGATCTGGGAAGGGGTTTAAAGTTTACCGTCTGTATTGTCCTTGGCTGGTGCCTTAGTTTGAGCTGGACCCCTGGGCCCAAATCTGCCTATCATAATGTTCTACTAGTAGATTTCTAGGACCCTCTGTATCCTTTTATTTTGCTATTCTCCCATGTGTCTCTCATTTAGAGTCCCAATAGGAGGCCTTCCCCTCTGTCCCAGTTTCCTGGTAAGTGAAGGCTTTCGTGGGACATGCCCCTTGGGCTAGTATGCAGATATAAGTGAGTATATACCATTTGATTCTTTCTGCTTCTGGGTTAACTCACTCATTATGATCATTTCTAGCTCAATCCATTTATCCACAAATTTCGGGAATTCCTTGTTTTTAATAGCTGAGTAGTATTCCATAGTGTATATGTACCACAGTTTCTTTATCCACTCTTCTACTGAGGAACACTTAGGCTGTTTCCATGTTCTGGCTATTATGAATAAGGCTGCTATGAACATGGTTGAGCAAATTTTCTTGTTGTGTGCTGGAGCATCTTCTGGGTATATTCCAAGGAGTGGAATAGCTGGGTCTTGAGGAAGCCCTATTCCCATTTTTCTGAGATAGCACCAGATAGATTTCCAAAGTGGCTGTACTAGTTTGCATTCCCACCAGCAATGAAGGAGTGTTCCTCTCTCCCCACATCCTCGCTAGCATGTGGTGTCATTTGAATTTTTGATCTTAGCCATTCTGATGGGTGTAAGATGGAATCTCAGAGTTGTTTTGATTTGCATTTCCCTGATGACTAAGGAGGTTGAGCATTTCTTTAAGTGTTTCTCAGCCATTTGATACTCCTCTGTTGAGAATTCTCTGTTTAGTTCCAAGCCCCATTTCTCTATTGGGTTATTCAGTTTGGTGGTGTTTAATTTCTTGAGTTCTTTATATATTTTGGATATTAGACCTTTGTCAGATGTAGGGTTGGTGAAGATTTTTTCCCAGTCTGTAGGCTGTCGCTTTGTTCTCTTCACAGTGTCTCCTGCTTTACAGAAGCTTCTCAGCCTCATGAGGTCCCATTTATTAATGGTTGACATTAAGGCCTGGGCTGTTGGTGTTCTGTTCAGGAAGTTGTCTCCTGTGCTAATATGTTCCAGGCTCTTTCCCACTTTTTCCTCTAAGTGGCTTAGTGTCTCTGGTTTTATGTTGAGGTCTTTAATCCACTTGGATTTGAGTTTTGTGCAAGGTGACAGATATGGGTCCAGTTGCATTTTTTTACACACAGACCTCCAGTTAGACCAGCACCATTTGTTGAAGATGCTATCCCTTTTCCATTGAATGGATTTGGCTTCTTTGTCATAAATCAAGTGACCATATGTGTGTGGATTCATATCTGGGTCTTCGATTCGATTCCACTGATCAACCAGCCTGTTGCTGTGCCAGTACTATGCTGTTTTAATTACTATTGCTTTATAGTACAGTTTGAAATCAGGTATGGAGATTCCTCCGGAGCACCTTTTATTGTACAAGATTGTTTTAGCTATTCTGGGTTTTTTGTTTTTCCATATGAAGTTCAGAATTGAACTTTCAATGTCTTTAAAAAATTGTGTAGTTATTTTGATAGGGATTGCATTGAATCTGTAGATTGCTTTTGGTAGGATGGCCATTTTTACTATGTTAATTCTCCTGATCCATGAGCAAGGAAGATCATGCCATCTTCTCAGGTCATCTTCAATCTCTTTCTTCAGAGTTTTGAAATTTTTTTCATAGAAGTCCTTCACTTGCTTAGTTAGGGTAACTCCTAGATATTTTATATTGCTTGTGGCTAATGTGAAGGGTGTGGTTTTCCTAATTTCTTCCTCTACAAGCTTGTCATTTGTGTATAGGAAGGCTACAGACTTTTTTGAGTTAAGTTTGTATCCAGCCAATTTGCTGAAGGTGTTTATCAGCTTTAGGAGTTCTCTGGTGGAATTTTGAGGGTCACTTATGTACACTATCATATCATCTGAAAATAGGGATAATTTGACTTCCTCCTTTCCCATTTGGATCCCCTTGATCTCCTTTTGTTGTCTTATTGCTCTGGCTAGAACTTCGAGTACTATATTGAAGAGATATGGAGAGAGTGGGCAGCCTTGCCTTGTTCCTGATTTTAGAGGAATTTCCTTGAGTATGTCACCATTTACTTTGATTTTGGCTATTGGCTTGCTGTATATAGCCTTTATTATGTTGAGGAAAGTGCCTTGTATCCCCGATCTCTCTAAAACTTTAAACATGAATGGGTGTTGAATTTTATCAAATGCTTTCTCTGCATCCAAGGAGATGATCATGTGGTTTTTTACTTTCAGTTTGTTTATATGGTGGATTACATGGATGGATTTCCATATATTAAACCATCCCTGCATGCCTGGAATGAAGCCTACTTGGTCATGATGAATGATATCTTTGATGTGTTTCTGTATTCGTTTTGCAAGTATTTTATTTAGTATTTTTGCATCTATGTTCATAAGAGAAATTGGTCTGAAATTCTCTTTCTTTGTTGAGTCTTTGTGAGGTTTAGGTATCAATGAGACTATGGCCTCATAGAATGAATTTGGTAATTTTCCATCCATTTCTATCTTTTGGAGTAGCTTGAAGAGTATCGGTATTAGCTTGCCCTTGAAGGTCTGGTAGAATTCTGCACTGAAACCATCTGGCCCTGGGCTTTTTTTGCTTGGGAGACCATCGATGATTGGTTCTATTTCTGTAGGGGAAATGGGACTATTTAGCTTGTTTATCTGTTCTTCATTCAACTTTGGCAAGTGAAATTGATCAAGAAAATTGTCCATTTCCCTTAGATTTTCAAATTTTGTGGCGTATATGCCTTCAAAGTAGGATCTTAAGATTCTTCGAATTTCTTCAGTGTCTGTTGTTATGTCTCCCTTTTCATTTCTGATTTTGTTGATTTCAATACTGTCTCTCTGCCTTTTAGTTAGTTTGGCTAACGGTCTGTTTATCTTGTTGATTTTCTCAAAGAACCAGCTTTTGGTTTTGTTGATTCTTTGGACTGTTTTCTTAGTTTCTAACTTGTTAATTTCAGCCCTGAGTTTGATTATTTCCAGGCGTCTACTCCTCTTGGGTGTTTCTGCTTCTTTTTTTTCTAGGGCTTCCAGTTGTGTTGTTAAGATGCTTATGTGCAATGTTTCCAATTTCTTTTTAAAGGCACTTAGTGCTATGAATTTTCCTCTTAGCACTGCTTTCAATGTATCCCACAAATTTGGGTATGTTGTTTCTTCATTTTCATTGAATTTCAGAAACTCCTTGATTTCTTTCTTTATTTCTTCCCTGACCCAGGTGTCATTTAGCAGAGAGTTGTTTAGTTTCCACGTACGTGTAGGCTTTTGTTATTTCTGTTGTTGTTGAATTGCAGCCTAAGAGCATGGTGATCTGATAGGATACAAGGTATTATTTCAATCCTCTTGTATCTATTGAGGCTTGCTTTGTGACCTACGATGTGATCAATTTTGGAGAAGGTTCCATGGGGTGCAGAGAAGAAGGTGTATTCTTTCTTGTTTGGGTGAAAGGTTCTATAGATATCTGTTAGATCCATTTGACTCATGGCCTTCGTTAATGATGTTATTTCTCAGGCTTAGTTTCTGTTTCAATGACTTATTCTTCAGTGAGAGTGGGGTATTTGAAGTCTCCCCCTATTATTGTGTGGGGATCGATGTGTGGTTTAAGCTTTTTAAGGAGATCTTTTACAAATGTGGGTGCCCTTGTATTGGGAGCATAGATGTTCAGAATTGTGATGTCATCTTGGTTGACTTTACCTTGATGAGTATGAAGTGTCCTTCCTCATCCCTTTTGATTAATTTTGGTTGAAAGTCTATTTTGTTCGATACTTAAAATGGCTACGCCTGCTTGCTTCTTGTGACCATTTGCTTGGAATATTTTTTCTAACACTTTACCCTGAGGTAATGCCTTTCATTATGGGTGAGATGTATTTCTTGAATGCAGAGAATGTTGGATCGTGTTTATGTACCCATTCAGTTAGTCTGTGTCTTTTTATTGGAGAATTGAGGCCATTGATTTGAGAGATATTAATGACCAGTGACTGTTAAGAGTCCTTAATTATGATGTTGTTTCCGTGTCGAGCGTTTGTGTAGTTGTGTTTTTGCCATGGGATAGTTATCTATTCTGGGTAGTTTTGGGTTGTAGCTTGACCCTTGGGATGGAGTTTTCCTTTTAGTACCTTCTGTAAAGACGGATTGTGGATAGGTACTGTTGACATTTGTTTTTAGTCATGGAATATTTTGTTTTCTCCATCATGGTTATTGAAATTTGCTGGGTAAAGTAGTCTGGCCTGGCATCTGTGTTCTCTTAGGGTTTGCAGGATCTCTGTCCAGGCCCTTCTGGCTTTTATGGTCTCTGCTGAGAAGTCGGGTGTAATTCTGATAGGTTTACCTTTAAATGTTATTTGGCCCTTTTCCCTTGCAGCTTTTAATATTTTTTCTTCGTTCTGCGTGTTTTGTGTTTTGATTTCTTTTCTGGTCAATTCTATTTGGTGTTCTGTAGGCCTCTTGTATGTTTATAGGCATTTCTTTCTTTAGATTGGGGAAATTTTCTTCTATGATTTTGTTGAGAATAGTTTCTGGGCCCTGGAGTCTGATGTCTTCTATTTCTTCAATGCCTATTATCCTCAGATTTCTTCTTTTCATGGTGTCCTTAATTTCTTGGATATTTTGTGTCAGGAGTTTTCCAGATTTGGCATTTTCTTTAATGGTTGATTCAATATCTGTGATTGTATCTTCTAGCCCTGAGATTCATTCTTCCATCTCTTGGATTCTGTTAGAAAAGCTCACCTCTGTGTTGCTCGCCTTCTTCTCTGAGGTCTCACATTCTCGCTTTTCTTCTGTCTGTGTGTTTATCATTGAATCCATTTTCATTTTCAGATCTTGAACTGATTTTTTTATTTCTTTCATCTGATTTTTTGTATATTCCTGAGTTTCTTTCATTGCCTCTTTATAGGTCTTCAGAGCTTGAACCGTTTTACTTATTTCTTTCATCTGGTTGTTTGCATTTTCCTGCAATTTTTCCAGTTCCACTCTATGTGCTTCTTTTATGTCTCTCACCTGTTTGTCTGCGTCTTCCTGCATTTGATTACGAATTTTATTTGTTTCCTCCATTATCATCCTCATTACTAAGGATTTGAGGTCATTTTCTTGTATTTCCGTTGTATTTGAGTTCTCTGGGTTGTTTTCTTTGGGATAGCTGGAAACTGGAGATGCCATGTTGTTTTGGGGTTTTTTTTTCAAATGCTTTTTCGTTATCCTTTAGACATCTTGCCATCTTTGTTTTTGTTGGGTAGCTTCCAGAGTTGGATGGAGGTTGTCTGACGATAGATTCACTTGTTTTCTCACGATTTCCCTAAGCTGCGAGCTCAAAGCTTCACTGGTGTGGATGTTAGGAGGTTAGCCCTGTTGTTCTGGTCTCTCACAGCCAGTGATCTTCAGCCCCTCTGTGCTGTGGATCCTGCAATTGTTCTGGGTCTCTGAATGAGCGTTGGGTCATGCCAAGGTATCCACAGCCTTCTGTGTTCCCTGCCAAATCCAGCCAGGAACACTGGGCCTGAACCACAGGCTGAACTCAGCTAGATTCTCAGGGCCTGAACCGTCTGCCAAGCTCAGCTAGGGATTCTGGGCCCAAAATGCATACAGGGTCCAGCCAGAATTTTTGGGCTGGGACTACGCACCAAGCTCCGCTAGGGCCTTTTGGCCCAAAGTGCGTGCTGTGGTCAGTTATTGACTCAGGGCCCGAACTGACCACCAATCTCAGCAAGGAATTCTGGATTCAAACTGCACACTGTGTCCAACCAAAGTCTTAGAGCTGGTGGAACCGAGCGCTCTGTCTAGCCTGCGCCACAGCAGGAGAGCTGCGGCTGCTCTGAGTTAGCGCCAGTGTTGGAACCAAGTGCTCCGCCCAGACTGTGTCACCGCAGGGGATCTGCCGCTGAGCTGAGGTGGTGCCTAGGATGGAACTGAGCACACCACCAAGCCTGTGCCACAGCAGGAAAACTGCGGCTGCTCTGAGTTAGCGCCAATGGTGGAACCAAGTGCTCCGCCCAGACTGTGTCACTGCAGGGGAGCTGCCGCTGAGCTGAGGTGCTGCCTAGTGTGGAGCTGTGTGCTCAACTAAGCCAGCGCCACAGCAGGGGAGCTGTGGCCGAAGCTGAGTTAGTGCCTCAGGCAGAATTGCTTGTTGGGCTGGGCCAGTACCCGGGACTCTGGGGCCGAACTGTCCGCCGAGTCCAGTCTGGGTCTGAAGGCTCCACGCAACCCAAATCCTGCCCCGAGCCCCCTCTCCCGCAGCAACTCCCACCAGCCACCACATCAATCACCTCCACCGGAAGGCTATGAGCTGCAAACCTCAGCCACCGCTGCTGGTGCCGCTGGTGCTGCTGCCTCTGCCGCTGCCGCTCTGATCAGAGAAAATCCACGCTCCTCCGGTGTGCAGGGGCACGCAGGTCCTCCGCACCCTGGTCCCTCCAAACTGTGGAGCACTCCCACTGCCGTGATGTTCGGACCTCGGTGTTCCTGGCTCAAAAATCTGTGCAATTCCCTGAATTGTTCACTGGGGCCTCCAAACGCGGTCCACACTGCTCGCCGCCATCTTGGATCCTCTTTTGTGGGTTTTTATGAGTGAACATCAATCTTGAGTGCTGACACTGCAGCTTGTGCAATTGTTGATCTGTTAATGGACATGTGACTTGTCTCTGTGTCTGTGTGTTGTGAATAGTGTGGCTATCAGTGTGTGTGTATGTGACCTTGGCTGAGCTTCTCTGATTTTTTGGGATGTACTCCAAACAGACAGGCATAGAAATGAGTGTGGGATTGGCCTAAGAAAGAATATAGTAAAATCACAAAACAGTAAACATGACATACTGTTAGATAGCGTATTGAAACGGGTATGGCTGTTTAACATTCAGATCCCAACAATCTCTGTCTCTGGTAAAAGAAGAACAGAATGTTTTAAAGTGACAAGAGTAACTGGTTAAGTGCTTCTGGAAGGTAACTGACTTGAAAGGCTCAAAAGGAGAGATCTAGCTGGTCGTGCACACACCTTTAATCCTAGCACTCAGGGAGGCAGAGGCAGGTGGATCACTGAGTTTGAGGCCACCCTGGTCTACAAAGCAAGTTCAGAATATCTGAGGCTACACAGAGAAAACCATGTCTCAAAAAACCAAACCAACAAAACAACCTCCCCCCAAAAAACCCCCCCCAAACCAGACCAAACCAGCCAACCAAATAAACAAACAAAGTGAGAGACCTTATTGAAGACCTGCCTTACCTCTGGCCTAGGCTTTGGATGCTTGCCAGCTTCATGTTGTCCTCACACCCCGTTTTCACTATTTATTATGAAGACAGGTCCCAGACAGTTGAGATATATACTTGTGCTTCTTAAAAGCTGGACAGTAATGGGACAAGAGGTGACAGCTTATATTTGGGACTAGCTGGATGTGAGAGCTATCTCTTGCCCACCTCACACCCCTCGCCCCTAGATAGGGAGCACCCAATGTGTACAGCAGTAACTCCAGGAGGAGGGGCAGTTGGGTTGACCAGTCAGCTGTCTGTCAGGGGGATTGAAAGGTCTTCTGGATTTGGAAAATCTTTGCCAGGTGCCAGTTTCTTTGTCATTTATTTACTTCGTAGTCCCCTGGACTTTCTGGTCACCAAAGGCACGGCGTATCATTGTCAAATTCTTTGAGTAGTTTTCATTCCTCATGATTGCAGCTCATTGTAGTCTCCCACACTCTCTTCTGGAAACTTCTTCTATTTCTTCATGTTTAATAATACTTTCTTGTAGTCTTATTTTTCAGAGTGCTAGATTGTCTTTCTTTCTTCTTTTAAACAGCACTTTACTTCCTGTAGCTGATTTGGAATCCGCCCTCCCCCATGTCTGTCTGACTTCTGGAAATCCAACCCACAGCCTTGTGCTGCTAGCCAAGTGCTCTACTACTGAGATAGACCATAGTGTTTTCTTTTCTTTCCCTCCTCTCGCATTTTTCTTTTGCGGACAGGGCATCACTATGTAGCCCTCGGGAACCAAACCGAGGTCCTCTCAAAGATCAGCCAGGACTCTTAACCTCTGAGCCATCTCTTCAGCTCTTCTTAAGTTACATTTTAAGATCAAATATTTCTCATGGGCTCTGAAATTGAATTATTGCCAGCTGGATACCCTGACAAGGGCATCTGAATTTCAGTATCTCTATACATTTTAGTGTTCCAAATTCATGATATTCTATGTTCCTTAAGTACACTTACCATGATAGCCAGCTTCCAAGGTGTTTCTCCCCTTCTGATAGGTCACTTCTGTGTGCCTTGGAATTGTATATACCCAGTAAACTAGGTGGCCTACTACAGAGTTTTCACTTTTAATAGTGAAAATTCCAGAATGCTAAAGTCCAGTCTACATTTTGCTTTTTGACTGTAGCAAAACCCCAGGAGAGAGAGAGAGAGAGAGAGAGAGAGAGAGAGAGAGAGAGAGAGAGAGAGAGAGAGAAATGAATAACACGAGGTATATTGGCATCATCAGCGGTATTGACAAATATCCAGAATTTTGAGCCAGTAAATGTTGCTAGAATTGAGAAATAGTTTTCAGGCCTAGATTAAATTCAGAACATTGGCAGGAAAGCAAGGTTGATGATGAAGTTCAGGGTGTGGTTATAAAATCCTGTGTTCCTAGAAAGATGTAAGGTAGTGCCTGGCACTGTCCAGAGCAGCAGTGGTGTTTCTAAGATGTTGCACAGTGTTGTCACTCAGTCTTCCTGGAAGCCCAGAGTAGGGAGGGTTTCTCTTAAGGCTCGTGGGCATAGCTTTTTGAGAGGACAGTAGAGCCCAGCCGTATATATTTGCAAGGGAACTGTCATTCCTTTGAGAGGACAGGAGCAGTGGACGCTCCTGCCAGCCTATGCAAGGAGTCCCAGAATCTTTAGTTGCCCCAAATGTCCATAGGCAAGATATCAAGCCAAGTCACAAGGCTGCTCACACAGGCTACTTTGCAAGGCAAAAGGGTGATGACGTTTAAGGTGAAATGAAGATCCTTGGCCTTGGGTCCTAATGGAGAAACTTCCAGCATTTCTAGGGACAGGTGGCTCCTGTGTGCCTTTTGTTTCTCCATACCTTGACCTGGTTTGAGGAGAATCTCATAGCTCATGTTTTCCCTCACTGACTCAAGCCTCCTCCTACTGTTGTGTTTGTCTTCCTTTATCTCCATAGCAACACCGTAAACAAAAAGGAGCTATTTAGATGTCATTATGTTTTATTATGCTTACCATTTTTTTTTCCGGTATGTTTTTGAGACGTCACCTTTGGCCCTGAAAGTGTAGGCGTTACGCACATTTAAAGCAGGCTCTCAGACAAGAGGTGTGATGGCTTCTTTTTCATTTATCGGCAGTTGGGTTGAGAGGCGCTATACTCAACGGCTCTACTCCAGGCTCCACACCTGCACAACCTCTTTCACATTCGGAGCTGACTTTGATAATATTCTAGATTTTAATCTCACCTTGATAAGAGATAAGAATTTGGAGGTTATGCTCCCGTGAGATGACTCAGTGGGTGTGCTGGCTAGTTTTATGTTAACTAGATACAAGCCAAAGTCATCGGAGAGGAAGGAACCTCAATTAAGAAAATGCCTTCTTAAGATTGGGTTGTAGGCAAGCCTGTAAGGCATTTTCTTAGTGACTGATGATGGTAGTGGTAGGACAGCCCACTCTAGGTGGTGCCGTCCCTGGGCTGGTGGTCATGGGTTCAATAAGAAAGCAAGATGAGAAAGCTATGAGGAGCCAGCCAGGAAGCAGTACCCTTCCATGGCCTCTGCTTCAAATGTTGCCTTCAGTTTCCCACCCTGTTTGAGTTCCTGTCCTGACTTCCTGTCAGCAATGGACTACACATGTGGAGGCACAAGCCAAACAAAGGATTTCCTCCCCAACTTGGTTTTGCACATGGTGTTTCATCATGGCAGTAGTAACACGAACTAAGACAGTGGGTAAAGGCACTGGCCACACAGGGCAGGAGACCTGAGCTCGATCCTAGAATCCGTGTTGGAAAGAGAACTGACTCCTGAAAGGTGTTCTCTGGCCTCCACCTGTGTACTGCAGCAACCTTGTATCCATACTAGCATAGACACACATACACACACAGACATACTAACACACATACACACACACACACACACACACCAAATATACACATGAAACAAGGATGCCAATCAATCAAATTTCAGAGGCTTTGGAAGAGAGTGTGAATTTTTTATATGTGTGACTCACTGCTGTACAGACAATGAAATATTGGAGCCAAATCCCAGGGTGGCCTGAGTAGTTTTCACTGAACCGGGCTGGTCTCTGTAACGGTAGAGTTCCACAGTAATGATGGACCGAGATTTTAAATGCCAGGAAGTACGGCGTTCCCTGTGTTCTTAGGTCACTGGCTCTCTGAGGTAGTGCTATGGGAACATCCGTTTGCCCTGATTTGCCAGCCACATGAGTGAGTCACCTTGGGAACAGCCACAAACCAGGAAAGCCTTTGGATGACTGCAGACTGGGCTGGTGTCACAGTGATAGCTGGAAGAGGGAGTCCTCCAAGTCAGAACCACCTAGTCAAGGCCATCCCCAAATTCCAAACCTCCAGAATTACTGGAAACCATTGTCTCTTGTCTTATGCAGTTATTTTGGGGTCATTTGTTTTGCAGCATTGCATAAGTAATAATAGAGGTCCAGCAGAGCCAGTACTAGCTGGAGACTTTTTGTAGATCTTTCTGGCATTTTCATCCTAGTCTCTTAGTAAGCATGACTATTACTGATGACTAATCAGGGGTCAAGAGGAGGATGGAGAAAGCATGAAAATCTCAAGCCTTCTACTTCTTCTGTAGTGTTTCCCTTTCTTCATCCCCATGGGAACATCATAAATGAGAAGGGGCTATATAGGTACCTTCGAGTTGTTTATTACAATAATAATAATAATAATAATAATAATAATAATAATAATAATAATAATATATTATTATTATTATTATTGCAAAGTTCCATTTAGTAGTGAATGTGTAGGGATCATGTATGTTTAAAGCATGCTATTTTTGACAGGAAGTCTTTTATGAAGATTGGGCTGCAGAATATTTGTGTGATGGATTTGGGGTTTGGGCACCCCTCTTCTTGCAGAGAGAACTGCTTGCCCTTTGTAGTGGGCTGCAGATCTGAATGCCCCTCACTGCATGGATAAGGAAATGGGCCCAGAAAGCATAACTAATTATTCTAAAACTAGTCCTGGCTCCCAGACCAATTAGATGAGGCTGATTCTCATTTGAGCTTTTCTGTTGTTGTTAGTTTACTTTATTTTTTTATTTTTTTGTAGTTTCAAGTGGAAATGTTTCCACCCAGTCAGGACTAAATGATTTCTTTTTATTATGATGAGCTGGGTGTGGCTGCTTGATGCTGGAACAGACATGAAAATTTTATTTTGTAATTTCGTATATCCCCCGAGGCAGGGTTCTGTTTGGATCCTTTGAAATCGCAGGAAATAAATTCCCAGTGGGCTTCCGTCCAGGGTACACGAGATGGAGGCTGCGATTCTGACTGGAGTGGAACCTATTCCCAATGCATTAGTACATGTGTGAGTTTATATAGGACGCTTCTCTGCTTTAGAACTGAGGACCACTCAGCTGTTAAAACAACGTCTTGCTTTGTGACTGATAAAAAAAGGCTGTGCTCAAGACTAAGATGTCATCACATCACTTGTGTTTTTCCTCGAACTTTGTTCCCGATGGAGTACGGTCACTTTCCATGTGAAGTGGCTTCTCTCTAAATACTTAGATGGGCTTTGTGGAATGTGTGGCTTTTCCCTTATCAACTTGTACATTTTGTTCACCAGGTGAGTGCTACGATGTTTTTGTAAAATATGTGGGTTGTTTACGCTCTCACTTTTTATTTTATTTTATTTTTTGTTTATTTTTTTTTTCCAAGACAGTTTTTCTCTGTGTAGCTCTGGACTTGCTTTGTAGCCTTGTTCACAGTGAGCCACTTGCCTCTGCCTCTAGAGTGCTGGGATTACAGGCATCATGCCCCACCAAGCCCAACTTACTCTTACTTTCTTAAGATTAGTCTACATTTGATTTTGTTTTATTTATTTGTTTGTTTATTGCTTGAGGCTGTGTGCTTACTAGGCAAGCATTCTTTCACTATGCTGTGTTATCACCTGATAACTTCATATAACTTTACGCATTCAGAGCCACATTAGACAGATATGAAAATGTTTAATAGTTAATTTTCCCTTTTAATATCAGATTTGCTTCCTGTCATCTATGGGATATTGGCCCAGTGAAACATTTTTGTTGTCTGTTCTTCTGAGAGTGGGCATTAAAATTGTTAATTTGTTTTTTTCAAACAATTACAGGCAATATAGTATTTAGAAATGGTAAACTTAGCAGTGAGACTACCATTGTGTTTCTATTGGAATTTTACCAATAAATTACACTTCAGGTCAGGGGTCAGTTTTGCGTGTCTTCCTCAGTCTCTGTCTACTTTGTTGTACACCTCTTGTACATAAAGTCAATTTAAAATTAAATGATCCTGCTTAGGCTGATGAGCTTTTTGCTTAGAAAATTCTGTCATCTTTGGGGCCACCTTACTTAAAATGATCCCAGCGCTTCCGTTCCTAGCTGGGCACTTCACATGTCTTTTGCTGAGAGCGTCCTGGAACGACCTCCCACTCCCACCAGTAGCTGTTGTCCTTGCTGACTTTCCGTTTCCCGTGTCCTTGGCTCCTGTGGCAGTCTGTATTGCTTTTCTCTGGTCACGCTTTCTCTTGCGTTTCCCTCAAGTCCCCTTTCACTGGGAGGAAGCTAAGCTCCCAAGTTGGTCTCTTCTACTCTGTTCTTTCTGGTAGTCCCTCTTTGCTTGTGTGCCTTCCTGGCTTTGCTGCCTGTGCATAGAAGGTACTGCCTCCTCCAAGTCGTCTGGTCTGCGGACGGGACCTCAGCTTGCGCGGGAGGGGAGGTGGGGCGTGCCTCCAGGGAGGCCCACACCGCAGAGGCGGTGTTGCCAGCCAACCTAAGTGGACAAGCGTGTGCTAGCATGCAAGCAAGACATTCCCCTACCCACAACCCCAGCAAAGCAAAAGAGTCCACGTGGAGTCAACCAGGAACTCAGCCACATAAAACACTTTGCTTTTTCAAGAGAGCTCTGAGGGGTGATGCCAAAGCTAATCCTGGTAACCGTGTGTGTGGTTGCAACGCAGCACACTGAAAATAGAATGCATCGTGGTCTCTTGAAACAGCTTAACACAATGGCAAGCATAGGTTTGCGAAGGGAGGATTGGGGTTTTGAAATTAGATAGGAGGTCAGGATTGGAGGTGGGGGATAGGTTTTCAGGTTTTTGGAGGCAGCTCTTCAGACAGGTGCAGGAAAATGAGTAATATGCCACGCCCCGATTGTACAGCTGAGCCAATAGGCGCCAGGCTTCTCCTTGGTTCCATAGCATGGTCTCTGTGCCTGTCACGAGAGGGATCAGCAACCAAATCCAGATTCCAGGTGTGGTATTCCACAGCCGTTCTGTAATTTGTAATCATAGAAACAGAATGTTCCTCCTCTTATTTCTCCCCTGCCAACAGTTTCTGGGTGGGTGAATGTCAGTAGCCGGAGTTATTTTTAAAGAGGTGAAGCTTGTCGTGCGAAGCTGGGAAGAGGGCGTTTGTTTGCAGAGCGGAGCTGACATCAAATGTAGATGACTGCTCACTGGCTGGGCGCTTGTCCTATAACAGGTAATGTTTAACGTGCCAGTCACAAAGATCACAGAAACAGTGTATGCAGAGCATACGACAGCCACCACCTTTTACGCTCTGGACGACTGAAAGGCTCTACGTGCCCACGGACTTTTTTTTTTTTTTTTTTCCCCTTCCCTTCTGCTTTAAAATACACTTATGCGTTGTTCTTGCCACCGCCTCTTTTGCTGACTATAATTGGACTTTGAAGCGGGGAAGTTGTATCATAAAAATTGGTAACCTTTGCCTGAGAGCAAGCTCAGCTAAGCAGTCACTTTCCAATTCTCTTCACAGGATAATATAAACGTTTTTTTGAAAGCTTGTGAACAGATTGGATTGAAAGAAGCCCAGCTTTTTCATCCCGGGGATCTACAGGATTTATCAAATCGAGTTACTGTCAAGTAAGTTTTCACTGGTGTATTTTTTTTTTTACATGTATAATAAAAATGCCGTATAGAAATGTAATAAATAGGTATGTACTTTTAACCTGAAGGCTTATAGCTTAAGTGAAAATAATGGCTGTGATTTCGGAACGAGCTTCCCTTTCTGTGTCTTACGTCTCATTCCAAAATAGACTCTGTAAAAAAAAAAAAAAAAAAAAAAAAAAAAAAAAAAAAATGGCTTGGGGACTGAGAATGTGAAGCCATCTGTAACTGATGCCTTGTCACGGTTTTGTTGTAAATCTCTATAGTGACCAGAGTGGTGGCTTATGTTTTAATGTTGTCCAGCATGGTAGTGTTTGCTTGTTAATGGTGAGGATATTCGATATAGCTATGAGGTGAACTTAGAGGCTTTTACTATAAATTTAAAGGTGAAAGTAATCAGTTTAAAGTAGCTTTTAGGTAGTTGGAAGTAGAAAATGGTAGGGGACAACTGGCAAAAGCCACTGTGTTTCTATCTGGAGGGACCATCTGCCTAGGACCAACAACCTTGTCTGTTGGAGTTTAGGTGGGCAGCACTGTTCATGTGTGAGCGCATGGCTTCAGGAAAATGCTCTTGAGCTGCCGTGAGTGTTCTCTTTCTAAAATGTAATCTGTACCCAGGAAATCAGAAATAAAATTGTGTTGCCAGGTATATGTGACATGGAAGTTATATATAATTTTGAAATAATGCTTACCTCCTTATTTGGGCTCTTGAACCTAATTAACATGGTTCCAAGTGAGGAGACGTGCTTTGTTCTACTTGGAGTAATGAAAATGGAAAACCCTGTCTGTGCATTAGATAAAGCTTTGTGGACTTAACGTCCCCACAGTGTGGCTTCAGTCATTTTTAAAACCAACTAGCAGATATTAAACAGGGTCATTGTTTCATGAGGAAAAATAAAGGAACAAATATTTTTGATAGTCTTTACTGTCTCCTAACAGTCTAACCTAGAAGTCTCAGGCAGCACTAGTCACTTTAAAATCTAACAGTAAGTATTTCAAGTGAACAGCACATCCCACTTTTGGTGATCTGTTTTCCCAACTCCACACAGTGATATGTGCCTGGAAGAGGAGTCTGCCCATGTTTCTGATAAATTTACATTTTTGATAAGTTTAAACCTGAAGTTTTGTTGCTGAAAATACTTCTGCCATATGAAAATCCTTTTAACTTCCATTAAAAATGAAAAGCTAAGTACACTTGTTTAGTGTTTTTCCTACTCAGCATGTCCTTGCCTAAGACTCATCTGGGCAAAGAAACTTTAGCCCTTAGAATAGTCTTTGCCTTAACCTGGTGATGTGTATTAAGGCTGAGCGTTACCCTCTGCAATCATTGCTTTGAACCTTAGCAGCCTATACTTGTGGAGGCTTATGGACTAGGTGAAACATGTTTGTTGGCCCCTAATTTCAAGGGTGTTGCATATAGGGCTTGCCTGGGGCCGCTTTCAGGAGTGGTTGGGTCTACGATGTTGACAAGAAATCAGGTTCTGAGCTTAGCCTTCAGTGAAATTAAATTACTGACAAAGTGAAACTGGGATTGCGCGAAGCCGGCAGAACAACTTGTTTGAGTAGAAACCACAAGCCTGTCACAGCAAGGTGTGCCTCAGTCACGGTGAACAGTGAGTCTGAGGAAGAGGCTCTCAGTCGGCTTGAGAACTTTTGATACTTGCATCTTTTTTTTTTTATACTTGCATCTTGCTGGACCATAAAGGGTGAGCTCTGGGTCTACTGTGGAGAAAGGCTCTGTGCCTCTCAGAGAAGATGGAAGATCATTGGCAAATGACTTCCCTTGTGTTTTGAGGAAGCACTTTTCATTAAAAAGAAACAGGTTTAAAGGAAGGCAAATAATTATTTAGTAGAGAGAAGTGTGGTTGTTAGTTTTAGCTTAGGTCGTTATGTAATATGCAGACTCCTGTAGGTCAACTCTTGTTCTATTATTGTAGATTAAAGGACTTAGTTAGCATTCTCTTGTGGGAGGCGGGTTTGTTTATTTATTTTTTTCTCCCTGCGGACATTTGGCAATGTATGGAGATATTTTTTTTCATTGTCATGGTTGGTGTGGGGTGCCTACCAAGTGGGTCAGGGTGACACTACGTACCCTAAAGCCCATAGGACAGATTCTACAAAGGAGGATTTTCCTATTCTAGGTGAGAATAATACTAGGTTTCAGAAATTCCAATGTAGACATAGAAGTCCCTCTTTGCCAGCAAAATAGCCACGGGGCAATGTGACTCTGACTGGACAGACTGTGACACTGCTATGATGTCACTTCACGCTGTCATCTAATAACTACATTTCTGTCTTCGTGTGCTTATCTCAATGGTAGGCTCATTGTGATTTGTCTGAGAGAGTGAATGCATACAGTCCTCCAAGATAGTTTTATTCATCTATAAACATTCAATTTGGCAAAGATGTAGTAAGCTATTTGATTATTTTAAGTGTGCCTATCTCAGAGCACATAGACCCATGCTGGCCTTGTTGCACATGCAAGGCAGCCATGGTGTACCAAGAGAAAACAGCAGTAGTTAATACACGCCGTGTTGGGGAACAGAAGGTGTTTTTGTCGGTGGGGGGCGGGGGAGACATGTATGGGTACACTGAGTGAGAAGAGAAGCAGTTAATAAGCTGTCAGCGTGAGTGATTATAGGAATCCTGGTCCTAGTACATTGTTTTAGTAGTTTGTGACTTAAAATTTAATTTGCAATGAATTTCCACCAATAAAAAAGACCGAGAATACTCCTATGCTTCTGTATTTGTATATACTCAGATAGGGTCTAGTTTCCTGAGGTATTTTGCTTTGCTGAAAGTAGTAGTTTGAAGTTTTTCAAGTACATTTGATTGATTCTATGCATTTTGGTATTGGGTCTTATTCATGAGTCAATAGGATCCATTTATATTTATTTTTTCATCCCAATGGGTTACTAAATAAACTTAGGGTTTGGTCTCCATGAATGGCAGACGGAGAGTTAACCCGATGTGTGGCCATGAAACTTACCTTGCATGATTATAACCATTTTACTGAATATCCACACTGAATTGACCACACATAATCCACGGGGAATGAGTGACAAGGCACCCCCTCCCCAGTGACTACAGAGGCATGCCACAGCACACTGGGGGCATCCCACAGTGAGTGTTATGGCCTCTGTGATGGTATCTGGTCAGAGAGAGAGGTACAGAGTGACTGACTATTGTAGAAACTAACTTAGTGGAGAAGCCCTAGATCCTGTCTCACAGGACTTGGAGTTGGTGGCAAGGTCAGGCTCAACATTAAAGGTTTTACCTTTGTATGTTTAATAACTTTTGATTTAGAAACTAAAACTTACTTTAAAAACATTGCTTTAAAACAGTTTCTTTTTCTGTGTGTGTGTGTGTGTGTGTGTGTGTGTGTGTGTGTGTGTGTGTATGTGTGTATGTGTGGGCCTGCACATGTGGCGCCCAGAGGTTGGTGTTGCTATCTTCTATCAGTTTCCACTTGAGTTGTTGAGACAGGGTCTCTTTCTGTCCTGAAAGTTGCTAAGTAGGCAAATCTGGATGGCCAGCGAGGTCCCAGCAGTTGCCTGCCTCTACCCTCAGTGCTGGAGTTATAGATTTGCCGCCCTGTGCCTGGCTTCTATGTCCTCACACTTTGCCCAGGAAGGTGCTTTGCCTGCCAGTGAGCCGTCTCCCCAGCTCCTCAAAACAATCCCTATCAAGCATTTTACGTTGTAGATTTGAACAGACTGTAAGCATGTTTGTTCTCTCCCCCTCAGCATTCCAGCTGAGATTTTAACACTTCTTCAGATGCATTCTGTTCATAACATAATTACAGACTGGCAGTGCTTTTCAACACAGTATTTCAGCAGTGAAAAGAAATTATTTTCTGGTATGGGCTTACTGCTGCATTTATTTAGGTTAGGAAAACTTTTAAGTATAAAATGTAACCTTAAACAGTGCTGCTTTCTGGGTTTTTCTTCTTATGTATTACCTTAAAGGAACAGAAATCAAGATTTCTGCCTCCTCCCCCCCCCCCCCCCCCCGCTGGTCTTAAACACCTGCTAGTTGCCAAAGGAACAGTGATTAGAAGTGACACTAGTGTTAATATCATTCCATCATGAAAATTATGGAAATCCCAAAATGACATTTCAGAGGTTCAAGTCTCTGTGGCTTCAGAAGCCAGCTTGACTTCTGTCACAGCACTGTGAAGTCATTCACATGCCCAGACGGCACTCTGGGCAAACAGTCTGTCAAATGGAGCCCCAATGTGTGTGTGTGTGTGTGTGTGTGTGTGTGTGTGTGTGTGTGTGTGTGTGTTTGTAGTTTTTTTTTCAGGTAGGTAAAAATAATTTGAGTACTTTCTGTATTGTGAATCTTATTATGTTTTTGTAAGTGTATGTGTGTGTAAGTGTCCCTGTGACTATTTGCCATATGTGTGGGTGCTCTCTTGGGTTAGAAGAGGGCGTTGGATCCCCGGAATCTGGAGTTACAGACAGCTGCTTGTGAGCCCCCTCACATGAGTGCTGGGTGCTCTCAATCATGAGACCACCTCCCCAGCCCCCACCAATTTTTAAAATTTAAGCCTGGTCCTAGATTTTTTTTTTTTTTGCAAGTTTATCTTTTAAGTGAGTATTTCACCATCTTCATCTTTATTTATTTAAAGCTAGCTTAGTAGTACCCACACTTGGATCTGTCACTTGAGCGTGGTGACTTCCACCTGTCACTGTGTGCTGCTATTTTAAGTGGTCCCCTTCAGATCAGCTCTCAGAAGAGACTGCAGAGAGGACGCACACTGTGCTGTGTACAGCTGCATCTCCTTGCACCATGCTCGTGGGGGAGGGGCAGCAACTTACCTGGTGGGGGACAGTAACTCCTCTGAGATGTCTGAGGCCCTGTTCTTCAGGTGAAGTTCTTCACGTGCAAAGTTGGAGCTCCTAAGAGAGCTTGCCTCTGTAAACAATTGGGGAATATGAGGCAGGTCTGATGTTCAGTCTGAGCAGAATGGAGCTTTTATTTATCTCCATTTTTTGCTGTTTTGTTTTTTTGCCATTTCTAGTTCTTAATCTATTTCTCAGAATCAAAATCTTCTGGGTGTTGGTTCTTCCTTTGCTTTCTCCACTTAAAATCTAATAATATAAAATAAAAATAAAAATAAAAATAAAAAATGCCATTGGGCCTGACTGTGCTTGGCCTGCTGGCCTTGGCTTCACATGCTGGTCTGGCCAGGGTCTTTATCTTCCCAGGCAACCTCACCTGTATCCATG
Organism: Acomys russatus; assembly: GCF_903995435.1. Taxonomy (NCBI): domain Eukaryota; kingdom Metazoa; phylum Chordata; class Mammalia; order Rodentia; family Muridae; genus Acomys; species Acomys russatus. The sequence continues at coordinate 42,770,892 of NC_067154.1, forward strand.
CTTCCCTCAGTCTTACTCCAAGGCTGATCTCATTAGCAGCTGACATAAGTCAGCGCATGGGAGTTTGACAGTTCATTGCTTCCCCATCAGATAGCATTTGCTTCATAACAAAGCCCAAGGAGACGGGTACTTTTCTAAAGATGTTCATCTGTCTTTTAAATCATTGTCTGCAGGGTCACCTGTGCTCAATGACTCCTGCTTTAAAAATTAACATGCCCAGGCACATCTGTAAGTCTCCCCAGCTGCTTATTTATTTATTCATTTCTTTTAGATTTACTTTATGTGAATGAATGTTTTCCTTGCGTGTATATCTGTGAATCACGTTGCTGGTGTCCATAGAGTTCAGAAGGGGGTACAGGATCCCCTGAAACTGGAATTATAGGTGCCTGTGAATTTATCATGTGAGTGCTGGCAGCTGAGTCCAGGTTATCTGCAAAAACAACAAGTGCCGAGCCATCTCTCTAGCTCCTCCCAGCTGGTGGCAGCTACCAGCATCAAGTGTTGTTTTTCTGAGTTTCTAATCTGTGCTTTGTTTCTTGCTAAGTTCTGGCCCGTTTCAACTGACCATCTGTGTGAGGGCAAAAGTATGTATGCCTGAACTTATCTCAGGGTAAAAAAGACACTTCATTGAGGAGGAGGAGATTTTGTTTTAGAGAGGGAATTAACTTGTTTATCACATTGAAACATTGATACAGAATTTGCCGACAGGTACCTACAACCCACAAATAGGATGCTTGACAGTTTGACAGACAGTCCTAAGAGTTCATGACTGGAGTATAGTGTGTCAAGATAAACCCCCAGGTGGTTGGGGATGCGAGCCAGTGGGTAGAGCGCGCATTTCGCATGCACTAAATTCTAGTTTCACATCCCCATCAGCTGGGCATGGTGATGTGTGCCTACAATCCCAGAAAGGTGAAGACAGGAGATGTGCCAGTGTATGGCTGCAATCCCAATATGAGGAAAGTGGAGATAGAAGGATCAGAAACACAAGACCATCGTCAGCTACACACTGAGAGGGATAGCCTGAGCTACACAGTGAGAAGAAAGATAGCCTGAACTACATGGTGAGAAGAAGAATAGCCTGAGCTACCTGAGGCCCTTTCCTCCTGACACCTCCCAAAGGGAGACAAGATAAGCACACTGGGTTCTATGCAATCATTTGGACTTTTTAATAAAAGAACTCTTCTAGCTGGAGGGGCACAGATTTTTCCATTTGGGCTTTCTAAGTTCTTATTCACCTAAGGCAAACTTTCCCCAAATCACAGAACTATTTAAAAACAAGGAGCATTTATTATTCCTTTTATCTTCTGGTACCTAGTGTTGATCTGAAAATTGGATTTTAATTTTAGTGACTTCTGGGGTACTTCAAGATGACACCCCAAAGGTGGGGAGGCGCTTACTCTTCCATTGTCTGGTCTTCCTCTGTTCCAATCATCAGACTCAAAGCTGACCCAGCAAAGCAGTTATTGAACTTCTGGTTTCGATTGCCTTTGACTTATCATCACAGAATAATGATATGGCATCTTTCAACATATTCTGAAACCTGCACAGCATCCAAAAGAGCTTATCACTCACCCACAGCAACGTGGGGACTTTGGACTATGATGAGTCTTTCAAAGTAGTTGGTGGAGGTAAAATGTTTGATATTTGTATAAATGATACATGTTTACATCTGGTGTGTATATAATTACATATTTACATGTGTGTATTTACATGAAGTATTAGAAACATTTCTATGTGCTTATATTATGATTATGTGCCCTTCTCTATCTTGTGAAATCTAAAAGATACATTTAAGATTTTCAGGGTGGAAAATAGGGTGCCTAGGTAGGGTGTGACATTTTCTGTAAAACTTAAGGTCAAGGCATAGTTTTGGAAGTAATTGCTTATGATAAGCCACTAACGTTACTTTAATAAGACATCTTACCAACAACTACAGTAAAGCTTTCTCTTGAAGCTGGTAGCACATTGGTAAACTTCCTCTCTGGGTCCGCCAACCAGCATGCAGCATTTAAGAGCAGGGTGCTCCCCTCCCAACCATGTTGACTGTGATATAATTAAAAGCCGTTTGGAAACTGTGCAGACTAAGAAAGTTGGCCATTCCCTAATGGTTCGCTGGAACTGTTTCCATGAAACCTCGGGTTGAGTTTCTATCAGTTTTCTCTGGGATCCAGCAAGAAAACTCAAGTGAGGATGCTGTGGACAAAAGCATCTTTCATGATTTTGCTCTCTTCTGAGTTGAGCTAACTTGTTTGTTTGTTTGTTGTTTTTAGTTTTTGTGTTTGGAGACAGGGTTTCTCCTGTATAGCCTTGGCTGTCCTGGACTCACTTTGTAGACCAGGCTGGCCTCGATCTCACAGGGATCCAGCTGCCTCCCACCCCCAATCTTCCTGAGTGCTGGGATCACAGGTATGCGCCCCCTCCTCGTCTTTGAGCTAACTCTTGCTCTCTGCATTTCTGGTGGCAAATGGCCTCAGCCAGGTACCTTCTCCTCCTTGTGGTGGATCTGTTTCTGTAAGCTTAACATCATCACAAATGGTGATTCCTTGCTTGCTCTGTATCATGCTGTGTGCTAAACTCTGTAACTAGATCACTGGAAGTGACAGAGGTGATTGCTGTTTGCCTGAAATCTAGAAGGAGCTACAGCTAAGGTAGCACTCTACCACCTGAGAGTATTGGGCTGGGTAAAGTGTCTAGTGCTCAGCATCTAGCAAGTGCCAAATAAATGCTAATGTGTTGTTGAGAGCATTTGCATAATCTAGCTGCCTTTTTTGACTCTGTGAAAATGCATGTGCTTTAGAGGGAGAAAGTCACCTCCGGCTATTAAAATTGTCATGATCAGTTATAGGTTTTTATCTTTCTGGATTTAAGCTATCTGTGACTCATACTTTTTTTTTTTTTTTTTTTTTTGACTGGGAATAGATGCTTGGCTAGATGGGGTTTAAAAATATTCTATTTTTAATTCTGAGTATCAGTGTAGGTATGTACACATGAGTGTGGGTTTCTGTGGAAGCCAGAAGGGGTGCTGAGAACCAGGTTCTGATGCATTACAAGAACAGTGAATATTCTCCCTAGCCCCTTCACAGAAATGTTTATGTTCAATCACCTTGATACAATGAGTTTTTTTAAGAAAGCTAGAGTGAGAAGACGGCTGTCTGCTTCTGCCATGCTACATGTGGGACCAAGTGATTGTTTTAGTCAACTTTCTAAAAATTCATTTTTTTTCACTGTGATTCTTGCAAATGTCAAGATTTTAATTCGATTTCTCTAAACAGCTTAACTTGCCTATTTTTAAGAAACAGCAAACCAGAAATACTGCACCAATTCAGATGATGCCATTCATAGCACATTCAAACACACCCTTTTGCATTATTTATTGGCTTAATTTTAATGTTGCCCTCTTTTTCTCGCACTTTTGTGAAGTGTCATTTTGGTCACAGAGAGGTGATTTAGATGGAGGAGATGTCACAAGAAAGGATTCAGGAGGATCCTGACTAAGCTCAAATGTGCTTTGCAAGCCACATTGTCCACTGAGAGCAGACTTAATTGCCCCTCTGGGTTATGCCACCTCTCCCATCAAAGGGCTAAAAAGCCGTGATTGTATGATTGGAAGTGGTTTATTCACATGCGTAATAATTTAAGTTGTAATAGGGTTAAAGGCGAACAAGCGTGAACACTTTCCAGTTTTATTTACATACAGTGAGAAAGTAAAAAAAAGATAGGAAGTGTGTGTGTGCTTTTTTTATTGATGTGTTTTAAAATGCATTATAGTGGATAGGTTTTTTTTATTTTTTTAAAGAAAAAATATTAAGTAAAAGAGACGTAGTTGTTGTTTATTGGCTGTCGTGTGTTTGCTTCTCAAGAGTTTAGATTAAGCGTTAGAGTAAGCACTCAGGGGAAATTTCCTAGTTTAATTTCTGATATTCTGAGCCCAAATTCTGAGGGATATTGGTGGCTGAAGGCTTTTTCCTTCATCTTCAAACTTCTCCTAAACTGGGTGGAAGATGTATCAGTCATTGCTTTATCTTCCAAGAAATTTAATGTTGTTGCCTCAGAAACTGCTGAGCGAACATGCACAGCAACCCGTGCAAATGGAGCCAGTGTTACTGGAGACACTGTCAGTATGAAGAAAAAAGTCAACCTGCCATCTAAATCTAAGTGGCACGAGCTAATATTCTCAAATGTGATCAGTATGATTTTTATAATATTATCATCCAAAACGCAGATTAAAAGCATACTTTGACTAACACAGCTCAGAGTAGCTTTTTCTTTACTTAAGCTTTAAAGGAAAGAAAGTAGGACTTAGTGAGCCTGAGAGAAGCACCCTCTTTGAATTAAGCGCTATTTGGGTGAACACCGCTTAAGTGGTTAGTTTACCTGGAGTTTTCTCTGTGGGCTCAGGACGTTTGGGGCACATCCCTAAACAAATTGTGAAGGATCAGACTCCCTGCTGTTCCCTTCATTGCAACAGTATCAGCAGCTGCCTGCCTCAGTTCCCAGAGATGTGGAAATTCTCCTGTGAGGATTGCTGTCCCATGAGTGTGGTTAAGCAGTTTGCCTGACCTGCTGCTAGACTTCTTTTGCTTCGTCTTGGAGAGAAAATTGCTAAAAAATTGTCTTTACCTCTAAAATGCCATCAGATAGCACAGTACAGGAGAAGAGCCTTGGATACTGCTGGTGAATTTACTTTTCCAAGGAGGCGTGGTCTGTGTCTGGGAGGAGACAGTGTCTTATGTCACTGCTCTCTTGCTGCAAGGAGACGCCATGACCATGGCAACTGTTATTAGAAGAAAGCCTTTAATTGGGGCCTGGCTTGCTGGTTCAGAGGTTTAGAACATTATCCACTTGGAGGGGAGCACAAAGGGGGAAGTAGCTGAGAGTTCTAAACCCAGATCTGCAGGCCACAGGAAGTCACTGGACCTGGTTGGGTTTCTGTAAGCCTTAAAGCCAGTCTCCAGTGACTCACTTCCTTCCAACATGACCACACCTCCTAGTCCTTTCAGATAGTGCCACTCTCTGGTGACCAAGCATTCAAATAGGCGACCTTATGGTGGCCATTCTCACTGAAGCCGCCACAGACAGTGTGAGTGACATCATCGTTTCCTGTAGGCAGCCATAGCATGCGGTATTCCAGATTGCTGAGAAATAAAATTCAATGTCCCCTCCTCGTTGTTTTTTTTTGTTTGGGGTGTGTGTGTGTGTGTGTGTGTGTGTGTGACTAACAGGAAATGGTGGCGAGGCATATCTGTTTTAGTGAAGACTTTGACGCCATTGGTTTAAGCTGTAGGTCGTCGGGTTTGGATGTGACTCTTTCCAGCGTAGACAGAAGCAGTGGCTTTGCTGGGCTGCTGGGCCAGGGTGCTGCTGTGGTACTAAGGCGTAGGTGGGGGTACTCACTGAGCCTTCCTCACCTGTGGGCCTTTTCTCTGGCACCTTTTAAATAGCTTCCAATGAATGCTTAACATTCTTCACATGATGGCTCCTAACGTATGGGTAGAAAAGAGAACCAGCTTAGCTTTTAACTTGAGCAAAGAAGAGGAAAAGTTTAAGTTTCGGTTTGGGGTGTTAGGGAGCATTGTGATGACACGTAGTTGTTGACTCTAAGGAAACGCTGGATTGGAGTGAGGTGTAGCAGCGAGATTAGGAAACCACGGTGGCAGAGGGTCCAGAGCGCCTCAGAAACATTCCTATCGCCCAGTGAAGTTTAGGTTATCAGACTCTGTCAGGTGTCTTACTGCCTACTTCTAAATTAGAAACAGTCCGGCCAGGCACTTCCCCCTTGGCTTCGGATGCCTGAAGTGAAATGAAGCAGAGAGATGGCAAACTTCCTTAGCGCCCTGACCTTGGGCAAATAAGCAAAGCGCAGGCTTTTCCGTCAAGGGCCATCTCCTTTCGGCCTGTTGCCTAAACAGACTTAACTGGCTTTGGAAATTGGACTTCTATGTCTTGTGCTGTGTGCCTAACATTGTCAAGCGTCTGTTTCTAGCCACTCGAGCTTTGCCCAAATATGAATTTATGTACATGATTGACGCTGCCACTGTTGATACCTGTCAAATACCTGTGTGCTCTGATCTTTATATTTATATTCTCTTCCCGTTTTGAACTTACTTCGAGTGGCTGTGTTAAAATATGCTGTCAAATCCAAGGTCATCACTCTTTATGATTATCTAGTTGTACAAATGATAAATGACAACTGGGTGACATATACTCAAGGGGGGGGGAAATGAGCATTTGAGTTTTATTGATAGATGTGTATGAATGCCTTTATAGGCTTATGGATTTTGAGCAACTATTTATGGTTTTTCAATCATGTTTGTCATGATAATGGAGCAGACCTGCTAAAAGGTGAGGGTTATAAATCTTTACTAATCAAAATTGCTAGGGCTTGTGCTGCCACACTTTGACCTTCGTAGACTGGCATGGAACTTGTCTAAAAATAGATACTAATAAATGCCTCCTATTTAGCCAGTTCCCTGTTTATCAGTTTCTCGCACTCTATTTTGCTTAGTTTTGAAAAAAAAAAAAAAAAAAAAAAACCAAACAACAACTTGCAATTGCTTTTATTATTAGCTTCAGGCTAAGTGGTCTCTAAGTAAGGAAATATAAAACAATATATTATTTTTTGTCGTCACTTTATGAAATTTTATACAAAGCTTTAATGATTACTAAATTGAAACTACTCTAAAGCCCACATCCCAAGGAAAAGATGTTAGTTATATTACCTATTTTACTGGATTAAAGAAGAAAAAAACTGCTACAATATGCTGCCTCCAAGCCCCGCTATCCCTGTAGCCACTGGAGTTTGAAACAGGTGGTCAGCACAGAGCATCAAGCGTAACAATAAATAGCACAGTCTAATTCCAGTAATATGAAACTCTTCTGTGGTTGCAAGAGGTGGCATGGGGGAGCGGGGTGAAGGGAGGGAAGGGTGGTGTATGGGTGAGGTGGGGGGATGGGAGTAGGGTGGAGGTGGGATCAGGCAGTGACTCAGAAGAGCAAAGTCCAAGGAGTGAGTCAAGTTCTGACTTCCTTGCAGGGAGCTCCTGTTTACTCACCAAGCCCCTAGAAACTATTTCTAAGCTCTCTGTGAATGACACCCACTAACAGGAAGAAACCTTTATGGAACTTTTCCTTTTGTCAGTGTCATATTTTAAATTACCAAAGTCACACAAAGCTAATAGTTGCCCGAGGTAAGAATTTAGCAGGAAAATAAAAATAACAATAGTTCTTTAAATAACTACTTGGATGGGTGGGACTTGATAATAAAATTATCTGAGCTTTATGGATATTATACTGACACATATAACATAGATAGTATATTAATACATATAAGCGGGAAGGAAAAATCCTGCACACGGGTGCGGTGGCTGGAAATAGTGACATTTTGCTTTATGATGTGTGTGACCTCAGACCTGATTGATTGCTTGAGTGGACAGATAGGACACTGCTGAGGGGACAATATAAGGTGTTAAAGGCCACATGCTTGGTAAATGGTGCAGCTGGAAGCTCTCACACTGACTGCACACGCAGGGGCACTTTTGTGTTATAAAATTCTGCTTCTCCAAGTGTTCGCATGAGGATGACTGGATGAAGGAATTTACTAGCCTGTTAATGTGTGTGTGTGTGTGTGTGTGTGTGTGTGTGTGTGTGTGCGCATGCGTGCGTGTGTGTGTGTGTGTGTGATGAGCTCCCAGAAGCTGGTTGGGTAGAGTGATTGTTCTGGAGATATGGAGGCATTTGTATGTTTTGGTAGCTACAGATAAGAAATTATGGCCCTAACTGTACCTAGAGGTCAGTCCTTTGAGCAAGCTCTGCTCAGACTTCAATGTATATATGTGGGATGGGAGGGTGTTACAGTGCAGGCCGTGGTGGGGGAGGTGGGGCCTGAAACTGTATTTATAATAGGACCCTGCAATGGCGACCAGACTCTCAGTAGAAAGGATGGACCACACACTAAAGTGAGGCTTAAGAAAGGTGTTGGGGAGACACACTCCTTCACTCCTCTTAGACAAGGGCCTCCATGTAATATTTTCTTTTTATGCCTGTACTTTCCTGTTTGTTCAAATGCAGCCTATAACTTCAAAGCCAAGCTGTATCTCTGGGCTGTGTTCTTTTCCAGGAGGCTCTTCTTAGTCATCATCTCATGTCTGAATTTTCCAGTTTTATTGGGGCATGATTTACTTATAATGAAATTCATCTAGTTTGTATATACAGTGTTAACTTTGGAAATAGAATGTGACTGTGTTATAATGACTGTGATCCAGATGTAAGATCCTGAGGTGTTACCACCTGCCTCTTAGTGGTCGGATCCATCCCTTGATGAATGGTGGCCATGCTGTTGACCACAATGGATGACCTTAGTACCTCACACTCATAGTACATAGGTCTTGAATAACTATCCCGCACTTTAGTGGGACAGGAGCTCACTATGTAGCCATGGTTGGTCTAGAATTCACTCTGTAGACCAAGCTGACCCAAACACAGAGATCTGCTTGTCTCTGGCTCCTAAACCCTAGAATTAAAAGTGTGCCACTCTGCACAGAAGGGTATAGTTACTTTGCCAATCTTTGGGGGTGTACTGTTGAAATGTGAGTGTAAGTTGGCCTCAACCCCTCTCCTTCCTTCAAAACATAGGAATTCACTGCTCAGAATGTTTTCTAGAAATGTTCCAATATCCTATCATAGGAATTATTTTACTCTGGAACAATTGGCCAGAGGAACATTACCCTTCCGAGGACAATGCATGTCTTGCTTTCTTTCTGGATCTAATTGGATAACAAAGGCAGTTAAGAGACTATAATGCTACTGCATGTTGTAGCCTTGGGAAGTTTGCATTATGTCTCCAACTGTTTGTGTGACATCTAAGATTTCCTCGTGCCTTAGGGAAAGCTACAAATCAGATGGGAGGAGTGGACAGCCATTTGGGATTCAGCTTCACTTGGCCTCACTCACAAAGTATCTAGCAAAGGAAGCCATATACCGGTCATGAGTTCTGCCTCATTCACAAAGCTGGCAGAGGAAGCCATATACCAGTCATGGGTCCAGCTCAGCCATTATCACATGTGGAGTCTAGGAGCTTCTTTCTGCCAGTGATAGCCATTCTTGGATTTCAATTTGACTACCTTTGGAATTAACTAGAACCCCCAAAATGGAGGGCACCCCTGTGAAGATATTTTGCTTAACTTGAGGTGGGAACATCTACTTCTAATCTAGATCTTTGAGGTAGGAAGACACACCTTTAACTCAGATTATTTGAGCTGGGAAAACCCACCTCTAATCTGGACTACACATTCTCCTGGAAGCCTATAGAAGGAGATGAAGGAAGGAAGTTTTTTTTTTCTCTTTGCCTGCTTGTTCTTGCCTTGCTAGCAAGTCCATTCTTTTACTGGCATTAGAGCTCACTTCTTCAGAATTCATCATCTACTAAAGGCCTGTGGAAACATCCAGCGACATGCACTGAACAAAGACTGGATTCTTGGACTTTCTGTTCATAGCCATCCATTGTTGGATTAGCTGGACCATAGCCTGTAAGTCATTCTAATAAATCATATATATTATATGTATATATATATATATATATGTGTGTGAGTGTGTGTGCACAAATGTATGTGTACACACACACACACACACACACACTCATTCTACAGGTTTTGATCCTATACAGAACCATGACTAACACAACCCCTGTCTATCCTTATTCTTATAAAACACACCAAAGGCGACACTGGACGCTGCTCCAGAGAGACCACTATGAAGATGAAATGAGTTACTACGAGCAAAGAGCCTCAGTGTTAGACAAGACGCAAACATTGAGAAGAAACCAGGGGTTTTACTAATATGTTTTATAAAAGTTTCTTCTGTTCTCTTCCCAGAACTCCAGCAGTATGTACAACCTGCATGGCAGCTTTCTAGGAAGAGGAACTAATGGCTTTGTAGGTGGCAATGTGGTGCTCTTAAGAGGACTGTGGGAGGGCACATCACTTAGACGATGGTTTAATTTTCTCCTTGGAGAGGAGTAGTTCTGAGGGAAAGGAAGGAGCTGTCACTAGGGGATAATGTTTCTAGGGGAGAGTGTGGAGGAAGGAGACAGGCAGCCATTGGACTCAACTTGGACACACTCTTTGTCAGGGAAGGTGGCAAAACCAGATGACCAGCCTGTAGTGTCCACTTGTCACATAGAGAAGACTGTGAAGGACATCTGAATACTGTCAGGAGAGTTTTCTTTCTCCTTATTTGCTAACAAAAATCCTGTACCAAAAAAATCTATACCACAAGAAACAAAATCACATTTTCTCCTTAACCTTTGGCTATTTTGATACTTTAAGAAATTGTAAGCATTTTCATTCATTTTATCGAAAGCAGTATTTAACAATCTTCTTAGGATGGAACGTGAAAGTGTGAAAGTGAAATGATTTCGTTTCTTCATGCTAAATCTACCCCAAAATAAAATTAGTAATCAAATAGGATGGTAGAACACTTGCTTAGGATGCTTGATGTCCTGGGTTCTGTCTCTAATGGCATAAAATTAGAAAGAAGATAAAATTATAGAATAGAACATAACAATTCTCACTTAGCTCATTATTTTGGGATGGCTGCTTTTACTATTTCCTCAAAGACTTGTTTACATGTGGGTGATGTGCTCTCTAATTTTAGATAATAAACATAGAAAGGGTATTATTAAGAAGTTAGAAGTAAGTAATTATGTCTACATGTTAATTCCTTTTGAAATAAGTTCAAGAGGGGTGAAAATGACAGAAGCAGCAAGGCTTTTCTTACAGTAGGATTCCCACTGGTCTTTCCTTTGTTGCAGGGGCCGAGTTCAGAGTCCTGCGAATACAAGGTGAGAGCTCTTCTACTGAGCTCTGTCTCTTGCCTTGGCAAACTTTAAGTTCTATTTTTAAAATTAAATTTTTAAAAGGTTTCATATATACATGTACTGTATTTACATTATTTTCTCCTCCTGTTTTTCCCTCCAAACCTTCCAACCCCCTCAAATTTATGATCTTTTGTCTTTAATTAGTAATGTCACAACACACACACACACACACACACACACACACACACACACACACACAGCCTTCTGTGTTGCTCATATGTCCATGTTTTTAGGGCTGAGTGCTTGATCATTTCTGGGGAAGAATAATTCTCCCTGTCTTTGGAGCTTTTAAGTCCCTGTAACTCCTTCGTCTAGGGTTTGGACCACATGAGAGTTCTCCAATCCATGTTGGCATACCAGCTGGAATGATCATTTTTCATATCTTTTTAGGAAACCATATGTTGAGATTCCATATATAGTATGTATATAGCATATATACATATACACACAAATATAGTGCATATATGTATACATAGCATACATACATATAGTATATACTATATATACCATGTATGTAATACATACAAACATACATACATACATACATACATACATACATACATAGATACATACATACATTACAAAACCTTGTAGCAGATGTCCTGATCCTCTGGCTCTTACAACCTTTCCTCAACCTCTTCCGAGAGGTTCCTTGAGCCTTAGGTACAGGCATGTGTTGTAGATGTATCCATTGGAAATAGGCACCTCATAGTCTGTCTCTACGTTTTACCACTTGTGGCTTTCTGTATTGGTTTCTGTCTGCTCTAAAAAGAGGCTTCTCTGATGAAGAGTGACAGCTACACTTATTTGTAGGTGTAAAGATAAATATTTAGGATGCAAATAGGACTACAGTGGTTTAGACACATGCCAGGGGTTGGTTTTTCTCTAAGATCCATGGCCTCACTAGCCCTGGGGAGTTGGCTAGGTTTACAGTTGTCTTCATCACTGTTCTGTTGCTGTGAAGAGATACCCTAACCAAAGCAACTCTTATAAAAGAAAACATTTAACTGAAGCTTGCTTACGTGGGGGCAGTATGTGGCATGCAGGCAGGTGCTGCAGCAGTAGCTGAGAGCCACATTCTGTTCTGCAGGCTTAGAGAAAAAGCAAACTTGGGCCTTGTGTGGGCTTTTGACACCTCAAAGCCAACCCCCCCCCCCCCCAGTGACACACTTCAACCAAGAAGGCCACCCCGACTCCAATAAGGCCACGCCTCTAATCCTTTCAAACAGATCCAATCTCTGGTGAGTAAACACTAAAATGTATGACCCTGTGGGCCCATTTTCATTCAAGCCAGCACAAGAGTATTAGGTATGATTTCCCTTCTGGTGAGTGGGCTAATTAGACAGATGTTGACCAGTATCAAGTTATAAGTGCCACTACTGTACCTTTAGGAGTGTCTTGCCATAGTGGCATAAGTATTATACTATTTGTAGAACTTCCTGCCCACTCCGAAATCATCTCACAATCTGAAATTTTGTTCCTTTCTTGTGATCTGTTGGAAGATTAAGGGTAAATTTGGGATTATATTATTTAAAAGTTTACTCACATTATTTATTTTTATTTTATGTGTATGATTGCTTTTGTCTGCATGTGTGTTTATACTGTGTGTGTGTGTGTGTGTGTGTGTGTGTGTGTGTGTGTGTGTGTGTGTGTGCATGCTTGGTGCTTGTAGAGGCGAGAAGATGGTATTGGATCCCTTAGAACTAGAGGTGCAGATAGTTGTGAGCCACCATTTTGGTGCCAGGGACTGAACTCTGGTCCTCTGTAAGAGCAGTTAGTGCTTTTAGTCTTTGAGCCATCATTCTAGCTACCCTGAAAGCTTACTTTAAAAAAATTATAGATTAGAATTACTGTTAAGGAATAACTTATTAGTTTTATGCTATCAGTGACCATAGTATTGGTTATAATTAGAAAACAATTTAAAAACAATTATTTTATTTTCAATTATGTGTGTATATGTGTGTCTTGTGTAGGTTTCTGCATGTGAATTTAGTGCTCATGGCCTCCAGGATGGGGTGTCATTAGCCACCTGATGTGAGTCCTGGCCACTGAATTTGAGTCCTTGAGCAAAGCAGTATGTGCTCCTAACCTCTGAGTTATCTCACTAGCCCCTAAATACATTTTAATTTATGACTTCTTAAGGTTGACTTTCTCTCTTCCACCTCTCTCTTCTTTGGAGATATTTGGAGGTATTCAAATCTCTCCATCTTGCTTACATTTAGGGAAAGATACAGAATTTTTAATATAAAGGACATATATCTACCTTTCCATGATGGAGCTTTAATTCTCTGTGCAGCTACTGTACATTTCTTTATTAATTTTTAAATATTTGTTTTTATTTCTGTTGTGTGCCTTCTGACTCTATTTATAAGTAATAATGTTTATGCAAAGCATGTAGATATTGTAATTATGCAGAATTTCCAGCAAAGCGTCCTTGCGTTTGTGCTTATTTTATTTGTCATCACATTAGAGGTATTATTCTGGCACTTACTCCAGAGTCTTGTAAATGAAGTTTAGGTGATGTAGAAGCTCTGTCTAGTACTTCTCACTGGTCTTCAGGGATGCACCGTAGGAATGCAAGGCATTGGAAATTATGGTGTGTCACTGTAGTGTCTTATCCTTCTGAGCAGCACTGTTAAAGCTGGCATCCACTGGTGTTTAGGAAGTCTTATGGTGGAAATTTCCTCAGTGCTGCTTGACGCATTTCTGTGGGATTGAAGACAGGCTTTTTCTTCTTTTTCTGCTTAGGTGTTCTCCCCTAAAACCATGGGGGTACTGCTGATTATGGAGTGTTAAATAATCAACTCAATGACCTTCCTTGACCTTCATATCGCTGGTCCAGAGCACCCCAAGAGCCAGCTCTCTGTGTAGTGCTTTCTGAGGCATGCCTAAGCACACTGAACCCTACTGAGTGTTCTTTTATTTCTTAGTCAACACTTGAAAATCCTTGGCAGTAGCTCCAGGCTTTGCACTACCTTTGAGGTTCTTTGTGCTTTTTCTTGTTTATTTTTAAACTGGAATTGGGTAAGGCTAGATGAGGTATGTTTCAGTTTAATTTTCTGTTTTGGAAAAGTAGCCAAATTTGGTGAAACTGCCGTTTGAGTTTAGGTGGAACTTTCACTGTATTTCAAGGGTGGTAGCTTTCGTTGTTTTACGATAATCATCATTAAGTGTGTATATGATGTGTGTGTGTGTGTGTGTGTGTGTGTGTAGTGTGTGTGTGTGTATGTGAGTGTGAGCCCATTGTGGCATGTGGACGGAGGTCAGAAGATAGAGAACTTCATGGAGTTGGTTTTCTCCTTCCATTTTTACACAGGTTCTTAGATATCAAGCTTTTGTAGCAAGCAGCTTTAGCTAGCCACTGAGCCATGTTGTCAGCCCAGCTGTCAGTGTTTTCATCTTTCTAGCCTGCATCAAAATTACCCAGACAACTCATCAAATTATGTTGCTAGACCCTCTAATCCCTGAGAGGATTGGCTTAGAAAGGACCTTGGGGTCAGGGGAGGCCGTCTAGGCAGACATTGTGCTGCATCTGTGAAAGAACATAGGTAGTCATGAGCTATTTAGGAGCTAGAATGGACGAGCATCTGTGCTGGGGATTTGAAGTGGAAAGAAATGGAGTTGTTTGTCTTGGGCCTTTTGGCTCTGATGCTGGAACTGGGGCTCCTCAGCAGCTGAAGGTGCTGAAGATGAAGATTCTTGGGGAGTAGATGATGCAGCCACGTAAGAATTTAAGTTCTAAATTGCAGGCAGGAATAATGGCAGTGAGGCTATAAAGTAAAACCCAGAAAACCCTCTTGGGAAGCACTAGTAGAATTGGATCACAAACAGATGTGGTAAATGGAGTGAGAGGGCTGGGGAAGTAATTTTATTCATTATCCTGGTTTGAAAAGTTATTCATAAATATGGTGAAAGTTGGTGCAGTCTCAGCACCTCAAGTTGTTAATGCGTAAGACTCATCTAAAAAACAAACAAAGCCAACAGCCCCTAAACCCAAACCACAAGAATAGAGAAAGTCAAAATTTATTACAGAAAACATAAGTCAATGTAAAAGGCATCTAACTCAATTCATATTGAATTTGAAAGTTGATTGACCTGCAGGGTTATATTAACCTGCACTGAAAGCCAGTTATGGTATTAAAACCAAGCATATTTAGTCATTTTCAGTGGCGTACATAGGAGAATATTCTCTGAATATTCTGAAATTCCTAATGTTAGATGAAAATGCAGTAGGAAATAGAAGGTTCATGCTTGCTCACATGCAAAGTTAAAGGTGGTATGTATTTAACTTATCATATTGGTATTTAAAGAAAATTGCTTTACAAGACTTACCAGAAACAAAGTAATAAATTAAAATATTATGGTATTTTTTTTTCTTGGACAGCTACTTAATTGCTTCACATCATTTATTTCTATTTCTGAGATAGGTTAGATTTGGGAAATTTAAGAATATCTTTATGAAAGATACAGTTCTCATTCCCTTTTCCAAAGTATTATATATATTTAGAAAGTATACACATAATTTGCTATGGGAAATATTGTCTTCAATTAATAAAATTCTTAATCTAGTTAAGATAATTTTAGGTGGAAGTGTAGTAACAATATATAGTTTTGAGTTGAGTTTCACTGAAATAAATACAGATGTTGCTGCTGGCCATGGTTGGCTTCGGATGAGAGTAAAAAAAGAAAATGAGGAGTGAGTGTCTCCATTTTCCACTGTTCCCATATGCTGTGAGTGTTTAGGTCAGATAAGCTTTTCCTATGTGAGACAGAACTCTATTCCTGAGAGTGAGAGCTGTCATCTTTGCTAGGACGGCTGTGACCATTTGAAAGGGACCCCTTGAGATCAGGCATGCTGATTGTTGCTGTTCAGACAGAAGGAGGCCTGGGGAGGGCTGTCGGACCCTCACTTGAAGTTCCGTTCCCGCTCTCTTTCCTGCACTTTCCAGACATTTGTATACAACTCTGTCCTAATTCTTCACGCACCTCATGGTTTTAGGAGCCACTTGAGTATACAGACTGTGAAAGGCTAAGTGCGTTGGGGGAGGTCACCATCAGTGACAGGGTGAGATAAGGTGAGTGCAGCATTAGGGGTTACCCCACCTGTGCTCTGTAAGTAAGCCTCATAAACTCACTGGTTAAGTTGGACTTTGGTGGAATGGGTAGAGATTTATTTAAGTTCCCTGTGGGGAAAGGGTTCTTATGACACTTGGCAAGAGATGACAAAGCCATTGATGAGCTTAGGGAGAACAGTGACATTGTTCCTGTTATGGGTAATGAGTCTCAGAGGGGAAGCTGAGCTGAGGCTGTAGTGTCTGGACAGCGGCTCCTGACATGACTGCCTTTCTCTGTGTGTGTGAAATGGTAAGCCTCCTCACTGCAGAAGCATATACGGTGTCGTCCCTGCCTTGTGCAACACAACATGAAATGGAGAAGAGATGCTCTCCCATCTGGAGCTTGCTTGTGTTGAGGAGGAGTGTGAGAGGAAAGGGAATGTAGTTATTCCTGTGATTAGGAAAGGAAATGGTGTTTGTGTGAGTGGGGGTGGGGCAGCAGTGGGCTGGGATGGAGATGAGGACTTGTTGCTGTTTATAGTCAGTGCGTAAGAGGGCGAGTCAAAAACAAAGCAGAACATAAGAGCTTGCTTAGTCCATGGGAAGCACTGATAATAAACGGGGAGAGGTTCCATTACTTACTCAAACACCTTACTCTACCAGTTATCAAAATTTTAATTGTGGACGAGGAACAAATAGTTATAATGGAGTCTCTTCCTCAAGAAGGAAATATTTGTGACGATGATGTAGTATGGATTATTCAGATGTAGTGTATATTTTACATACAGTTATTTGACAGTAAGTATACAACCATCGTGGAGCACATGCAAAATAGGATCTAGAGTATGTGCATCAGGGACTACTAGGCTTAATTGGAAGTGTATGTAGGTTGGTTAGAGTTTTTTTTTTTTTCCTTCTAGGAATGTATCACCCTATCACTGTAATTGAGAAATGGAAGATCAAATACTAATTTTCCTATGTCTTTAAATGTGAGTCAAGAAAGCTTTAATGAAGTTTCCAGTGTTGAGTGCGCAGCTTTCCTGACCTATAATTCAGCTTTAGTGCATAATATATTTAGGAGTATCTGTTGAGATCTAGGCACAAAACTCGTTCTTATATCTATCCCCTTAAATTTTTATTTCCATTTATATGTGTGTATGTGAGCATGGTTGAGTTTATGTGCACCACATGCATGCAGGTGTCTACAGGGGCCAGAAGAAGCCATTGAAACCCAAGAATGGAGGAATCGATGATGGGGAGCTGCTCAGTATGGGTGTTGGGAACTGAACCCTGGTCCTCCTGTCAGAATAGTAAGCGCTATTAACCACTGTGCCATCTCTCTTGCCCCTGGGTCTTGTCCTTCAGTCTGACAGTATGTTTTCCATTAACGTGTCTCATGTATATTCCTACCTGGCTATTTGCCTTGCTCATGCATTTAATATTCTTCAAATTTCAGTAATTAAATGTCCCTTTAGTTAACTTTAGTCCCTAGGAAGCCCCACCCCTATGCCTAGTATATTGTTTCTGATTAGAAAAATTAGTTGAGTTCTTCAATTCTGTAAATCAAAAATCCATAGATAACTTTGCCCTCAGGGAACTTTTGATACTGTCTGCACAGATTTCTGGTGATCTAGAAATGAGGGATGTTTAGCTAAGGGATGGAGGTAAGAATGATGCTCCATATCTTACATAGCATAGGATATATTCTGTATCACAAAGAATCATGAGATTCATAAAACTAGTACCACTGAGGCTGTGGAACCAGCATTGGTCTAAAATCATTATGCTGATTATTAATCTGAAGCACAAGTAAAATCGTGGGGAACATAGTTTCTGCTCATTCCTGTAGGCACTAAAAAGACGCTTGCAAAGAGTAGGCACATAGCACAGAGGTGACTTATTACATAAAACTTCAATTTTCGTTTATATATTTGTTGGGGTCAGAGATCAGTTCTTGCCCCCAATTGTGTCGTGTCTGGGGCCTCTATTCTACAGCTGTGCTGTGCACTCTAGGCTGGATGCTGGCAAGCTTCTGTCCAGGCCTCCTGATGCACAACAGCAGTGTATTGATTATAGATGAATGCCACGGCATTCTGCTTTTTTTTTGGGGGCGGGAGGGGACAGGGCCCAGGTCATCAGTCTTGCATGGCAAGCACATTGGCCTACTGAGCCATCTCCTTGTCTGAGATGCCAAAATTTTCAAACAAGTCTTGCTTGTAGGCAAGGAAGAATAGTTTATTGAATAATAAAAACAGTTAAGAACATGCTACAGGAATGGTTTGGGATGTGTTATTTTGATTATACAAGGTTTATGTCTCATAGAACATAGGCAACACATATAAAATTACAACTAAGGAATTGGTGTAATGATATAATAGCTTATAAAAATGATTTATATCATCTTAATGCTTTATAGAGAGCTTTTGTGTATATCAGCTAAGAAATCCTCATTCATACAGCAAACACCTCAAATAACTGTTTACTTTTCACAACCTAAATGTATTAGCTTCTCTTCCTCTCTCTTTCTTTCCCTCCTCTGGCCCTGTGTGTGTTTCTCCTTCCTTCCTTCCTTCCTTCCTTCCTTCCTTCCTTCCTTCCTTCCTCCCTTCCTTCCCTCCCTCCCTTCTTCTTTTTCCACCTAAGCTCTTCCTCATGATAACAATTGCTCCCTACCATTTCTTCAGACTGAAAAGAAGTATCTTTTTTTGTTAAAGATTATATATTATACTATATATAATATGCCACATATATAATAGTTATATATTAAAATTTTATAAAATATAAAATTAAAATTATCTTTAAGAAGCTAAGTGGTGTCTCCATGTACGCATGTATACTTTTATAATCGTTCTTATTCTCTGTGATGCTGAGGATGGATTGCTGCATACCTACTAGCCAAGCACTTTTGCATAGAGCTACACTCCAATTTCTCTTTCCTTTTTACAGTTGTCCACTCTCCTCCTGAGAGTCCGCACTTAGGGCCTGGCAGCACTAAGAGGCAGGAAATGCTTCAAAGTTGCACTTTCTCTTGGATGATTATTAATCATGCTATTTTATTTACTTAAGAGTCTTGAGAAGACCTTTGGGAACTTTCCATCAGCGGAAACCTCAGCTAGCATAATGGAAAGTGTCTTTTAGGGGGCTTCTATCTTTTATGTTTATTTTTATTTATTTTAAAAATAATTTATTCAAATTATATCCCAATTGATATCCCCTCACATGTATCTTCCTGTTCCCCCCTCCTTCCCTCTTTCACTCTATTCTGCTCCCCTAGACCTGTGACAGAAGGGGACCTCCTCTCCTGCCATATAATCACAGCCTATCAGGTCTCATCTGATAGCCTGCTTCCCCTTCCTCTGAGTGCCACTAGACCTCCCTACAAAGGGGAAGTGGTCAAATAGGGGGCACAAGAGTTCATGTCAGAGTCAGTGCCCTCTCCACACAACTGTGGTGAATGCACTGTCCATTGGCTGGATCTGAATAGCCGGTCTAGGTTTACTGCCTGCACTGTCCTGGGTTACAGTAGTTTGTGCAGGTCCCCCTGGGTCCAGATCCGTCAGCATTGATGGTCTCCTTGTAGGGTGCCTGGACCCTCTGGGTCCTTCTATTTCCCCATTCTCCCATACCACTCTAACCTGGAGTCCCAATAGCAAGTCCCAGCATCTGTCCTGATCTCCTGCTGCGGGAAGACTATCAGAGGACATCCATGTTGGGCTAGTGTTTTGAAGATAGATTCAGAAAGGAAATTGTTGTTAACCCGAGTGGGCTCTAAACACAATATTTTGATAAAGTATAGATAGCAATATTTTAGTATATGATAAAGAAAGTTACCCCTCCTGCCCAGGATTAAGAAGTAAACGCTTTTTATTATTATTTTTAAAGGCTACAGTTGAAGGCATTTGTGACAACTGAGGGAGGGCCTGGGATTCTCATGACAATTTAATAGTTGTTCAAACTTGGAAAAGTGTCTTTAACTTTTAGAGTCTGGCTGTTAATTTCTAAATCTTCCGCTTGAAGTAGGTTAAATGAGATAGCAATACAGAACAATATGAAAATGCTTAGTAAGGGTGTGGTTCCGATTTCGTGTCAAAAGATCACAGCTGGAAAATGGCTCAGTAAAAGCAATAGCCTTAAAGATGGCAAAAAGTTTAAACAGTGAAAAATTAAACTATAAGGGAAATGCCTCTCTTGGTTCACAGTTTCTTAAAATTTTAATTTTGTACATACTCATAAAGACAACAAAGTACATAGTATATTCTAATTAACTTTTTCTTTCCTTTTTTTTTTTTTTTTTTTTTTTTTTTTTTGCGCTGAAGTCTTGTTATGATGATGCTAGTTACTTTTTCCATGACACAATCATTGAGCGCAAGTGTGTCAGTTGGCACATGACTGCTCTCCAACTAGCATAAGCCTCCCAATTAGAAGTCTTGTGCTGGTTGTATTATGGTAGACTTCCAACCATATTATAGATTTGGCTTTGAGCATGGGTTCAAGTCTAGAGAGATGCACACCCTACAGAGCTGTGGTCCAGCGTCCTAGCATGATGCATTTTGTAACAATGAATGGTTTGATAAGGTTTCCATTGTTGTGAGTATGTGGCCGCTGACATTTCCCTTGGCTGAGGAAGTGCTATTGGGGATTTAGTAACTGGTTGGGAGCTGTGGGTAAGATAAGATGCATGGATACGAAGGCACCCAGTTACTACTCGGGCCTCTCATTTAGCTCTCTCAGGAACATCATGGAGAGAGTCTGTAACTCCTTGTTAGCTGCAGGAACCACCACTCACTCTGGGTAGTCATTCGTAGGTTACCTGGCCTGTTTTCCTGCTTCTTAACCCTTAGTTAGTCCTTGGTCCTCTCCTCTGCGAATACTTGTTTTTCAGGTGATGTCATTCAGTCATAGAACTTACTCTTTCATCTCTATTCTGGCAACTGTATGAAGCCCCCACTGTAGAGCTCTGTCTTTTATTATCTTACTTAAACTGTTACCTGTGTTTTGGCTTTACCTTACAAATGCCTTGGCCATCACATCTAACTGCAAACCCACTCTCTCTGCTGCCATTAGCTACCTTGCATTGTTGGGTACAGGAGAAAAGATGTGGGTGGGTGAGTTTCTTTGAGTGACAGCTCTTCTGTTTTCTCTGAGCCATTTATACAATTGAGTGTCCTAACTTTGTTTAATAAACAGATCGTACACAATTGTTCTCAGTCTCTGCTCAGTAGTTATACTGCCTTCTACTTCTGTTTGTCATTTGATGGTATTTAGTCTCAACTGTGAACATGGCTTTATATCATCAAAAGCTTATAATGTAGAAAAATTAACCTGATCTTTGGTTCAGAGAATTTGGACCAAACCCACCTCTTAGCTCCTGAAATGGCATTCTTCATTTGTGTTAAGTGACACTGTGTGTTAGGGTCTTTTGAATGCTTGCTTTTTTTCCTTCCCCTTTAAATAAAACTGTTTTATACGATGTGGGAGGGATGTGAAATTTAATAAGCTATTTTTAAATGAAGGTACTTAGTCACCCGTGATTGGAATTAGCATTATGTTGCTAGGGCAAAAACTGTTGAATTTCCAAGAGTTTTCCCCCCTCACATAGGTGAATGTAGATATTAGGCTATGTATTCATGCTCGCTGAGTTTTCTCCAGGGGTGGGGTTATGTTCCTGGTGTTGCTCCTGTGGTTCCACACTAAGCAGATAGAGCTGTGTTCTGTGGAGATGGCAGGCCTAAGCCCCTGAGTCCCAGATCTCTGGCATCATTGGAAGCTGTCAGCAGGGAGGCAGCTTCATTTATAGCTGGAAGGTGGGAGGGAAGAAAGGAGAGTTAGAGCTGCTTTCCTGCAGTGCTGTTTTGAGAGAGGGAAAGAAGGAGTGGAATGTTCTAAGAATTCATCTCCATCTTCTTTTGTTCTCACTTCCATTTGACGCAGTGGAAGGTGCCAGTGTTTGTTCTATTTTAAATGATGGGATGGATGGATGGGCTTCCATTAGTAGAGCTTCTATTAATAGAAATGGAGCTTTAAACCCATAGATTCCTAGGTGCCTGATTGGGTTCTGGCATTTGGGAAGGAAAGGGCCCCTTTCTTTGGAGACAGTAGGGTTGGGGATTTTCTTACCGCTTTTTCTTAGTCCTTTAGTGTTCCAGCGTTGATCAGAACCCCTAGGTTTCCCTCCCCTGTAGAGACAGGCTGCCTTGTGGCAGATGCAGCATTGATGTTGGGAAGGGGACATTGCTCAGGTGGTGTCCAAGCATGAGGACCTGCACGTGAAGCTCTAGCACCCAGGTGAAAAGCTAGGCATGGCTGTACATTCTCTAACCCAAATAGTGAGGGGCAGAGACAAGCCAATCCTGGAAGAAAAGCTCAGCTCTGGGTGCAGTGAGAGACCTTATCTCATGGCAGTAAGGCAGAGCTATTGAAGAAGACACAGCGTTTTGCTCTGGACTCTATATGCTCCTGTACTTATAAGCACCATTTACACATACCATGCACATGCATACATAAAACATACATACATGTACATACAACCCATACATATAGCACATAAAACATACACAGCACATGTAAGTATACACATATACGCAAAGTATGTACACCAACACATATATAACATACACATAATGCATTTATATAAACAAAACCAATACATATATAATGAATACACACATATGCACATACTTACATGTGTACACACATACATACATTTATATACATGTTACGCAAATCCACTTGTGTATGACACCCCCCACATATTTCACACATACATATGTGTATATATACATAGATAGACACATATACCATGTCTCTCAGACTACACAAATATACATACACACCACTCATACATGTACACATTCACAGACACACAACACATACACTTATACAAACATACTTTTATACACTTACACACACACACACAAACACACACACAGCAAAAATGATGTTATTTACTGTGGTGTGAATGTGTCCCCCGCAAATGTTGTAATGTACCCTCAGTGCAGTAGTTTTGGGGATAGGACGCTTAAGGTGACACGGCCTCACTCTGCTGAATGATTGGGTTAATGCAGTTACTGAGGTGTCGGTTAGAAAAGTGGTTCCCAATGGAAGAATTTGTTTGGTCCTTTTCTTTACCCTTTCTTCCTTACTTTCTGTATCCGGATGTGGGTCTCCTTACGTTGGACTTCCAAGCCTCCAGAACTGTGACACATGTACTTATAAATGAGTGAGTCTGGGTTGGGTTCTATCAACAGCAGATGAAGGCACAGCTGTCCTTCCATTAGAAGGACATCTGTTTTGAGTGGTCCCTGCTGTCTTCCCCCCCACTCCACTTTCCTCCCCTCTCACTCCACATATATTGAGCAGACTTAAACCAGATACTGTCCATAGCCTTTTTCTTCTTTTGGCCTCACGTGAATACCAGCATTCAGGACCTCATTTCTGGTTTCCTTTTTACTAATTTCTTTTTTAAGAGTTGTGAAACAGGTGTCCACTGGTGGAAGCAACAGTTGGAAAGTAAAGATTATTTGGTGGTTTGGAGAAGGACCAAGTATCTAGGAGGTCTGTTTCTCTGATATCAGCATAGTTTCCCAAAAGGCAACGCCCAGGTCAGCTGGTGGCACCCAGGGCAGGGCCACGCTGGGCTGGGCCTCCAGGAAGCTTCCTGGCTTTGCTCTGGGAAGTACCCTGGGGACATAATCATTTGATCTGCTCCAGCTGTTCTGTGAGCAGAAGGAGCCAAGGAAACTTATTCTGGTAGCAGGGAGGAGACTGACCCGGTGTGTGACCGTGCTTGAATTCCTAGGGGAGTTTTAAGAATTCAGATGTACTTTGTGTTTTCACAGAGGAGGCCTGGATTTGAGGTGGGACCAGAATTCTAAAAATTATCTTCTCTCTCTCTCTCTCTCTCTCTCTCTCTCTCTCATCTCTCATCTATCTATCTATCATCATCATCACTATCTATCTATCTATCTATCTATCTATCTATCTATCTATCTATCATCTTCCATCTATTTATGTAGGTGGGGAAGAGCCTTTGTATACCATATTGAAGTTATGGAGGTTGGAAGAAAATTGATGGGAGCTGGTCCTCTTCTTCCACCACGTGGGCTCTAGGGATGGAAGACAGTATGGGCAATAAGCCCGGCTACCTGCTGAGCTGTCTTATTGGCCCTAGGCCAGACTTTTCATTGTGTTAAGCTTCTGCCTTGGAATACCTGGGGTGAATTTTTCCAGCATGACTCTTTGGCTGCAAGTTTTCCTCTGGAATGGTATAGTCCAAGCTACATTTGGTTGTAACTGAGATTGGCTTTGAAAATGGAGGATGAGAACTTGGGAGAAGAGATGGTGTTGGAGGATGGAGGAGTCGTGTCTTAGGGAGTTATGATGTTCGGTCAAAACAAGAGGGGAGATCAGGGACTGGGTAGTGTCTGGAGGGAAAAATGAGTTCTGAGTCATGGAGGAAATCAGAACAAGTGGGAAGTGCTGTGCATCCTGACTAGTGAGGAAAATTCCCTTCTGTCTCTTGGCCCTTGATCAGCTGGGCTGGCTCTGTGAGCGGAGGTAACACACACACACACACACACACACACACACACACACACACACACACACACACACACACACACACACACACACTCAGATGATGCCTTTGCCAGCCCTGTGAGTAATTCTCTGATAAACCACGTGCTGGCATGGCTCCAGTTTTCCCCAGTCCCTGAGGCGAGCAGGTGAGGCAAGGTGGTAGGTGCAGCGCGTGGGCCCAGAGTTAACTCCTTGATTTTCAGAGCCTCCTTGGATGGAGCAGTGGAGCACCACTGGCTGGCACACATTGGCAAATCATCATCCTTTCCTTTAACATTTTCTTCCCAAACTGCTATCAGCTATGATGAAAGTGGGTTTTGTTTTTGTTTTGGCTGTATAGACATTTCCCCCACCCAGTGATGAGGTTCTTAGAAAATTTAAAGGACATTTGGCCATGATGGGCTCTGGTAGTCCAAGGATGAGTGGAGAGGACTGACTTGGTACTAGTGACTACATGTGGATGATGACTATATTGGGTACCTCAGCTTTGATCTGACCTTCTTCTACAAGTAATTTCTGATCTCATTGGAAGTTATCCATATTAAGAGGTCGGAAAAAGTATAATGCAGAAGTGTAATGTGAAAGAGTGTTGGAAGTTATGTTTCATTCAAATGTGTCTGCTCATGGGGCAGAGAGAGGAGAACATTTATGTAAGGGAAAAAGGTGACTGGCTTCGAGTCAATACCCCTAGCCCAATAGGACAGTTGAGTTGAGTCGATAAAGATAATGATAATTAGGGACCATCATGAAGTGTTTCATTTCCTTGCTTGGCCTGGGTTAAACAGTTTGAATCTCACTGACACCCAGGGAGGCTAGGCTCTTGTTTTACAGGCCAGGATTTGAGGCAGTGAGTACACAAGACCAGTGTCTTGCAGATGATTAAGGGGGAGTCAGGACATACGCAGACTGGACCCAAGAAGTGTCTTATGGGCCAAGCTGGCTCCTCATGGAAGGACCCCACGTCACAGTTCTCCAGCAGAGTCAGAGATCTGGGGGAACTTTTACTTTCCTTATTCTCTGATTAAAATCTACTTTGAGATTCAGACCAGTGCTTAAAAAAAAAATTTAAATAGTAAAGAAAGGGCCAAGTTTTATAGTTCCCAAGTTCTGCATATACTACAGAGCTGTTAGGGTCTGCTGATGACCACACTATAAGCCCACAGATGGCACAGTTTGAAGGTTTGTGATTGGCATAATTCTTTGTCAGGCAGCAAAGGAATTGCCAGAGCTATTAAATTTACACAATGGATTAGTTAGCACTACTTGCTATTTTGTGAATATTAAATGTGGTATCTAAAGTTAGGGCATGGTCTACGGGCTATCCATATACTCAAGATAGCCATTTTTGAATATTATCTGAATATGATCACTTTATCCTATTTGCAGTACATTTGGTTTTTTGCTTTGTTTTGTTTTGTTTGTTGTTGTTGTTGTTGTTTTACCTAAGTATGAAGTCTTTGAGTTGTTTTGTTTTGTTTTGTTTTCAAATACCACTATGTATAAGTTGGCCTGTTTTTATTGTCTCTTTTTTGGTTTTTTTGACCCGTGGTTTTACAAAGTTGTACTTTACTGTAGTGTCAGAGAAAACCTGGAGGCTGGGGATATGGCTTAGGTTGCTCTGTTGAGAACAGGGACCCAAGTGAAAAGCTGAGCATGGCTGCTTGTGCCTGTAACCCCAGCATTGGAGTAGGGAGGTGTGGCCCAACAGTGAGATTTTGTTCAGTGAGAGACCCAGTCTCCAGACAAGGAGGTGGAGAGCCATAGAGAAAGACACCCAATGTCCTCCTGTGGCCTCAGAATTGGTATATGTACCCCCAAATCCTGACTGTGAGGAGCTGTGGAATTTGAGTCAAATTGGATAGATGTTAAAAGTAAGCTAATGTAATTTAATTCTTTTTCAACAGCATATGAATATTAAGAGTCTTCGAGGTGTTTGTTTTAGGCCTCTTCTTGCCAACTTGCCTTTCCAAAGTCAGATAAATGCATTAATAAATGAGAGCATTTGTGTATCTTGCATTATGCTGATCACATAAAATATTTTAATGCACTTCCAAAGTAAGCAGACCCTTTATTTGTGTACTCGAGACAGCAGTGAGCAACAAGCATATAGAACTATTCACATAGTCAAGGCAGGGCTAGCGGATAGCGCTCACTGGTAGAGTCCTTGCCTACCATGAAGCTCTCGGTTTGGTTCTCAGCACCACAAAAACAAACAAATCCAGGCTGAAGATATGTAAGACACGATTGTAAATACAAGATAAGTATAAGATAAATGTCGTAAATCTAAGATAAGGAGGGGCTAAGATGAAGCTAGGGAGTGTTGTGTCAGGCTACTTGTAAAGTAAATGTCAGAGTCCAACACACAACTTCACTAGGAGACTTTCATGGGAAAAGTAGAGTGAAGAGGGCCTTTCCTCCCTGGGCCCCGCCCGGTGGGAGGACTGGTCCTATGATCAACTAAGAGTTCATATTTTGCGTATTGTCTCTAGTTTTTCCGATAGAAAAAACCCTGAAAGTAAATGGTCCAAATAAACAGAGCCCACAGCCCCCACGTCCATTTCTAAAATGCTCCCTCTCTCAATGTGGCATCACGCCATGTTAACTTTGGACACACTTGCCTGGTGGTGGAGTCCCTCAGCTCAGGCCAACTTTACTTTCAGTTCTGGCTTGTGCGGTCACTCGGCTTGGTAGCCTGAACTTCCTCCTTCCACTTGTTCATTTAAAAGGTCTTAGGGGTGTGCCTGGTGGCCACCCAAGCCCAGGAGCTGCCTGCTTCCTGACTTCACACACTGGGGTGTGTGTGTCAGCGTGAACTCTACTCCAGCAATCTTTGGCCATGTGAATTCCTGGCATTACGTGTTTCGGTGATAGGAAACTAATTTGGCTGGCCTGTGTGTCTTTGTGTTCCGGAGCACGTTGTAAATGCTCATACTTAGAAAGGAATGTAAAGTGAAGGGCAAACATGCGAGGTGACTGCTGTTGGATCTGTCCCAGAATAGCCTTGCCTTGCATTTCCAAAGATTACTTATCGTTATAAAAAGTCCGAGGCAGAGGGACTGGAAACCTTTATTGCAAGCTATTGAAAGGAGGCAGGGCTTCAAGAGGCCTCTATGATTCCTGGTGCTCAAGTGTGCTTATGATAAAGTGGGATTACTTTGAGACCCATACATCTGTGAGACCAATCATTCATGGACTTTTGGACTTTGAATAATTTACTATTTGAAGTGATACGCTGGTCATCATTAAAACAATAAGCTGTGAGTTCACAACAGCTTACAATTTCCAAACAGAATTCTATTCATTTTTACAGGACAGTTTTCTCTTAATTGAAGAGATAGGTTGTAATATGGGCACTGCTGCTGTGAAATTTCTCCAGATTAGTTTTCTGAGGTATAGTACGTGAACAGAAAGATATATGTATTGCATAACTCAAAGATCAACTCCCAAGGGCTCACTTGATACAGGGCTTGCCCTGCAAGCATGGGTGCTTGATTCCAAAACCCATGTTAAAAAGAAAAAAAGAAAGACCCATAAGGTGGTTAATATACAGGTCAAAGATTCCTTGGAAAGTAAACACAGTTAGGTAGACAGTTTCTGGATCAAACTTCAAGCATTGAATTCAGCATTGAAGAAGCCTTGCTCTCTGCCACTGTCTCTCTCATCCTTTGTCCCAAGGGTACCAATCATGGTCTTCAGTCTGGAAGCAGATGTTTTTTTGCATGTTTTACTCCTATTACATTAATATATCCATATTATCTGTACTCTTCTTTTTCCATTGCTTGTGAGACTGAGCCATACCATAGAATAAAGTTGCAGGCTGTTCAATTGCATCGGCATCTAGGGCTTCGCTGTGTACGTATTCCATAAGGACACTAGACAGTCTGCTGTGTATGATGTCTGCAAAACAGATTAAAAATACTGTTCTTAAGCATACACCTGGAAATGGAGTTACTGGGTTGTGGACTCTGGGTATATATAGTTTGTGTATATGCAACCAAGCAAGATCAGAATGTAACTGTACCAAATGTTTCTACCAGCGTTTGAGGGCTGACGGATTTTCCTATTAATGTTTTTCTTGGTTGGAGCTGCATATTTAGTTCGTGTTGTGTTGTGTTTGCTCTGTGCAAAGGAATAGTTGTAGATACTTGCAAAGCTGAATTCACCCCTCATCTCTGTATCCGCTCTCACCTCATTTTTCTTTTTCTCTGTATGAATTAGTGTTTGCTACAGACAGAACCTCTTGATGAATGGGATTTATTTCATATACATGTTGACAGCAAATGCATGTGCATATATATATATATTTTTCTTCTACCAGCTACAGTTGTGCTGATAAGCTATGTTAGATGCATCCTAGTTCAGGCCTTTGCAGAGTGGTTCTCCCTGATGTCCTGAGTTGGAAATGATGGAAAATATGTGCTTTGGTACTTGAGGGAGCCCCCCCCCCCATTCTGTTACACATCATTAAGTCTATTCAACATAGATGTGGTATCTGTTTCCTTTTGGCTTTCTCATAAGCATCACAATCTTTAACAGGCCAACAAAAATGTCCTACATCCCTCTAATAGAATTCAGACTGTTCAGGTCACAGTTCATGGCTTTTTTTTTTTTTTTTTTGGAGACGGGGTATCACTAGATAGTCTTGGCCAGAACTCATTAGACCTTGAGCTCTGCCTCTCTGCTGGTGGTGTTAAAAACATCAGATTCCACTCCTGGTTCATGGCCCAGTTTAAAAACTGGAATCTGCAGGCCCAGGATTCTAGCTACTTTGCTGAAGGTTTTCTTGGGTGTCGAACCTGTGGACAGTGGAGGCAAACCTCGATACAAAGCTGATTGCTTGGATTTCGCCTTTGGTTGTACAGGTCTCCCAGTTTTCCTGTCACACACACACATGTTGATTTCTGCTTAAAAACCCTCAGATTGGGTTTAAACACTATTTAATGAAAATTGAATAACTCTACAGACTGTCATGGATAAGACAAGAAAAAGAGCAAATGATTTCTTTTCATAGGAAATTCACTGTAATATTTAAATCAATGGCTGTGGGAAATTTTTTGTGCTATGTGCTCTAAGATTTCTGAACAGACAAGGTGATTCTAACACTGCTTGAACTTTATAATGAAAGTGAATTTTAGTTATAGTTAATAATTTAAGGTTCATGGATATTATTTAATCGGTATGTTCTCTTTCTTTACAGACAAGAAGAGACTGACAGGAGACTGAAAAATGTAAGCTGTATTTAATGGGGTGCTATAAATAGCTTTTTCTTTATGTTCTGTAAAATCATCATGGATCTAAGACTACACAGTGCCATATTTTCTAATTAAATTTCACCTGGAAACCAACTAGTTCTAGTCTAAGTGTATGTAGTATAATGCATCGTTAGACTTTGTACAGAGCTGACATTGGCATAAGAGGGAAGATTAGATTTCAGGGGCTTGTTGTTATATTCTAACCTGGCAACACCAAACTCAGTTCAAAAGTTTTAAGAGAGCAAGCCAGAGATGATCAAACTACCCATTAAAAGAAGACACTGCTGTAAATGTACCACAGTTTCTTTATCTATTCTTCAACTGAGGCACATCTAGGTTGTTTCCAGATTCTGGCTATTACAAATAAGGCTGCTATGACCATAGTTGAGCAAATGTCCTTGTTGTGTGATGGAACATCTTTCAGGTATATGCCAAGGAGTGGAATAGCTGGGTCTTGAGGCAGTAAACCTAGATCCCCCTATTCAGATCTGGCCAATGGACAGTTGTGGGGGAGAGCAGGGACTGGCTCTGACATTAACTCTGGTGCCCCCTATTTGACCACTTCCCCTTGGTTGGGAGGCCTGGTGGCACTCAGAGGAAGGGGAAGCAGGCTATCAGGATGAGACCTGATAGGCTGTGATTATATCATGAGGGAGGAGGTCCCCTTCTGTCACAGGTCTGGGGAGTGGGGAATAGGGTGAAAAAGGGAGGGGGGGAGGGAAGACACAAATGAGGGGATAGCAATCATGAAGTAATCTGAATAAATTCTAAGAAAAAAAAAAAAGACACTGACTGCTTAAGAACTCTATGTAAGTATTTAGTATAGGCTGGCACCATGTCCTTAATATTCTATAATTATAGAATATCCTAATATTCTGTAATTATAATATCTTTTTTTTTTACACACATGACAACTGTGGCTTTATTCATAATGGCCAATGTGTAGCACCAGCTTAAGCCCTTTAACAGGTGGATATGGTATACATGCATATTAGAGGTTTATTTAACCAGATGCAGAAAGACAAACACACCATATATTTTCTGAATAGAGAAAAAAATCCAAAGAGAAAATATAAAGGTAGTAGAGGAACTACCATGGCCAGGCTAAGAGGACTACAGGAGGAGGGAGAGAGGAGAGGGCCAGAGAGGCTCTATGCATTTGTATACTGTATACACAGTATATTGTATGTATATTGTATATATTATATATAAATATATCTATATACAATTTGTAGTTTATAATGAAAGGTGTGTGTATAACACCATTTTCAAAGTTATTATTGTCTATAAATAACTCTTCAGAACATGAATCTTGAGTTAGTAATTATCATACTATTAAATGCCTTTGACCTCAATGAAGTCATTTACATGCCATTGTTTCTTTTGGATACATTCCCTTCATACCAAGTTTTTTTTTCTTGTGACATTTAATTTAAAAAAAATTTTTTTTTATTAATTTATTCATATTACATCTCGATTGTTAGCCCTTCCCCTGTTTTCCTCCCATTCTTCCCTCCCTCCCATTTTCTCCCCTTCTCCCCTCTCCTATGTCTGTGACTGAGGGAGACCTCCTCCCCCCTATATATGCTCTCAGAATATCAAGTCTCTTCTTGGTAACTAGCTATCCTTCCTCTGCGTGCCACCAGGTCTCCCCATCCGGGGGACATGGTCAGAAAAGGGGCACCAGAGTTCGTGTGAGAGTCAGATCTCACTCTCCACTCAACGGTGGAGAATATCCTGTTCGTCGGCTAGGTCTTGGTAGGGGTTCGAAGCTTACTGCCTATATTCTCCTTGGCTGCAATGATTTTATTTAAGAATATGCTCACCAATTACTGACTTTAGGTGTTCATTATGTAGTTTTATTGAAAAAATATTGACATAAACAGTTTCACTTGTGGGCCAGGGAGGTGTCTCAGTGGGTACAAGAGCTTGTTGTGCAAGCCTGGTAGCCTGAGTTTGGATCCCAGAACCTGTGTAAAAAAGATGGATACAGTGGTGTGCGAATATTCACAGCACTCACAGTACTCATAAGGTGAGATGGGAGTCAGAGACAGGAGAATCGCCCAGAAACTCATGCCCGGGCAGGGAGTGGAGCAGCAAGCTGCCAGAGAGGCCCTGCCTCAAAACAAAAACTTCTGCAAGTTGTCCTGTAGTTTTTTCACATCTGTGAGCATGTGTTCTCTCTGTATTTCTGTCCTGTCTGTCTTGTCTGTCTGTCCATCCGTCTGTCCATCCATCTCTGTCTCTGTCTCTGTCTGTCTGTCTGACTCTCTCTCTCTCTCTCTCTCTCTCTCTCTCTCTGTCTCCCCCCCCCACCCGTCCCCACAAACATCCTGCCTCACCACTCCACAGTTTTACTTGTAGGTTATGCTGCCCTGTCTTTTGAGACAGCTTCTCATGGTGTCCACTCTGTTCTCATAGTTTCCATGTACATATATGACCTTTGAACTTCTGATCCTCTTGCCTCCATTTTCTAAGTGAATGGGGGTGGGGCGGGGGTACAGATGTGTACCACCAGGTCCGGTTTCATGCAATGCTGGGGATGAAACATGGGGCTCCATGCATGCTGAGAAAGCCCTTCCCCGACTGAGTTCCATCACCAACCCACTTTCTTCCTCTTCAAAGGTAGCGTGCATGATTGCCTCTTAGCTGAGAACCCATCTTGAAACAATCAAACATATCAGGAAGTATTATATTTTTAATGCCCACATTCCTTGCCATACTTTAAGAGCTGCCTTTTCAACTGTAAAGCATTATGATCTGCAGTTTATCTACCTGCATTTGACCTGGCACCTGGGTACCAATCCACTGATCTTGTTTTTTCCATTTAGGTTTTGATAACTTTGTACTGGCTGGGAAGAAAAGCACAAAATAGCCCCTACTATAATGGTCCATACCTCAATCTGAAAGCCTTTGAGACTCTTTTAGGCCAAGCTTTGACTAAGGTAAGAAGGCAAACTCCATTTGTCTGAAATAACTAGTTACAAACGCTCTTACTTTATCCTGCTCCTCCTGTCTGCTTCGCATCCTCCTCTGCAGCAGATGTGGCCGTTTTGTCTGTCCTCGTTTCTTGACAGGGCTAGGTGGGCAGTGTGGTTGCTTGCTTTCTGGCTTCATGTGCTTCCTCCAAGAAGTGAGTTATCTATTCCAGAGCAGGTTCCGAGGTATAGAGCTTTATGTCCTTAATTTTAGGTAATTTGATGACACATGCATTCTTTTTTATACATTATATTACCCGACTGTTTCTATACTCATTATGAACCCAACCTGCAGTAAGAAGGCATTTTTAGGGCTGTTAACATTTATGGGAGTTACTCAGTCTGTTACTTTATATTAGTCTCTTCTTGTGGTGGGTAATTACCTCTAGGGACCACATTCCAATATCACCGTGCTGCTAGTGTTCACTGAGGAGGAATGCACACTAAGAGAAACTTGATAAAGTTTTGCTTGTTTTAAGGCACAATCTCAAGTAGTCTATGCTATCCCGAAGTTGCCATGTCGCCAAGGATGATCTGGAGCTCCTGATATCCCTGCCTCTGTCTCCCAACTGCCTGGATTGTAGGCATGTTTATGACTGACTACTGAGAAGGTTTTAAAGTTAGAACGGTTGTTTTTATTTTTACGTGTGTGTGTGTGTGTGTGTGTGTGTGTATAAAGAAACATATGTACACACATACATATATACACACATATATGTATGTATATATATTTATCTATTTATTTGTGGGAGGGATACAGGTGAGAATGGGAGAGTGCTGGTGTTCTTGTTGAGCAGAAGAGAGCATCAGATGCTCTGGATGTTGGAGACCAAAATATACTGATTTATTATTAAAAAATCTTTGTTTATAGTGCCCTAGCTGAAAACAAATTCTCTGTGGAATATTAATCCAGGGTATTTATAAGAACTGGAAGAAAATGCATGCTCAAAATGATACAATATCATCTACTTAACATTTGCTTCATGGGATTTTTCTGATGATTAAACAAAAAGATAACTAGTGTTTGTTTCTTACACATTGTAAGAATGAAATAAATGTTACTTATGTTTGGAACAGAGTAATATTTGGTTCTGATGGAGACAATTGCCTTCCCCATGAAAATTATTTTTTAAAAATGGAATTATAAAGGTTTGTTGTTCTTGTTGTTGGTTTTGTTTATTTGTTGTTAAATCGTAAGATATTGATAGCCCCTTAGGTTTGGGGCGATAGCTCAGTTGGTAAAATGCTTGCTATGCAAACATGAGAAGAGGAGTCTAATCCTTTGAATTCACACCATAATGTGGAGTGTGCTGACACACACCCATCATCCCAACCCTGGGTAGGATAAGATAGTGGGATTCCTTGGGCTTTCTGGCCAGCCTGTATAACCTGCTGGGCAAACTCCAGACTCATAAGACACCCTGTTTACATCTCAAGAACTATAAACCAACAAAACAAACACAAGGTAGATGTCCCTTGAAAAACAAGACTGGAGATTGACCTCTGGCCTCTGTACACATATCCCTACATGGGCATGAAAACTCACACACACATGGGCATCTACACATGTGCAGTGTATGTGTACATGAACACTCAGAGGACAGTTATTAGTTCTGTATTCACACATTTTGGATGAGATAGTAGTTAAGCTTGTGCCACATATACATATCGTGTTAGATGTTGGAGAATGACTTGCCTACCAGAGAGCGTAATTGCCTGAGAATGGAATGCAGATCAGTCCCTGCTGTGGAAGAAGGCAAGGCTCTGGTGAGGGCAATTGTGGGGAGTTTTGGGTACAGGGATACCTGGACTTCACAGTCATTTGAACTCAGGAGGTATGCAGTTAGAAGCTACAGGGGACATGGGCTTGTGGTCTAGTGCTCTTTATAGCCAGTCTAGCTTTTTATGGTAATGAGTCCAGGATGAGTAATCTCAGGGCAGAGTTTGCATGAGGAATGCTTCTTTAAAGGGTGTTTGCACTCATCAATGTCAGAGTCAGGGTGCTCAAAATACTTTTTTTTTTTTTGGTAGCTGAGACTGTGGTTGTAGTCCTATTATTCCACCAATTGGTAGGAATAGACACAAGACACATACGAATATGTCATTTATTTCTTATCAGTTCTTTTAAAATGGAAGGCATTGTGTCCAGTGTGCTTTCCCAATGCACCAACAATGCCAATTAGAAACAGCAACGAAGCCAATACTCAATGGAAGCTGTACAGTCAGATTATAAGTTGGGGATGACTCACTTTGGGGGATTTGTCAGGGTGAAGTCCTCAGGCTGCAGGGCTAGACTTAGGTTATTTATAATAGGCCACACGGTTCCTTGTCAGTCACTTTAACATTTATGATATCAGAAGTCATGCTGTGTTAACTCTGAGGTTTCAAAAACTATGAAGGTGTGTGTTCAAGAAACCTGATGGAGCTAAAGATTTACTTAACCATGTTAGTCTCCTATCTTGAGACATAGCCTGTTGGCACTAAGCTTGGCTTCCCCA
This sequence comes from Acomys russatus, assembly GCF_903995435.1. Classification (NCBI taxonomy): domain Eukaryota; kingdom Metazoa; phylum Chordata; class Mammalia; order Rodentia; family Muridae; genus Acomys; species Acomys russatus. The sequence continues at coordinate 42,806,127 of NC_067154.1, forward strand.
GCTGCTTGGAAATGGCAGGTGAAAAGTGGATCCTGGCGTATTCACGCCCAGATGTCAAGTTTAATGCCAGCATGAAATCTCTGTACTAGCCATTTTTAGCATTTCAAACACTTGTCAGACAATTGACTCATGAACTGATGATCTGACTTAGGCAGAAATCTGCTTGGAACAGCTGCTAATTATTTGTTCCCAGCTCTTGCCAGCCTTTCTTCCCATGTTGAAAGTATTCATGATAAACGTTAAGACAAAAACACTTGCAAATATCACATCATTATTATCTGACACAGTGTTTCCATTTTGGCTTTATCTAATGGTGACTGTGCATCTATCTAGATTTTTACTTAAGCATCTGAAGATGGATTCGGATATCATACCTCACTCCATCCCATATTCTCAGAGTCCATCTCTTAAGAGCAAGAATATTTTTCTGTATAGCTATAATATACACTTAAAAAAAATCTCAATAGTCATCATCATTTAGTATTGAGTCTATTTCCTTATGGTCTCTAAGGCATGATTTAATCAAAGTTTGCATGTTACATGTTGTTTTTAATTCTTATGTTCTTTCACTTGTCACCTGAGATTAACCTTGCTGATTTTATGTCCTAAGTTTTAAAGGGCCAGTCAGGCTTTGCCATTAAGTTTCATAGATGTGTTAGTTAAAAAGGCTTATGTTGGGAAAGTTCTATATAAGTTATAAACCTAGATGTGTTATCTTTGACCTATTTTCATGTATCTGTTCATATAAGAGCCAAACAACTACTTTATTTCTATGCGAGGATATGTCCTACATACCAGAAACCATGTGTGCTCACTTTGACTCAGTAAGAAAGCACGTTGGGCTGCTAGCATTGCACAATGGGTTGTGTAATTAATGAAAGTAAACAAATTCCATGATGGGCATACTGACTGCTCTTTAAAATAATAGGTTTATTTTTTATTTTTTATTTTTGAGGAAAGGTAGGGTGATAGAAAATCACTCTGGTCTTATGTTTAACATAAGCTACCCAGATATTTCCTGGAGAGATAATAAGACATTGTAAAAATGTGCCTCCCTTTTGGGTATCAATGTTAAGGTTTTCTTTTTTCTTTTATATCTTTCATCTTTTCTACCAAAGAAAAATATAAATCATTGACCAGCACTTCAAGGATACTCTAATTTTGAACTTAGCATTTTCATCTTATGTATTGATCATATAACTTTATTAAAAATTTCAGGAATCTTATTGTGATGTGGAATTTTGAATTCCTCCATCATACAGTTTGCTGCTTTTAGCAGTCTTTTCTTCTTTTGTTGAGGAGAGAAGCCCTGGCAACTCACTTCTCTAATTATTCAGGGCCTTTGCCCCTCTGCAAGTTCTTGTTCGCTCACTGATCTTTGAACAACGTTTCCCTCAGGCCCTTGAAGACTCTAGCGGCCTGAAGAGAAGTGGCCGTGACAGTGGCTACGGTGACATCTGGTGTCCTGACAGAGGAGAGTTTCCTGCTCCACAGGGGAGCCATAGGAGAGAAGACTCCTTTGAAAGCTTGGACTCTTTAGGGTCTAGATCGCTGACCAGCTGGTCCTCCGATCTCACTCTTAGAGGTGGGAAGGAAGGTGAGTTGTGTCTTTGTATGTAATTTTATTTTATTTTTTGTACATGGAGGAAGAGAGAAGGTAGAAGATGAAAATTATTCAAAGATTCCACCAATATATAGATTTTTATGTATTTTTTTTCATTTTTCCAGCCTCATAGTGGTGCCAGTCCCCAGACCCCCGCCCCCTCCATTTTTCTCCTTTTTTATTTGTATTTGGGCAGGACTTGTGAGGAGATGACTCACTGGCTTTTGTGACTGGATTTTGTCAGTGAGAAACTCTTGAGATAGAGGCTTACCAACAGGTATCTAATATGGCCTGTTAACCCAACATCTAAGCAAAAGTGCATAAGAATCTGTAAGGCATCTGTTCTAGTTCCCAAATATTTTTTTTTTCCTATCTTAATTTTACCAGAAAGACTTAAGAAATACTAAAGAGGAGCAGGATGTGGTGGCACAGACACACACCTTTAATCCCAGCACTTGGAGGCAGGGGCAGGTGGATCTCTTTGAGTTCGAGGCCAGCCTGGTGACAAAGTGAGTCCAAAACAGGCAAGGCTACACAGAGACATCCGGTCTTGAAAACAAAAACAAAACAGAACAACAACAACAACAACAAAAAGCAAGCAAGAAAGAAAAGAAATAGTAAAGAGGAATCGTATTTAGTAGTTCTTTCTAAGCTTCGATTGTGTGGGTAACATGGAGGGTGGGCAGAAGCATCTTCCAGCAGTGGTCTATGCTAATCCAGGACAGAACAGGTGAGAGAGGATGAGGTCATGCAATCTCTGTGTGGAAAAAATTTATTTCTTTCAAACATGAAAGCTTGGGATCAAAACCATCATTGAAATGCATGTCTTCAAGGCTTGCAAGATGGTGCAGTGGCTAGAGGTGCTTGCTGCCAAGCTGAGTTTCTTCTGTGGGACCCACAGAGTGGAAAGAGGGAAACAATCAGTTCCTGCAAGCTGTTCTCTTACTTTATATGCGCACTGTGGCAAGAATGAGCACACACTTTCAAAAAGGAGTGCATGCCTTAATTCTATGCCTATTGGGCAGAATGAAGAGTTTCTGGCTAAATATCTAGGTTGTCTGAGTTTAGTCTAAGTGGAAACCACAGATAATAGTTCATCAAATACTGAGGCTATTTGATACTCTCAGTGATGGAGCACGTGGCCAACATCCAGGAGACTCAAATTTAAGCCCCAGCACTTCCAAGACCAACGTTTTTCTTTTGAAGTGTTTCTGTGTTTCAAGCATCATCATTATCAGAAAAGAAATGGGAGTTCTGATTGTGAACTTGTACTCCATCTTTGAGAAGTTTCAGTTTCTTTATTATAGATATAAATATTTTCCCCAAGACTTTTATGATGCAAAGTCTCAAAGTTCGCAAATAATAAGTTTGTTTTTCTAAAAGTTAGTAAGGCATGAAGATGAGCCTAATGCTTTTACATTTAGGGTAGTGAGAGTTGACTGTGGATGGCCTAGTGCCAGGCTTTGTAACTGCCACGGCTTTTGAGGTGTGAGTTTGTCCAAGCTCAGATGTAAATGATCATAGCTAAGGAAATAAAGGAAATACTTCTAAGTTTATAATTCATCTGAGTAATTAAACTTGTAAACTAAGACGGAAAATCTCACCCTACTCTGTTACTTTGTCCTGACTGCCTGAGGAACCTATGGCACTTGAATTTATATCTGCCTGTCAAAGAATAACAGCAGGCAAGGTTGTGGGTTTGTGGCATGTTCAGATTTGTCATCAAAACAGAGACTCTGTGCTGCAAGAGCTGAGCCTCCTTAATTGGGGGGCCCGTGCCTGGTGTGTGTGACACAAAGCAGAGGGCCCCACAGTCACATTGCAAAGGAACCCTTTATGGACTGTTGAGATTGGCATTTATAAGTAGGGTAGTTGGAGGGAGGGAGGATCCAGGAGAGTGAAGATGTTCTGTGATTGCTGTATTAAAATTCTGCTACCCACACATTACAGTGGGTGGTAATCACAGTTAGGATATTATTTTTAGGATTAGAAAATTGTGCATTTAATGAGTTTTGCATGAAAACATATCAGGAGTGATATTTGTAAAATAAAAATTCCATATTGGCTTATTATTATCATTATTGTTATTGTTATTATTATTATTATTATTATTAATTTTAAGTTTAAAACTTAAGAGCCAAATAGTCTGTGATTCCAAATTTCATGGTTTTGGTAAGGAAAGGGTCTTAAATTTTTTTCTTTTTAAAAGAAAGTGCTAAAAACAAAAAAAGCAAGAGAAAGAAAAAAAAAAAAAGAAAAGAAAAGAAAAAAAAAAACTCCAATAAAACAAAATCCACTAGCTTAATGATTCTGATTGTCCTGGTCACGGCGACCTAGCTATCCCCCTTTCAGCCCAGACCCCCCTTTCACTGTGTTCTTGTGACATAGCTGTGTCAGTCCACTTCCTTCAAACCAGAACCATGCTGGCATTCTTCACTGTACATTCCTGCGTGGCAGAGGCGAGCTGCCTTTAGGTCAAGGTAACCTAGTAGGTGTCCTGAGAGTCAGTGGCTGTGAGGGGATGTGCCTTCTGAGGAAGCACACAGCACTTAGCAATTACCCATGTGTTCCAAAGGCAGCAAAGAAAGGCGGGAAAGAGATCACTCCATTTGAACTTGTACGGTTACTCTCTCTTGTCTTACCATGCTTTTAAAAGCAGCTGCTTTTTTTGTTTTTGTTTTTTTTTCCAATTAGAAAACATATTATTATTAGTTGTTTCTGTCTAACATTGGGATCTATCAAGAAGGGTTTTTTTTCCTTCTATTTTTTCCCTTCTCCCCCTTCTTGTCATCATTATCTTCATCTGTTTTTTGTTGTTTGTTCTTTCAAGACATGGTTTCTCTGTGTAGCCTTGGCTCTCCTGGAACTCATTCTGTAGACCAGGCTGGCCTCGAACTCAGAGATTAACCTGCCTTTGCCTCCCAAGCACTAGGAGGAAAGGCCTGTGCCACCATCACCGGGCTTCTTCTTCATCTGTTAAATCTGCTTTTAAGTGACATTTTTTTTTGGTGGTGGGGGGCAGTTCAGGACAGGGTTTCTCTATAATAGCCTTAGGTGGCCTGGACTCACTTTGCAGAGCAGGCTGGCCTTGAACTAACAGCAATCCTCCTGCCTCTACATCCTCAGTGCTGGGATTACAGGCGTGCACCACTGTGCCCAGCTTTTTAAGTAAGTTTTTAACTACACTTCCTGTTTTCCTTTATAGTTCCTGTGCTTATCAGAGTGAGCTTTAGTTTTGTGATATCATACAGGCATAAGCTTTAATTTGTCAGGGGTTCGGAGGCTTCTTGTCGGCTTTCTCTGGACATGAGTGGCCTTAACAGAGGTCTGTCTGTCACCGTTGAATCTTGTACAGTCTTCCTTGGGTTCCTATGCTTGCTTGTCACTTCCCGGAAATCTAGTTACTTCCTGCCTTTTCTTACATTACTGAGCTCTTATAGAATTGCGCTATCTCACTTGATTTGCTAGATTTTTATCACATGGGTTATAACTCAGCGAAGTTGTGAAGCATCTTGGTGCAAAGACGGCTGAGAAGGGGAGGGGCTGTGCAGGGGGCTGGAGATTTACCTGCTCATCCTGTACGGCAGCAGAAGAATGCACTACGTGAGCCTCCAGTATGAAAAGCAGGTCCCTCCTCATGGGTCTTATCACAACTTCTTGACAAAGTTCTAAAAATACCAGTGCCTCTCGGCAGCAGCAGTGCTGGGTTTCCAGGGGAGAGGAGAGAGTGTGCTGATGGGAGAGGGGCTCGGCGGGGCTAGCTAGAGAGTAAAGCAAGTTCTTATGCCTCTACAGGTTGTGAAAGTGACACAGACTGGGAATTTACATTCAAGATGCAGGACTGTAACAAAGATGATATGTCCTACCGAAGGATTTCAGCGATTGAGCCCAAGTCGGCTCTACCGTTCAATCGATTCTTGCCTAACAAAAGTAAACAGCCATCCTATGTGCCGGCACCTTTGAGGAAGAAAAGGCCAGACAAACATGAGGATAACAGAAGAAGCTGGGCAAGCCCTGTCTACACAGAAGCAGATGGAACATTCTCAAGGTAATGTTATGTCAGGTGGCATGGAGTTCTATATGCTTTCTGAATTGGTGGGACTAGTTTAATGTGGTTAAGCAACTGGCTGTTAAAGTGTAGTTACCACATGCCATTAATGAGAGTTTTTTTTCTTCCTCTCTTCTCAGTCATAAGTTGAAGACAGCTGTTCTGTTTCAGAATGCCGGCATCTGATGATCAGGCCTTCTTTTAGATGCATGCCCTCAGCTTCTTGGTCTAATTTCAGCTTCCTGGAAGGCTAATGTGGTCCACAAGCCCGTCCATTGTTTTTCTTTTTCTGTTAATAGCAGTGGACATGAAAAGAAACTCTTAATGTCCCATCAAATTACCAGAGCAAAGGATGGTTTTTCCAATCCTGTTTTCCGTGTGGAGCTGTGTGGGTCTGAAAGCGGTTCTGATGATGAGTGAAGGTTGCCTAGCGGGATTTTGGATGACTTAGCCAAACATAGATTCCATGTGAAAAGAGACCCGAGGGTTCTATCTCACAAACCACTGCTTGGCCTCAAGTATTTTCTCCTGATATGGTAGCCCCTGGGCTCCACACACCGATGAGGTCAGAAATATATTTGTCACTGGTCTGGGTACTTATGGCACTGCTAATTGAATTAAAAGGGCAACGCCCAGTCTGCTTGGAATTTGTCTTTCTCTTAACACCCGGTGTATCTGGCTTTTCTCTAAGTAAAGTGGGGGTGCTGCTGTCCTGTCTTACTTTGGTCCCAGGTGCTGTGGTGTTGAGACACGGAGTTAATTTACTTCATTCACAGGGATGCAATGTGAAGCAGAATGCATGCCTTTCAGGTCCTGTGCTGTAAACTGCTCACATAGTGTCTCCTTAACCTGGTTGGATATTTTGAACAGTAACCAGAGGAGAACCTGGGGTCCCAAGATGGAGAAGTGGCACACAGTCCAAGGAACTTCCACCTCCTCTTGGTATTTAGAAGAGGAAGAAGAAAAAATAACGCGCATGCCCAACATTGTGAAGGATGACCTGTATGTGCGGAAGCTAAGTCCAGTCATGCCGAGCCCAGGGAGTTCTTTCGATCAGTTCCTTCCCAAATGTTGGACCCCAGAAGATCTGAACTGGAAAAAAGTAAAAAGAGAGACATATAAGCCATGGTATAAGGAATTTCAGGGCTTCAGGTTTGTCTTTGTGCATGCCCCTGGTCCCCAGTGTTTGTACTCTACCTTAGTCTGGTGCATTTGACGTCTTGTTTTTTTTTTTTTTTTTTTCAGTTAGGGAGAGAGAAAGGCTTATTTGCCCCGTAGCATCTGTTGAACTTTTAATAATTACACAAACAGTGTTTACATTTAAACCTGAGCCTGGACATGGGGGCATGTGCCTAGAATCCTAGCACTCTGGAGGCTAGCTTGAAAGAAGCCTAGGCTTTCAAAATGGGACGCTGTCTCTAAAACCAACAACAAGAAAAGTCTTTGTGACCTACCTTCTAAGCTGCTCCCTTCTACCTCTGAGGGCACTCCCCCTCCCATTAAAAAATTGTCCATGGCTTGTGTTTCTATTATTAAAACATAACAATAACAACGGCATGGAAAAAACCTTCAGATTGTAGATGTAAAAGGCCCCCTTTTGTATCTAGCTCAGTGTTGACTCCAGAACTTACGTTCTTCTCCATTTCTCTGTCTGCTTCTCTTCCCTTTCTTTACCCTATGTCACTTCACGGCAGCTGGAATTCTGACCCTGAGAATGAGGACTCAGGCTCTCTCAGAAGCTCTACCATTTTCAGTAGACTAGCTATGGCAGAGCATAGGTTAGCCAGCAACTACCAAAGACCTTCCCTCTTGCTGGAGCTAGCTACCCAGTATGCCATGAGGTCACAGGACACCCACGAAGCCAAGAGGAGCAGCGGTGCTTTGGAGGAGTCCAGGTGCACCTGTCTGCATGAGCTTCCTGCTTGTGGCTGACCACAGACACCTCGTTTCATGGCTTCCACTGCTACCTTAACCTAAGGCACTGAAAACTGAGTCATGGAAACTTAATGACCCAGGGTAAACGCACAGTGCATAACGTATTGCCTTCTGCATGAGTGCTGGCATGAGGCCTATAGGAATCAATGTGCTATTAATACAGTAATGTGCACAGTACTTTCTATGCAAGATGTCTGTTGGAAAGCCATCCCCAAAGTGCTTTTTAAAATACTGTCCAAATTTACTGTTGTGCTGTGTATGGAGATGTGGAAAAAGGAAATAGTTTTAGATAGACACTGGGAAGGCTGAGTCTAGAGAATATAAGCCAAGCCCCCCCCCCCCCACCGGTCTTTTATAAGACTATAAACCACTTTATTATTTCTACTTACTAGGATGTGCACAATGGTGTAGAGAATTTGATGGCCAACTCTTTGCATGTTCTAAGATCACACACATCCTTCTCTAGGGGAAGGGATGAGGCCACTGTGGAAAACAGAATTAGGAAGTTGGTACAAGGAGTGGTACCCAGTATGCCAGGCAGGTACACTTGACCTGAGTTGTACATCTTGATAATATTTACGTTCCCTGGCAAGTATAGCCTGTTGTCTCTGCAGATGACACCCAGGAAAGTCACAGAGAACAGCAATGAGTATTTGTCTCATTTGTAATACTCCCTCCCGTGGCTCCTAAAATCATTCCCTCCTGAAAAATCCTGCTTGGTCTGCTGCCTAATTACCATTCTCCTCATACTTAAATGATTCTCCTTTCTTCTTTTCTGTGCTTCAGTCAGTTTTTATTGCTTCAGGCCCTCCAAACGTACTCTGATGACATCTTGTCTTCGGAAACAAATGTTAAAATTGATCCCACCTCTGGCCCAAGGCTCATAACTCGCAGAAAGAATCTCTCTCAGGCACCAGGCTATGGAGCCCACGACTTTGAGCTGCCAGCGCTGGATCCTGATTTAGAAAATGATGATTTCTTTGTCAGAAAAACAGGGGCTTTCCATGCGAATCCATGTGTTCTTCGAGCCTTTGAAGACTTGAGAAGGTTCTCTGAGCCGGACAATGCTGTTGAACGTGATATAATTTTGCAATGTCGGGAAGGTGAACTTGTCCTTCCAGATTTAGAAAAGGACGATATGGTTGTTCGCCGGATCCCAGCCCAGAAGAAAGAAGTGCCCTTGTCTGGTGCCCCAGATAGATACCAGCCTGTCCCTTTCCCTGAACCCTGGACCCTGCCTCCGGAAATCCAAGCAAAATTTCTCTGTGCGCTCGAAAGGACGTGCCCACCCAAAGAGAAAAGCAGTAGCTGTAGAGTGTTAGTTCCATCCTATCGACAGAAGAAGGACGACATGTTGACTCGCAAGATCCAGTCTTGGAAGCTGGGCACTGCTATGCCTCCCCTCAGCTTCAAGCCCGGCCCCTGCAGCGAGGCCGACCTGCAGAAGTGGAGGGCCATCCGGGAGGCCAGCAGACTTAGGCACAGGAAGCGGCTGATGGTTGAGAGGTCAGAGCGTGTTTCTGCAAGGATTTGCCTTGTGATGGATGGTCTTGTGTAACTTTCCTTTTTGGAAGAGTGAAAAAGCCGCATCAGTTTTCAGCTCTGCATGTTGTGTGCTGTTTTGAAGCATCGTGTAAAAAATGATTTGGCTTTGAGAAACTTTTAGTCATTTCATGGAAGAAGTGCAATTCAGTATTTACATGTCTTAGGATGATTTGAAAAGGTATATGCAAAGCTTGCCTTTGGCTTGGAAGTGTCCACCATTATATTCCAATGTGAAATTGGATAAATATATTTGCTAATTGTGCTTGTGGGCTTTTCTCCTTGTGTCTATCATTTTTGTAATAGTCTAGCTGTGGGTTGGTTTCATGTGTTTATTATATTTGGCAGTGTCTTTTTTATTGAGTGAAATATTTTCCTAGAAATCCGTCGTTGCCGACTGCATTTTACCTGATTTTTGCTGTCAACCTGGGTATCTTGAACGATCAGTTTGTAGCAGTTTTATTTACAAAGTTCAATGCAAATTCCATTAAAATGCATGAGTCTGTCAAACTCCTTGTGTTTGTGGTTGTGGCCATTTCTGTAACCTGAGCCATGCAACTTCCTGACAGCTGTTCAGTTCACTTTAGGTTGGAAATGGGCAAACTTAACCAGGCTGAATATGGCAAGTGGCCCTAAATCTAACTTACTTCCTGGCAAGGGGAGATCTTTTCTTATGAATTTCTTGGCTCTGACTAAATTGAGAAAACGTTGACATTATTTGACTTGAGTTCCTTGACATAGGAGACTAACTCTAACTGGAAATATTATGAGGCCGCTAAAGGGCAGCCTGTTCAGATTTGCCTATTTCCAGTGTGACTCAAATGACAGACTCTGGGTGCCTAGAAAGTAGCACAACTGGAGAGAGATCCTTTTTTAATTCTTGGTTTTTTGGTTTCTTAGACTCTTTCAAAAGATTTATGGTGAGAATGGGTAAGTTTTTCATGGTTCCCATTAAAAGTAAACTCACATCTGTGTTTGTCTTCTCTGTAACGTATTGTACCTCTTTCTGTCCTGGCATGTCACTAAACGGGGTGCTGTGTGCACTGCATGGGATTTTTACTTACTTTTTATTAACATTGCAACTTCATAGCAATATTTTTGTATCTAAATGCCCTACGCATGAACCGTTGTGTAAAGCAACAGCTTTTGCTGTATTAAACTTTAACTCAATCCCTTGTTCTTTTTTTCTTTTAATTTAATGATTGAAAGTAATGAATATATTGACTTAAGACTATGTTCATTTTGGTCTTTAAATCCTAAATTACACCAAGCTTCTAATTTCTGGTTGTTGTAGGTCTTCTCCACAAACTGCATTTTAGAAAGTCTGTGATAGGGAAAGACAATACTGCTTGGTTTATGTGTGAACTCACGTAGCTGGCATAATTCACATCCTTAGCTCCTGAGGAGCTTTATTGGTGAAGATGGTTAATAATTTTGAAAAACATTTTCAAGATTCTTGATCAGGGTAGAAATGATTGTAACATGGTTCCCTATATGGAACAAACTAGACTTTCCATAATTGTAAGAAAATAATCTTGATATTTTAAGCTATTATTCCTTCTCAATGTATTATCGCCAGACTTTCTGGAGCTGGAACCAGCTGGTAGTGGGTTCTGAGGAAGAGAGTTGAAGGGTGTTCAGTATCCTTGTCAGCCTCAGGAGTTGAGTGTCTTCCCCTTCCCACGGCTCATCTCACCTCTCAGAGTCTCTGATTTTGGTAGTTCTTTTAGTAACTTTGCTAGCTTAGAAATTTAAGAAGCTACCAAGATCATGGCAAAATTCACTCTAACAACTCTAGATATTGGAGATATGATTGAGTGATGAGCCATGAGTGCAACTAGTCTTTCCAGTATGGCACGTGAAGGCACACTGTCCCTGTCCACAGCCTTGTGCGCTCACAAAGGTTCTCACATGTGAAGGCGAAGAAGTTAGTCTTGGGCATAGCACTTCAATGTCTGTTTTAACTGCATTTAAAATCCTCTCAGCTCTTCAAGCATTCTGAATAACTTTCATGAATGATTTTCATTTATAGCCACATTTCACTTTGTAGCATAAGCATAGCTCTGGAACAGTTTTCCTAAAGGGGGCACAAGTACCGAGAGAGTCTAAGTGCTTGGGGCACGAAAACTGCCTCTCTGACTTGACTCTACCTGTTTTTCCTTAGTGCAGGGTGGTTATGTGACTTGAATAACCCAGGGCAAGAGTGGGCTCGATGGGAGAATTCATGCCTAGCCTGCCTGTGGCTGTGGCTTCAATCCCCAGAACTCTGCACCCATCCTTACCACAAATACCCATAAAAAGGAAAACTTAAATATTCACCCTCAAAACGTGGATGGTTTTTTTTCTGAAGCATAACAGTCAGCAGCAAGTGGTACCAGCAGGCAGTTCCAAGTAGTTGTTTGGTTATATCCCTAGTACAAACTATGTGCTATGGTATTATGAAGTTTGGGTTCTGTCCTGTATGATGATAGAAGCTTGGTACGGACAACAGTTTACAAATGTTTCCTTTACAAGGCTATTTAAAGAATCCTCATGGCGTGCAGTGCTAAGGTAACTACATGAATACAGCAAGATCATCTGTTAATTGAGACTAATGAATAATACATGACTTGTCAGATAATGGGACCCACTGTGTCTTAGAAAATACAGCTCTGTTTAGGAGCAGTTGTAGGTTTATTTGATTCCCCGCCCCCCCTTTCCTCCTATGTTTTTAAAAATGATTTCCTTACTTTAATTTTGTGCAGTGGAAGTAAAATATAAATTGAAATTGAGGTACCTGTAGGAGTTTAATGTATTACCCATTTCACATTTATGGTGGGTGAATGTTCTCTAAATACAATATAGTGGAAAGCAGTACTGTTTGATACCTTGTAAATAAAAACTAACTGCCCGCTACCGGAATACTTTCTCTGGGGGTACAGACCAATTCAAAGAGAAATATATAGTATTTTTTTTTTTGAGCCCTTTGTCTATTAAACACTAGCTTGCATTTCATGTAGTTTTTGCTGCTTGTGCATGCTATGTAAGCGTCTTTTTAACCTTTGGTCGGCATGCAACATGTTATGTTTATTAAAATGATTTGCCTGTTAGTTCTCATGTATATGTCTTTGTGTTGCATGAATTTACATCTGTGTGGTTTTATGAAGTTTGGGATATGGTCGTATATGGCAACGGTACTGACGATGGTTTATAAGAATCTGTATAAACAATCTTATAATCTGATAACCACCAAATCTGCTATCAGTATCACAAGGAAATAGATACCAATTGCATGTGAATTGGCAGCCAGAGACAACTAAGGCAGGTATATTTTTCTTACAGAGGTTGGCCAAATGACTTCATAGGATTATCAGGGCCTATCAATCAGGGCATACCATCAAAGCAGGCAGAAAGGGAGGGAAACAAGTTGACCTGGGTTATTTTTTTCTGAGGACTTTCTTTTCTACACTAGGTAAAATCTAGTTATATCAATAAGTATTTCTCATATTATAGCCAAGTGTGTGAGTGCTAATTACATTTAGTACTTGGTGCATGGTCTATATTATTTGAGGTAGCTCTCTACAGCAAATGATTTTCTGACTGGAAAGCCAATAGTATTAGTGCTGAGAAACCCAAATAAGTTGATAAATCTATAAATGAAAATTTCTTCTTGTGTTCTTTTATTCTACTTGATGGTAATTTCCATGTTTCACCCAGGTTTGAACTCTGATTAGTCTTCACAAAATCCTATAGTGTCTCATAAAAAATATATCTACAGATAGATAAATTAGCATATTTATATTGCTTTCAAAGCTAGAGATCCTCAACTTGCTGTTTTTTGAATTTCTATTTGCCACCTAAGGCTATGAGTAAATTTATATCTATGAAAACGTGTCTTATATTAGCTCTTTTAGATTCTTTGTTCTATAGACACTCATCTGTAAGTTTACTGAAGTTGGATTTTAGTATAATATTCTTTTTAAAAAAATTTTATTTATTTTTTATTAATTTATTCTTGTTACATCTCAATGGTTATCCCATCCCTTGTATCCTCCCATTCCTCCCTCCCTCCCATTTTCCCCTTATTCCCCTCCCCTATGACTGTGGTAATACAGGGATTACCTCCCCCTGTATATGCTCATAGGGTATCAAGTCTCTTCTTGGTAAACGGCTATAGGATAATATTCTTTATTTCCAGCAGAAAGTGTCAGGAGCATAGTAGAAAATCAGAGGAGAACAAGGAAATTATATATATGTGTGTGTGTGTGTGTGTGTGTGTGTGTGTGTGTGTGTGTGTGTGATTTATAAGAGACACCTTAAACGTCTTCCTGTCCTCCTTAATACTATTCAATTAATTGGAAAGGCAAGATGCTGTGATACCTGCATTTGCAGGGGGGCAAATACAAATGAAGTTGTAAATTGGAGCCTTATTAGGGGAAAAAGGAAATACAACCAATTGTAGCAGGTAATACTGAGAGAAGTACGTGATTTACCTGTGCATTGTCTGTGCTGGGCATGTCCTTCACAGTCTCTCTGATGCTTTCTTCGCTGCTTATCTCAGTTCTGGGCGGCAGACAGGGAGGTATTACCCGCATTCCACAGACATGGAGAAAGAGACAGAAAGTGCAGCTTTCCCAAGGATGGAGGCTCTCAAGTGGTAGAACCGGCCCAGGGCTGTGCCTCATGAGGTAACTCAGGGAGACTGCTTGGCAGTGCTGTTGCCACTCAAGGAACTCCTGGGACTTTGATGTCATGTGGTTAATGCTGATAAAGAAAGAAAGCCTTCATTATCTTTGTACTCAAAGAAGTTCTAGATTTTTATCTCCGGGGTCTGGGGCAACCTCTTTGACTTGAAGCAGTTTACCATGCTGGTATCTACAAGGTTACATTCAGTCATTATCTGCCTTAATAAGAATTAGTACACAGCACCAGATTTTAAAGACGCATGCCAGCACAGCTTTACCTAGTTATCCTAACTTAGTGGATGAGGAGCTAAGGTTCTGAGAAGGGAACTGATGTGTGTGTAGGGCGTGCAAGGCCATCTGGTGAATGGGCCTGGAGCCCTCCCTTCTTGTCTCTCTCTGGAGCCTACGCAGACTGTTGTGGTGTGTGCTCCTGCTTTAATGGGGCTAACTTTATACACCCCAGGAAGGAAATGTGCTCACATGCTTGCCTACACAAAGACTTGTCTACTGTACCTCACGCTGGCTGTGTGCCTCTGGCCTGCTAGGCTCAGCTCAGTGCTCAGGAACTCAGGGGACAGAGGCAGCCTTACCTTTGACTGGAACACTGCATGGGAAAGTGCACAGCAGTGCTTCCCAGACAGGGAGGAGGAAAGCAAGGAGAGAAGCCTTGGAAGGTTCTGGACTAGGACAAGTGACTCAACTTTTTCCCCACAAAGATTAGTGGCATATCCATTAGTATTTCACTTTTCTTTTGCAGCTTACGCAGCACCATGTGTTGCATGTCTGATCCTTTCTCATGCCGTGGACCTGCCCATTCCCTTCCCATTTCTTACTGACTATTTTTGTTTTAACCCAAAAAGCCTCTCTCCATGTGGGCACGACTTCCGTGAGTTTATAGTCTCAAATTTACACAATCCAACGTGGTATGTAGTTATGCCTAGTGAGAGGTATATTATATGTGCATACATTCATATATTTTTGAATACTTATATTCTATATGTTATGGATTCCCTACTAAATTCATATAATGTTAACAAATTTTTTTTTTTTTTTGGTTTTTCGAGACAGGGTTTCTCTGTGTAGCCTTGGCCATCCTGGACTCACTTTGTAGGCCAGGCTGGCCTCGAACTCACAGCGATCCACCTGCCTCTGCCTCCCGAGTGCTGGGATTAAAGGCGTGCGCCACCAAGCCCGGCTGATGTTAAGAAATTTTTGAGAGAAGTTATGCTTTCCCACAGAGCCAGTTTGGATTTTCATTGCTTGACTAACTATGATCTGACTTATCTAATTCTTAGCCCAGACACTGAATGTATCTGCATACATGGTACTGTGCGGATATTTTCTTTCCAAGTAGCATATGGCTTGTGAGGGAGATGCTCTAGGCATGCTTGTGCATGCTATATAAGATGAAGCCAATAATTAGTAAACATGAAAAACTACTATAGCTAAAGAACTAGAGCAGGCATGAGAAGGGGCAGTCCACTTTTCACAAGGAAGAGTCACGCAGGCTGTATGTTCGCATGGTAGAACACTCTAGACTATTGATCGGATATGTTTATGGAGTACATACTATGGGCTGGCCTTTGGTTTTAAGCCTAGTGATATGTCAGCAAACAGTCAGATGTAATTCCTGATAATCTTACAGGACGTAGCAAGTATTAGAGAATGTGCTATAGGAGAGAGGGCTGGGGTACAGGCAGTCCAGAGAGACATTTCCAGACTATTGGAGGATGGGAAGAGAAAGAAATACTGAATAACACTGAGGGAGATACTAGGAAGTGAAGAGAAGTCATGCGGTTGTCTGGCCAGATTGAAGAGCAAGGGGAGAAGCAAGAGGTGTGAGCAGGAGTAAGAAAGCCACTTGGCAGGAGGACAGTGAGAGAGGAGACTATGGCAGAGGCTTAGAAATGAGTGTGGAGAGGCAGGAAGGGACCAGATCATTTAAGACCACACAGGTCTCTGAATTAATGGCCCTTTGATAGCAGGTAGCTCAAGTCTGGGATTGGGTGTCCCATGACCTGACAGTGTCTTAGCTCTAGCTACTGTGTTGGGCTGGATGATGGGGAAGCAGAGAGATCTTTGGGATTCTTCAAGTGGAGGATGGGATGGAGCAGATCACTAGGATGATGGGAAGGAGGTTAGATGTCATTGGATTCCAGGACCAGAAAGCAGAAGACTTATGAATAAAATGAGTGTTATGAGAGATGAGAGTTAGAGAGGAACCTGGGTGACCACAGCACTTTTGACTCTTAACTGTGGAAGGATGGAGTTGACCTTAACTGCAGTGAGGAAGGCAGACAGTGAGCACGTGACTGTGGAGAGAGCCTAGCTGTGACTTTGAGTGGTATTTTGAAAGAGGCACCAGTAAAGGGCTTTTGAGTTGGAGGGAGCATTTGAGGAAAGTCTTCTCTGATGATAATTTAAGCAGTTCTTTTGGAAATCCAGGGGAGGGTTGCTTGTGCCTTGACCTGCACTGCTGGCAATCGAAATGGAAAGAAAGCACCATTAAAGGAGAAGATAACTAATTGAAAGTGAGGAGAAGAGGGAAACAAAAGTGAAAAGTGGTTCTTCGGTTTCAAATGCAGATGATTGTGGGCAGGTACCACTTTAACTACCACAGAGGAAAAGCAGGATTGAGATTGGCTGCACCAACAATAGCAATGTGTTTAGTGAGGTGCAGTTAAAAAAAAATCTTTTCCAGATAGCATTTCAGCAGGTCCCTTTACAGTTGAGGTACCTAAATGCTTATTCACAAGTAATTGGAAAAGAGTCAAAGGGGGCAGATCCTAGGCTGTAGCCTCCAGAGTCATTTGCATAGGAGTTACAAGTGCATTCCTGAACCAACTAAGAGTGATGAAAAAATATGTGGTAGCAGAAATTGGGAGAATACAAAACTTAGGTGCCCCAAGATGTACTAACATAATGAAAAACATGGTTCATTACAACATAATGAGCTCAGAAGTAGAAAAGGAATGAGAATTTTGGCTACTCACCTCTAAAACGCTCTGTCTGCTCTCACTGCTGACCTGGGGGTGGGGGGGGGGGCGTCTTTTTCATGTGTGCAGTCTGCGTAGGAGTAGTAGGCGTATTCTCCAACTCAATCAGTAACCCAGGTGAACAAGTCTCTTTACTGGTAGGAAGCAATTTTACGCTCTCTGAGGGTTCGAAATGTGTTAGAAGATAGTTTTTTACAATTGCCTTTACAATATGTAACAGTAATGGGGGGAAAGGTTTTGAAACCGCCCCCCCCCATTCTGGCTTTATTTTCTGATTGTGCATATCCATATACAGGGGCTGCAGGCTAAGCTGTGAGCTCTGCCCTCCTGAAGGAGAGAGGGTAGCCAAGGTGGTTGGGCAGGCTGTGGGAGACTACCTGTGGGCTTCGGAGAATGGGTTCAGCTGCACAGTGGTTCAGTAGGTCTTAGAGGATTGTTAAGAAGACACAGCACATCTTTTCATGGTGTTGAACTTGAGGAGAAAATATCAGGTAGTCACTAAATTATTTAGCAAGTGCCTAGCAAAAACAGCCAAACTTTTTTACTAGGTTATCTTTGAGGGGACATAGACAAACTCACACAGGGTAATGTTAGTGACTGGTACTTTTCCCCCCAAGATAATCTTAGAGTTGATTCCTCTAAATATAACTACTGGATTATTGTTTTTACAGCTCTTTAAGATTATTTTGACCATTTTGTGGAAAAGAAAGAAAGCATCTCACGCCTGAGTTGAACACCAGGCTCTCGTTTCTGCGCTTTGGAAAAACACCATTTATCAGTGTTGTGCTATTTCAGGGACGCTATCACTCAAGCATCTGGGGAGGGCAGGAGACATTTAGGTGGAATTTCTCAATAGAAGCCCAGTCTTCATGTGAACCCTCGGGCCAGCCACAGAACCGTCGTGACTGTGGGTGTTTTTGTGACAGGAGCAAGTCTATGAGCGATGTAACTGCAGAGGATGTGCAGAGCGTGCGTCAGCTGCGGTACGAGGAGATGCAGAAAATGAAATCCCAGTTGAAAGAACAAGATCAGAAATGGCAGGATGTGAGTACTCTAGAACTGGGGGTGGGGGTCTGAGGGGCATGGGATGCTTCTTGCTTCTCTTAAAAGAAAGTCAATGTGCTTAAGAGACAATTTCTTTACTATTATAGCCTCTGGCACTATAGAGAATATGACCAAAGTAGTGATATACATCTTAAAGACCATTGGAAAAAATATAGATGTGTGTTTATCTTCTAAGAGATCATGAATTCTCAGTGTCTTTGTAGGAGGACAGTGAAGTGTTTATTTGGGGGAGTGGCTGAGTTGGGGTACGGCTGCTAGTTATACCTCTGCTAGAAAAAGAGCACTGCCAAGATTGGGGCTGAGGAGGAACAGGTTGTAGCCCAGATCTTGGCATTGGTTGGGAGACATGAAGAGTTCTCAAAGTCACTTGGATAGTAATGTTTTGGCTGAAGTCAGTATCTAAGTCACAATGGACTGTGTCAGCAGAGCTGGCATGTACAAGTGTTCGTCTGGATATAGCCTTAGCCTTTACTCTTGACTTTTAAAGAAGAAAGCATAACCCTTTCATTTAGACATAGTAGTTATTGTAAGATGTAGGAAAGTAAAGGACTATAGTGGGTAAGCCATACTCCCAAGCCCAGATAAGACAGTGGTAAGGGGGTGAAGGGACAGGATGAACGAAAGCAAGAGAGCAAGTCAACCTTAACGTACAAAAATACACTACTTTGCTAAACTTTAGTGCCCTCTTGTTTCAAAGTTGACTTAGTGAACAAGAAACAGCACACAGGGGAGGGAGGAATAGGAGAATGCATGAGATGGGATAGCAAATGAGATGTAATATGAATTATTTTATTTTTCAATAAAAAAATGTGGGAAAAAAAAAACAGCACGCAGGGCCCAGGCTGTAGCTTGAGGTAGATTATTTTCCTCATGTGCGTGCTGCTGTAATCCCAGGGCCTGCACAATCCAGCAAAGAATTAAGTATCTTTTTGCCAAAACATGCACTGAAATTTTGATAAAACAATTATCAAGGTGGGCTATAGATTAGGTGAGGGCAGATGAATATTTGAGTTACTTCACTTCTTTTGGGAAGACAGTTCACTTCGATGTCAGGTTGTTACAAAGCAGGGGTGGCCCTGTGTGTTCCCAAAGGCTTTCCAAGGCCTGGGGGTGAGGTCTGGTTTGGTCTGAGACCTTGAATATACTTCCCTGTGGACTGGAATTCCTCTTGGAATTCTTGGTATTGTATTTCTCTGATTTAGAAATGGAGAAATATTTGTAGTATTCAAAATGCCTCAATCCCCTTGTGTCACAACTGGCTTATGTAACTAGGGATAATTGAAAACCTGCACTGGGTACATGGCCCTGGCTGCTTTAGAACACGTTTCTAGAGATGTGGGGAGCAAGTGTGGGCTTGTACCTAAATGATGTTCCCAGTTGTTCCCTCCCAGGTGGACTTTCACCTCTGAATTAATGGGCAGTCCAGTGTACTCCTCGATTTCTCCTTCTATGGGTGCAACTGGCCTCTTCCTGTAGGACCCCTGTTATCTTTGGTAGACCCAGCATACTAGGCATTTCCCTTTATATATAGTGTACCTTGTTGAGGGGAGCTACGTCTTCGGCATCTGTGAATTTCTGTGTATTGAAGTAAATATTTGAGCTAGACTGTTATGGGGGATGTTTCTGTCCCTGATCAATCTCATTTAGTATATAATTACAAGCATTTAGCATTCTTTGAGAACTAGACATTAATGTAAATACTTTCTGGGATAACAAAAATGGGATCCATCTTACTAGGTCAGATTTTTCCAGCGGACACATGAGATAAAGGCTTCGTACAGAAACCCCAGCTATAAAAAGCAAAATTAGGGCACCTTGGCACAAGTGGGAGTGAACGGTTTCAGCGTTGTAATAGGATACTCCAGCAGGATCTTGCTTCAAGGAAAAGGTGTGTAGAAATTCAGGTATGACCGGGCTGATGTGATTTCTTGTCAGGACCTTGCAAAATGGAAAGATCGTCGGAAGAGTTATACCTCAGATCTGCAGAAGAAAAAGGAAGAGAGGGAAGAAATTGAAAAGCAGGCTCTTGAGAAGTCCGACCGAAGCTCCAAGACCTTTAGGGAAATGCTTCAGGACAGGTAAAAGGCTGGGCACCCCTTTTGTTGGGAGAGTGTTAGAAATGGAGGCTTTGCATGTGGTGAGGCATCTGGTCAACACATGGGTGGGGCTGGGTATCCCAGCAGCCCAGATTTTGCTCTTTAGCATTAAAGTAATATTACTGAACTCATGACCTAAGTTAACAAAAGAAAATACCACTTAGCCTCAATGAGGACAATTCTTTGTCTCACACTCTTGGATAGAAGGAGGTATTTGCTGTATTTGATATCACAAAAACAGCCCACTGGATTTTCTGTTTTTAAAGTGAGTTTAAGGATGGGATAGTCAAATAAAACAAACTTTTCCTTTTAAGCGAACCTTATGAACTGTAGCAATACTTTGCTGGGTTTCAGTGGTAGAGGGCAAGTTTCATTTTTAAGGAAGTGGTTGTAAGCGTGGTTGTGTGGGTTTGTTTATTTTCCGAGTAGGAATAGCAGGATAAAAGTGAGGTTCAAACTCTCAATGAGTGCTTCACTGTGTGGATCTGGAGGAGATTGGTAGATCAGAGGGAAAGCAAATATGCTTTAAAAATAGTATCACAAAGGAAATATGCCGGCAGGTGAAATTAAACAAAGCTCCTTTGTTTCTGAAATGCCAACGATCAGGAGCTTCATTCGGTTAAGTAGCAGTTAGTCTGGGAGGCAGTGACTCCCTGCTAGCTGCAGGCTGAAGCTATCTCGTCAGGTCTATAAATATGGGTAATAACCTTGAATCTGTTATAACTGCCCATGGGGATTCCGCCAAGCTCCATGAATTGACCAGATCTCCATGAAAGCCTGAGTCTTTCATGCTATTATCTTTATCAATACATTATAAATTTTACATGGCAAAACTTGGCAGATTCCGATTGGCTGCCAGCCATTTAAAGCACTTGATTTTGGAAGCCATAAATTTGTAGGCAAAAACCTGTGAGGAATCAAGTGTTAAACCTTCTCTATTTTGTTATTAAAATCATTTATGATTAGGAGTGTCCACTCGAGACCCCCCTCCTTAATAAACAGTCAGGTCAGTCTCGGAGGTGATCTTTAAAAGTTATGCGTAATCACATGCTAGTGTTGTGTTGGTCATTGAGTTTGCTGAGACGCCACTTACCTGTTAGTCATTCTCTCTCCCCATCTGGGCCAAAGTTATGTCATATGGTGCATCTCTCCTTTCTAAGGGAATCTCGGAATCAGAGTTCTACAATCACATCTCGGAGGAGGATCTATTCCTCCGAAGATGTCCTGGATGGTGACGTGCTCCCTCCTACACTGACTCTGTCAGAAACCCGTTACCAGATTGAGAGGCTGGAAGACCCAGCAACAGCTTATCCTGCTGAGACACCCAAAGAAGATTCCACAACATTTGCAAATAGACAGGACAGTGTGGCAGCTGAGATTCAGCTCCCTTCTTCTGTTCCTCAAGAGCAGTGGCTGGACCCTTCGCCTTCTGCAGAAGCGCCCCAGGCTTCTTTGCCTTCTGCAGAAACGCCCCAGGCCACTTTGCCTTCTGCAGAACTGCCCCAGGCCACTTTGCCTTCTGCAGAACTGCCCCAGGCCACTTTGCCTTCTGCAGAACTGCCCCAGGCCACTTTGCCTTCTGCAGAACTATCCCAGGCCTCTTTATCTTCTGCAGCCCAGCGCCCAGCCTCTCTTTCTTTTCAGCCGTCACTGAGTACAAGAGTAGAGGCGACTCGGATTTCAGCCTCTCTCCCTAGAAGTTACCAGAAAACCGATACAGCCAGGTTAACATCTGTGGTCACAGCGAGACCATTTGGCTCATCGTCAAGGGGAATCTCATCACTGCCCAGATCCTACACGGTAAAAACACCCCAGGTTCATTTCATCTGTACCCAAGAGCAGTGAGTTGGGGGAGCTTGAGTAGAGGCTGAACTGGACACAGATACTGGGTGCATGAAGTGTAGATGACATGTACAAATGACTTTTATGACAGTTTAGATCTAGTAGAAACAGGGGCGATCAGACTTTAAAGAACAGATAAGGTTTACCTCGAGGCAGAACATTTGTATTTTCTTGTCATATTCTTTTGCCTGTAGCTCTTCTGAAGTATTAGGTAGAATGCTCTGACTTTGCCAGCACTCAGCTCTATTTGACCTACAGTACAGATGTTATACATGGCTTACCTTACATGATTTTAGAATTGTGTATGTCAGGTTTTGCTTTTTCTTTCCTTCCGACCTTAGAACTTGGTGCTTGAGTATGCTTTTGTTTAAATTTGTCCATTTGTGTCTCTAATGGGATTTGGCATAGGTGGGACATGTTAGAGTGAATTATGTAGATGAAACAATGTGGTCTGAATATTAAAGTTCATGTTCTGGTTGGTTCTGTCCATCTAGACATAAGGTCTTAAAATCTTGACATATAGATGAGAATTATGGCTTCAAAAATTAGTGTAGATAAAGGGGTGACAACACTAAGATGTAAAGCATTTCTATAATTTGATAAAATTGATAAGCACTAGGAATGAATGTAGAAAATGAGCTGGGCAATGCAATGCAAAGGAATCCAGTGAAGCACAAAGCAGCAGGTTTGGCCTCTTGTGCAACATGAACATGATGTAAATAGGGTTTTTTTTTTCCCCATCAGATGTACAAATATTTTAAATGTTGAAACTATTTAGTGTGGATGAGGCTGAAATGCAAGTGTCCTACTCACGGCTACAGTGCTTCTGTTTTTCCTTGTAGAAATGACAGACAGAGAGTATACATATAAAAGCTTTGACCCAGTGAGTTTTGGGGACATCTGGGCTATAAAGTAAAAGCTCCATTTAAAAAAAGGATGCTCTGATTGGTTGCAGTGTCTTGGGGAGTGATGGATAGCTTGGGCCAATAAATGTATATATACATCAAATGAGTAAATGACTGATACCCACACTCTGCGATTTCCAACAATTGAAAGACCTAGTTTGGAGTTATATCTGTTGACCTGAAGTGAGATGAACAAACAAAACACGTTTTAGAAATCTGTATATAATAATGCCTTTATTAGAACATAGTGTTTCTATGCTGGTGTATATTTAGTAATGTGAAGAAATGTCCCCGCAAGCTTTTGACAATAGTTACTTTGCCATGGCAGGGATATGTTACTTTAGCGGCTTTCAAATATGGATGTTTGTAAAACCAACCCCAAGGTTAGCAGAACATTGAGCTTAAAGTGATGTGTCCTATTTAGATGGATGCTGGCTGGAAGCCTAACGGAGATGTTGACGTCGTCAAGAGAGAGCAGCACAATTTGGTCAGAGCCGCTGGCCCGAAGCCTGACTCCAGCTACTCTGTTTTGGGCTCGTCCAGCGAAAAGGAGGTAGCCACAGGAGAAGATGTGGCCAGCTTGTCCTCGCCCACACTCCCTTCCTCATCTCTCTCCCAAGACCAGGTGGCCTCTTCGAGAGCCATCTTCTCCTCCATGTCTGGCCTGGATTCAGTGTCTGACTCTGGAGAAGGGAGCCGCTCACCGCTGAGGGAGGTGTCAAGGTCTCAGGTAAGTTTAGGGGGATTCTTAGTCATGTGGCTCAGATATTTCAAGATTTCAATCTGGAAACAGTTGGCCTAGCCTCTAAATGTACAGTACAGGTTGCTATTTATCTTATATAAAACTATATCGTGGTCTGTTTTTAACAGATTGTGGAGGAAGTAGGACTTTCCAACTCTTAGATTGTAGATGCCAGCCACCCTTCATGAGCTGGGCCTCTAGAGATGTGGCTGACCAGTCCCCTGGAGGGTTTGCCTGCACTCTTTATTATCCCACATGTCCCTAGTGTCTCCTGCAGATCTGATATGAGTAAGCAAAGCCTTTCTTGTGAAAATTCACCAGCCACAAAGAGACGTTTTCCCATTTGGTGAATGTTTGTCTCTAGGGCCACAGCATTTTGTTATGTCTTCCTCATGTTGTGGCTTCTTGTACTAATTGGTACTTCAGAATGGCCACATGTGCTGTTTGTCCTTGTCCCTTACTGGGAACCATGAGGCTTAGTTACAGTTTGACAACTGTGATTCTTAACACGTGGACTCCAAATAAAATACACCAGCAGATTAAAAATGAATGGGATGTTTGCAATTTTTCCTGTCTAAAACCCAACAGATAGCTTTCAATAGAATTACTAGGTGATACGTGTTTTTTTTTTTTCAGTTTACATGAAAAGCCCACTAAAAGTTGTTGTCAAGCAAACAAAGCTTAAGAAAACAAAACAAACAAACAATCAACCCCCCAAAACTAACAGCACTTTTGTGAGTCAGCTTGCTAGTTGTATAAACCCCTTCACATGCAGGCAATTTTTGTCTTTAGCTTGGCCAGTAAATCTTGTTGTTTTACTAGAGCATAGTTTGTTTTTCAAGGCAAAAGACAAAATGCCACTTGAATATGTGAATAAAATAGACTTATGTGAAATAGTTTGACAGCGTATTTAACTTTATTAGATTTTTATTTGTATAGAAAACAACCTTCACTTCCCTCAGGCTGTAATAGACTTTGTATCTAGTTCTTGTTGTTTCGTTGGTTTTGAAATGGTTTCCCTGTACATATTTACAAATTTATCTCCAAAACAATTTTTCTGGCTTGCAAAAATAATGAGTTATATAAATTATTGATACATTTTTAAAGAATTAAGAGTACATGGTCAGCGTTAGAGGTCTCAGTGGATAAGAACAGTGCCTCTGTGTTCTATTTTGGGGGAACATAAGGCATCAGGAGGCGAATAATAAAAGCAGAGGCAATGTGTCTTCTGTTCTGTGGATTTGTATGTTGCCTTTTGGCTTTCAAAGAGCAAACTCAACAAAAGAGCTTGATGAATGTGCTGCCTGCTAGATGAGGGGACCTCCTTCAGGGTGGCAGCTGGCAAACTATACCCATGGATTAAGAAAAAGAGGCCGTGTGTGGAGCGTGGGTGCGTCCTGTACTCTGGCAATTGCAAGAAGCCCAAATTAACCTGGCTTTGTTTCAAGTTTCATCATAGTGGATTTATGCTGTTTTCATCAGGTTTGAAGCGGCATTCTGCCATGGAATACTTGCCTGCATTTAGCCATTGGAGCTAGTGGAAGTCTTGAGCGCTTTTGCGTTTCACATGGTGACTTGCCTGTCTCTACTTGGACTATCCATTTCAATGCTACTAGGAGAGCATCTCATGGAGCTGACTGACTCCATTCACAGAGAGGCTCTCAATACATAAGAGCCGATGAGTGAGATACAGAGGGTCCTTGTATGTTATGCTTTCAAATTTGTGCTCAAACTCTAGATGTCCATAGGAAACAAACGTGAGTGGCTGAACACCTTGATGCTTCTGTGGCTTTGCAGAAGGATGCTCTCTGGTCCTTCTCTTTACTCTCCTGTGCTTTAGCTGCTAATAGCATTACATTTGTTCCTCCAGGGTCTCCCATGCTGTTAGCATCTTTAATCTCAGTTGTCCCTATGAGAATCCAGGTCATTTTCTTGCCAATGCAGTTGGCTATGAACAGCCTCAGGTGTGTTTGCCGTATAGAAGACTTATTAGTGTCTCAGTTCTAGAGTCTCTTAAAGCATTTTGTCCTGTGAGTGGAGTTCAGGACAATCTGTGGAGTGCTGGTGTTCCTTAGGAATGAGCTCAGATTCCCTTTACCATTCCTCACATGTGGAAGGAGTGCATGCCATGGGATAGACAAGCTTCCCAGGGGTCTATATGAGAAAACCTTTACCACAGCCCTGTGATGTCACCACAGCCTTGTGATGTCACCATAGCCCTGTGATGTCATAGCCCTATGATGTCATCACCATTGTTTTTATTCTTACATACAGAAAACTGAAAACTTCGATGACCACACTACTTTTCCAAGACCATCCAGGGCACTAAGTGATAGACTTGGGTTTGAACCTCAGGAAATTTTACGCAGGATTTTGCCTCTTCCTACATCAAGGGAAAGGAGCGTACCTGAGCTTCCTAAGAAAGCTGGTTTTATTTGGTCACATTACATATATTAGCCATTATTACTGTCCCATTTGAAGATGTTTACTCTGCTTATCTCCCTGAGTAATGCCTTTCAAGTCCTTCAAAGCCAGGTAAAACCACCTCTTTCATGATCAATGTATTTTATCTTCCTGGTTGGAATTGACCCAACCACCCCGGAAGTTACACTCACTAACTTCTTCCTTATTGCAAATATCCATGTCTTCCTCTTTCATTGATAGTCTTTGTACCTTTTAGTCAACATGCAGTTGTCAACTAATGTTGACTTGACCTACATCAATGCTGGTTGAGCTGCATTCAAGGCCTTGTTTATCAGCCTTAAGTTTGACCCTGATCTGGGAGGCAATTTCAAATTCTTTTTGGTTCTTGAGTGTGAGAACTTTAAGGTTGAAGTGTGGTTTGGGGATGCAATGCAATGTTACATAGAAGTATTTTAAGAAAGCGAGTCGGCAGGCAGAGGATAGGAGCCCATTTCAGAACTATGCTAACAGGGTGGCTTGTGTCATAGGCAGGGAACCCACAGGAAGGGAAAGAACTTAACATGGCTGTATCCACCTGTTCCCCCCCCTCCACTGGGAGCTTCCTGTTCCTCCGCATTGCTGAACAGGTGGTTTCTCTCCACTTTTCCTTCCTCTCCCTCTTCTCTCAGGGATTTTGCCATTTTCCCTGCCTCCCTGGTCAACTTAGGTTGCCAAGAGACCAAAGAAAAGAGAAAGAGATTTGATTCAGAGGCCATCTCACTCTTCAGTTGCCTTGCAGTGCAGAAATGGCTTTCAAGCTTTTCCCTCCAAGCTTGTTTTACATACAAGTTTCTGTTTCTTACCCTTTCCTAGCTTCCTGTTCTCAAATGCCACACAAATCTATGTCCCAGAATCTCTGCTCTAGCCTTTAAAAACAATTCACAGAAGGCGAATAATAATACATTGAAAGTAGGGAATT
Source organism: Acomys russatus (assembly GCF_903995435.1). Classification (NCBI taxonomy): domain Eukaryota; kingdom Metazoa; phylum Chordata; class Mammalia; order Rodentia; family Muridae; genus Acomys; species Acomys russatus. Next base: position 42,832,947 of record NC_067154.1, read on the forward strand.
TTTTTTTACATAACTTTCATTCTGTTCCTGAACAGGAGATGCCTCAGTCATAGAGCACTTGTTTACTATAAGGTTCTAAGTTCAGTTCCACAGTGCTGACAAAGAACACCTTTAATTATGTGGGGTGCTCCTTAATCTAGTTTAATAGCATGCCTTTTAGGTTATATCTTTGACTAGAGCCAGCTTACTGTGCAGGGAGGAAGCAAATGTGACCCTGCCCCATTGGCTTCCAAAATAAGTTTGTGAGTTAAATAGGGTTTTATTTAATTCATCTGGAAAGTGCTTAATCAGCATGTATATCACGTTTAATGTGTTTCCAAGGGAAACAGAGTAAGTCTTGAGCATCAGTCATGGGCATTGGCACCTTTTAAATGTTTCATTAAATCTACTCAGTAACCTTCAAAGCAGATGCTAGTGTGTTCCGTTTTTCTGGTGAAACACTTGAACGCTCTCTCATATGACTTGCCCAAGGATGGTGAAGTACATGGACCTCACTCCATCTTCTCATACCCTGAGCACTAATCCTGATCAATTGTTCCTCCTTTTCTTACTCTTCCCCCTCTTCTTCCTTCTCCTCCAATATGCATGTTCAACACCAAGGATTGACTTATAAAATTAGGACAGTGGTGCTGACTTTAAAAAAATTATTGGTGTGCACATGTCTGTCTTTGTGTGCACATGTCTGTCTTTGTGTGTGCATGCCATATGTGTACAGGTGTCCACAGAGGCCAGAAGTGGGTGTTGGATCCATCAGAGCTGAGTTATAGGTGGTTGTGAAATCCCTGATATAGTTGCTGGGAACTGAACTTGGGTCCCCTAGAACAGCAGGCGCTCTTTACCACTGAATCATCTCAGCCACTGTTGACTTATTTTTACTCTTACTGTGCTTTTAGAATTTTATAACTAATAAAGATCGAAGTATCTCCTCTATCTCCTGGCCTGTACAGATAAAGGTATCTCAAAATGGCCTCAAACTCAATTCTCTTACCGCAGTCTCCCAGGCATTGGAATTACAACATCATCCCCAGGCCTGACAATGAAATTATTCCTAACGTCATGGTGAGGAAAGGCGGCATATATTTACTGAATCTCACCCAAACAGAACTTATTTCAGAAATGTAGAATTTTAATTTTACCAAGCTGGTACTGGGGAGCTACTGGCAATGTAAAAGTGGGGTGTGGCATAATCAGTATGTTCTATAAGTAGAGTTCTGGCAGCTGTGGGGAAGGAGGGCCAGAGATACAAGACACACAGGAGGTGATAAAGAGAGAGAAGCAGAATATGCCTCTCAACTATTATGGGGACTTGTAGAAGGATGGAGATGATGGGTTCACTCAAGGTCGTAGTCTGTGAACTTGAGAGAGCACATTATTAAAAGTGTAAGTAGGGCAGCAGAAGGAGTAAGTTTGGGAACAGAAGGGAAAGAAAGCAGAGAGAGGCATTTCTTACTCTCACAGTAGTTGGGTGGTGGAGGAAGTAGGGCATATCTTGGAGAAGATGCTTTAATTATGAAACCATTGGACCTAGTAGTTGAAGGCATGCTGGCGAGAGCAAGTTACTTAGGAAAGTTATGGTCAGAAAGGTTGGAAATGACAAGATGGAGTAGAAAGGAAAGAACACACTGATCAGACTGATGGGACTAGAGAGACTTGGTGGATGGGGATGGTGGAGGGGACAATAGGTGACTTAGAAGAGTGCTTCCTGGTTTGGGGAATCATCGGTAGTGCCTGGAAGGATCCATGTACTCTTGTTGGATTTCGTAGATAGACGAGAGGTTTGGAAAGCTTGTATAAGGCACCAGGGGTAGGAAGGCTATCTGCTTCCCTTGAGTGGTAAAGCAACAGAGAGTGGACAAAGATTTAGGTATATCTTTAGTGAGGAAAGAAGGTTCTAGTGTTAGAGCAGGGCTGTGACTGGAAGGCCACTTCCTTGCTATTCTCATTTCAAGGAGAACCTGGAATGCACTAAGGAGCCACATGGACAGAATTGAAGGATTATTTCTATCCTTATTCTGGATTATATCACCCAAACCTGCATCGAGTGTTTTTTGTTGTTGTTGTTTTGTTTTTTGTTTTAATCAAATGAGTAAGCTTTTCTTAAGTCAATGTGTTTATCTATGTGGAAACATTGGAAGAGATTAATTTTCTTAGTGTATATGATTGATTCTGGTTTTCATTAGTTCCCATTAGTGGTGACATGGAAATTATAATTCAGCAATTCTATGAGAAATAATTCATATTCTTGTGATTCCAGGTCACTTTTGTCTGTTTTTAGACAATTAGAGTCTCCTTCTGGCTCATCAGTCAGACAGCGTGTGGGACAATCTCACTTTCAGTGGGTCCTTCTGATCAAATTGTAGCCAATCTGAGGGAAATGCTTTTAGCTGTAATGCTGACTTGTTGATGGATAACTACTATTTTCCCTTTTCTGTCACAGACAATGGAAACTACTTGGGTCATTCATTTCTTAGTCATCGGAAAACTCTAGGTTTCCCTTGATAAGTTATATTTTTGTACCATCTAGCTGAAAAATTTAATTCCCCAATTTTCATTCTGTAGCTCAGGTCCTTTGTACCATACTCACTTGGCCTAAATTTTGTAGAGAAAGTTAAGAAATTAGAGATCCTCCCTGAAATCCTTGTTGAGTAGCTCATGCATGTTTATATGTAATGAATTGTAAAGGTGATTTCTATTCACCTGATTTAATTGTTGTCTCTGAGGTTTTCTGCCCCCAACTGCTGGTACCCCACAACTAGGCCTAGTCTAGGAAGCTTCTAGCCTCCAAACAATCTTATCTATGCCTAGAATTCTTTCCGCCCCTAAGACTTACTGATGAATAAACCCACCCTTTCTAGCTCATTCTGAACTCTTGCTGCTTGGTTCAACTCAACTGTTCTGGCTCAAACTCCTCTCCCCTTAGCTGACTGATTCAATCTGGCTTCTCTGTCAGCTTCTGACTGAATTGCTTTGCTTGACTTCATTTAACTTTGGCAATCTGTTTTACTCTTCTGGCTCTTTCTCATTTTCTGGCTCGTTCGGTCTTCACCTGTGTCTGGCTTTTTCTCTCTTCAACCCATCTCTGTAAAACTCTTCCCGTAAAACTGCCTCTGAATTCCACAAACTGAACTGGCACAAACTTAACTTCAGTGCACTGCCTCTCAACTCCCTGACTCAACTGAACTGCCTGAATGGAACTGACTAGAATTCAGAGATCAGCATGCGTCTGTCTCCTGAGTGCTGGGATTAAAGGCATATGCCACCATGCCTGGACCTAAGCTTTTCTTAACCTGAAACTTGCTCTATACCAGGCTGGCCCTGAACTCAGGTATCTGTTGCCTCTGTCTCCTGGGATTAAAGGCAGCTACTCCAGCCAGAGTAGCCATGTTGCTGGGTTAAAATTCCTCTATAAGGAGTCTTAGGCATAATTGAGTAATTCAGGAACCCAACACTCCACAGCAATGTCCTAAAAATTTCCACAATTTTTAGGTGACACTACTGGGAGGTGACACTACTGGGATCCTGTGACCTACAACCTATCATCTACTTTAAATATTGTGTTTGTGTGTGTGTGTGCGTGTGTGTGCGCACTCACCGTGTATACATATATATAGGTTTTGGGAAGGATTGTCATTTGAAAGTAGGGCTTCAACCATGAAACTCTTGAAAACTAATGTCAGAGAGAGAAAGCTCTGTTACACTCAGTGCCATGCACAAAATAACAGGGGTACCCACAGAGATGCACCTGTAATTATCCTTGCATTGCCCTTTTTTTTTTTTTTTTTTTTTTTTTTTTTGGTCTGTGTACTGTCCTGAGTATGGACATGACAGTCTGCCAGCATGTAGCCACAGCAAAGCCATCTTCCTTGTTAGCAAATTCTGAGAGGTGGGTATCTGGTCTTTTATTTACCATGCTCAGAGTTGTCTTCATTTTCAAGCTCAGAACAACCTTTTGTTAACAATTTTTCTACTTCACTGTAACCGAGAAGCTCTTCTCTCTGTGGCTAAAGCTCATTCTCCTTTATCCTTTTTTTGGGAGAAAAGGACAATGCTCAATTGCAGGCTCCCAGAGAGCGTTTTTAAAATGTAGTTTGAGACCATTTATTAAAACACCATCTCATCTTTTATTCTTCAACTAATGAAACCCCAACAAGGGGACTGTGTAACCCAGTATTTGTCTCTCTGTCTTTGAATGACAATAAATTTTGTGCTGCTATTAGCTTTCAGTCAGACCTTTGTGTGTATGGTAAAGATGACCACTTATTTCCACTGAGTCCCTTCTCATTTAGGTGTGTGGTGGTTTTGGCTAAGAAGTAGAACCAAGCTGTACCTTTCTCCAGTCTATTCTCAGCCAAGTTTTATCACCTTCAGATTGATGTTCAGCAAGCTCATTAATAAGGCCTGTCACAACAACATCTGGATGCTTCTATTTAGGCTGTCTTTCAAAAGGCTTCCTGGTGGAAACTTCATGCTATTAGCTACATTTTTTTTTCTTGTTTTAGAACTCTCCAGAGCCACTTTTGAAAGGTTACAGTTATTAAAAACAGGAATCTAGCCTCATTCATCTTTGTTCTCAGTATCACGCCTTCTGCCGAGGCCATGCACAATGAGTGGATGTTGCACAGTGAATAACTAAGCCATACTATGGTGCTTCCATGTGCTCATAAGGCTTGGCACATACCTGTATCTGCCTTCCTTCCCTTTCTTGTAATTCTTATACATTATACAGTTTTTCTCAGAGTTTTGCCACTTGAATCTTAAATTTATTTTATGGCTCGAAAAAAGGCAGGAAGCTTATTACTACTTTGGTTAGCCCTAGGTTTGAGTTTAATTGCCAGATTAAAATGAAGAATTGGCAGTCTGTGGTCTGGAAAGTAAAGTAGCTTTGGGAGTTTTTTTTTTTTTTTTTTTTTTTTTAAATATGTGTGAGCTTAGGTTGCTTATGAATAGAAAACAAAGAACTAAGACACTAATTCGATAAATACATTGTGGTTTATATCTGTTGTTTACCACAAATAAGGTATATGTTAAGAAAGATGTTAAAAATTTTAAGTGTGTGTGTGTGTCTCTGTCTCTCTCTCTGTCTCTGTCTCTCTCTGTCTCTCTGTCTCTCTGTCTCTCTGTCTCTCTCTCTCTCTCTCTCTCTCTGTGTGTGTGTGTGTGTGTGTGTGTGTGTGTATCTGTAACTCATAGCATGCATATGGGGGGCAGAGAGCACCTTGCGCAAGAGTTGGTTCTCGCCTATCATATGAGGCCTGGTGACTGACCTCAGGTCCTCAGGCTGATTGGTAAGTGCTTTTACTTGCTGAGCCATCTTGCTCGTTAATGAAAGGTGATTAACAATGGTAGCTTACTGTGAAACTGAAATTTGGTTTAGAAGATAATTTAAAAAAGTTTTGGGGGCTGGAAAGATGGTGCAGCAGTTAAGAGCACTGCCTGCTTTTTCAGAGGACCCAGGTTTAGTTCCCAGAAGCCATATAGTGGCTCAGAGTTGTCTCTAACTCTGCATCCATGAGGCACACACACATACATGAAGATAAAACATCCATCCACATACAATAAAAATAAAAATATCTAGAGAAAGAAAGGAGGGGAGGGGAGGGGAGGGGAGAGGAGAGGAGAGGAGAGGAGAGGAGAGGAGAGGAGAGGAGAGGAGAGGAGAGGAGAGGAGAGGAGAGGAGAGGGGAGGAGAGGAGAGAAGACGAGAGAAAAGAAATATATTCTGGGCAGTTGAGGGTTTGTTTTTATGTAGTATAGTAAGAGGCGTGGAAGTAGAGTTCTACTTTCCCAAGATGCTATTGTTCTTGGGCTCTGGTGGGTACTGATGATGCTTCAAAGGAGCCATGATCTGGATGTGTTTATGTGCAGTTTCTCTAAGATGAGAGGGAAGAGTTTTGTATTTTGTAGCATGGGCATCAGCAATGTCTTTGCCTCTGTATCCCATTAAACCAGTTGAGCCAACAAATATGCCCAGTGAGCCAGGCCTGGTCAATTCCAGGTAGATTACTCCTACTGACCGCCGAGGCTACATCTATGGGGCATTTGCCTGCTTCAGCTACAAATGCTTACTATTGGAGGCAGATTGTGTTCAGCATACTGTCTGTCATTTTAAAAGCAAATAATTTACTCTTTTTTGTTCTTAGTGGTGAATAAGTAAGTGGTTTGCAAATTAGACACTTGGTTTTATGGTGAAAAAAAAGTAGCCTAGACTTTATTAATGGCCAACCTGTTTGTAGGATTATATTAAAATGAAGGAAAACATTGGTTGACAAAAGATTTGCCTTACCTCATTTTAACATAAAAGACTACTCCATGATACAGATATAAATGAAACTTTTATCAAACCCAAGGAAGAAGGTGGGAAGCTGCTGTTTTGTAATGAACTAATGCAGGTGTGCCTTGGTGCAACGTCCCGTCTCTCATGGATAGGTTTTCCTCCATGTGGGTGCCAGGGACACCTGATATGAGCGTTTCATGTTTTACTTTCAGGATCAGTTCAGCGATATGAGAATCAGCATAAACCAGACGCCTGGGAGCAAACTTGTCTTTGGGTTTACAGTAAAATTTGATTTTTCTGGGATCTTCGTAGCATCAGTGGAAAAAGGTAAACCATAGACCTGACTATATTGCCCCGCCTTCTCTGCTCTGTGTATGGGAAACTAGAAACAACTTGGTTTGGAATGTAGGGGGAGGGGGCATGTGGGAAAGATACATTTCAGCAGAGGCAACAGGTGATGTTTCTTTCCTGAGGATAGCAGTTGCCATCACAAATTACATATTGTTTATTTTTCTTTCCTAACTCGTTTTAGTTTTGAAGAGTGTCCGTTTTGTAACCCTAGAGAATTTTTTTAAAAAAATTCAATTTCTAGAAAATCTAACAAGTAATATTTATCTGAAGACTTAGTGTAAAATTTCCATAAATAACTGTGTTTTCTGATAAATACAAACAGGCATATAAAAACCAAAATGGGGTTTGTTTATGTTGTTGTTTGTAGTGGCTTGACCCAAGCGTGTCACACATGCTAGGTCCTCTGTCCGTGGTCACCTCCAGCCAAGAACGATGTTTTCTAAGTATTGTTGATATTTTATTTGTCACTTTTTATATGTTCAGGGTGTTTTGGGATGCTGCTGGACGATTGCTTCCCCCATAGACAGGGTTATGCCAAGGGAAACCCAGAAACATCTAAATATACCCTCAAGGTTGAAAATTACAGTGAGATCTATTCTGTTTGAGAGGAGGTCGCTGCTTACATATTTTTATTTTTCAAAACTGTGTGTTTACATTGGCTCTTTCTTTTAAATTTCAAGATTGTTGTAATCATGGTACTTTAGTTTTAGGGACTAAATGTAGTTTGAAGGAACTCTTTTTTCTTTTACTCCCTACCCCCAGAGTGCTAAATGATGCTCAACTGAAGAACATTTCACATTTTAAATTAAAAAATATTTGCATTTTAAATTTTTCCTTTGGGGAGTTTTTTTTAATTGGGGAGTTGTTTTTTTCCACTTCTTTTAATGTAAATGAAAATACAGAGTATGAAGTAAATAGCGTCCTTGGTAGGTCATGTAGTGTAGAGACTCAGGTATTAGATACATTACAAGCATTGGTGTTTGCTTCTCTACTGGAAGCAGTAAGAACTAGTTGATATGAAAAAGCCATTCTCTTTAGTTTAAGAAACAACAGAGAGCAGATTGTGTGTGTTTCTTTTCATTTGATTATTTCCTTTACTTTACATTGTTTAGGTAGCCCAGCAGAATTTTCTCAGCTGCAGGTAGATGATGAAATTCTTGCCATCAATAACACCAAGTTTTCATATAAGGATACAAAAAAGTGGGAGGAAGCCATGGCAAATGCCCAAGAAACTGGAAACTTGGTGATGGATGTCAGGCGCCATGGAAAGTCAGGTGAGTTCGTTTCCCACTGTGCCTGGCTTTCTAAATAGGGCCACCCAACACTGGCAAATGGTCATAACAACTGGCTTTATTAATCCTCTCCCTATCCCCTTGTGCTTAGCTTTGTGCTTATAATTGTTTTGTCATTGTGTTGGGACAAATCATGAACAGTAGCTCTGAATAGTCTTTCTAAAAATGCTTCACTAGCCAATCTGCTGAATTCTATACCATTTGACTGCTTATGTGACTGATCTCGCTGAATGTAAATGTCAACCAAAAGCCAGTGTACATGTAGCTGGGAGCCACGAAGCTGAGCATTAAGAATGGTACTGTGAGGTAGGTAGTGGTGGTGCATGCCTTTAATCCCAGCACTTAGGAGGCAGAGGCAGGAGGATCTCGGAGTTTGAGGCCACTTGGTCTGTAGAGTGAGTTCTAGGACAGCTGGGGATATACAGAAAAACCTTGTTTCAAAAACAAGAACAAAACAAAAAACCAAAACCAAAACCAAAACAAAAAGCCTAACCAATGAACCAACTTAAAAAAAAAAAATCAAATAAAACTAACCAAAACAAAAACCAAGTAAAAGAAAGGCAATTCCAATATAATGTTCTCTACAGTAGTTAATTGTCCTGCTGTCATCGAGCCCACAGCAGGACATGTTCCTGTTGATTCTTATAGCATTGGAATCTGCTTTTTCCATCTTTGTGTTTGTGTGTCATAGGTGATGGCTAGGAGGGAAGGGGCACCAAGTCTCTCAAGACCCACCAGGTTTTGGTTTTGGCATATAACATGTAGTCCTAGTTTAAGGAAAGAATCAGCACATTTGCTAGTTTTCTCATTACTACCATGATTTTTTTTTTTAACCTTTGCATTTTGGGAAGGTGGTCTGCTGGTTAAAGCCCTAAAGTCTCCATGTCATTTTCACACTACCTGATTCATCTGTCTGACTGTATGTTTTTTATCTGTACATTCAGTAACTTTATTCTTTCTACTTCACCGTCTATATGTATTCATTACTTGATCTTCATGTGCCAATCAGACTGGGGCAAAGACCAACCTTCCTTGCCATTTATACGGCATAAAACCCTCAATCTTACCAGTGTGGCTACCAAAATTATAGGTTCACCAGAAACAAAGTGGACTGATACAACGTCAGGAATTTACAACACAGACAAGTCTTCAAGTCTATCGGTAACAACTGATTTCTCTGAAAGCCTTCAGAGCCCTGTAAGTAGAACAAAGTAACAATAGATACTGTATATGGGAAATGCAGTGATTTTATGAGATAGTTTTGATACTATATAAAATGTAAATGAGGTTATACTTAATAAAGTGTAGTGTTACAAATATACATTTTTATTAGTAGCCTAATTATTGAGTTATGTAATGGCAGCATCTCTCCATAAGGTTGCTCTGCAGGTATTTCTCACCAGCCTTTCATTATTACAAGCACCTCTCAGATCTGTGTGAATGAGAAATAGCGATTGTGGAAAATTATATGCTATAAATTATCTATGTGTTCTGTAGTCTACTGGCATAGTGTGCACAACGAAGCCTCATGAAGCATTTAATTCTTATGTGGGTGAATCTGATAGGTTGGACTGCATGTTCGATTAAGGCCTGTAAATTCCATGAATTGGTTCAAGAGCTCAATACAGAAAATTTCAAAATGTTAAAGCAATGTTTTTCCATACAATTTTTGAAAAACAATTTCTATTTCTAATTAGAATTGTTCATTTTAATTGGTAATTTAAGCTTTGAACTGAATAGACTTATCTAATATAAAAAAGTATTGCTATATTTTTGAAGGAAAGATTCAAATGTTAAAGATCATAAATGCCTGCTTCACTACTCATAAATATAATCCAAATACTTATAAATATAATCCAAATGAATGAATGACCATTTTCTGTTATTCTCTTAGAATATTAATGACTGATTAAACTTATGGTCATTTTCCCTTTAGCTAGTCATCGATCCTTTTATAAGTATTGGAAAGTAATGAAGTTTTTTACTACATGTAAGAAGCTGGGAAGAATGAATCAATATCTTGAGAAACCCCATCTTGTTTAAAGATATTTTTCCCTAATGAGAGATGTATTATTTAAGCTCAAATTCCAATAGGAGAGAATGTTAATTAGCGTTTTCCCCCTTTCCAGTATACTGAATCCAAAGCAATCAATGGAATTCATGAGGAAAGCAACACCTTTGATTCAAAAGGTAAAGGCCACTCTTAAATTGCTTCTGTTTGTTCCACAGGATAAGTCTTAGCTCTGAAAATCTACTATAATAATTAATGTCTGTAAATGAGAGAAAACAGGATGCACATGAAGTTTAAAGCGAGATTAGCAAGTCAATGTGATTGCAGCCACTGCCAGTGTGGAATGATTCGGGAGCTACAAATGCAGACTTGGCAGCAAACATAAATGTAGAGCTCTGGGCACCTGGGTGCCCAAGCCAAATAAGAAGAAGAGGTTTTCCCAGAGCCAGCAGCTTCCTGGCTATGGAGTGTTGGCAGAAAGATCTTCATCAAACACAAAATGATGAGGTTTCCTTTCCCCCCATCATTGGTCATTGTTCTAAAAAGGACAAATGTGCAGGGAGCTGATCCTGACAGAGTCACGAATGGGAGCAACAGTTTAGTTGCTAAAGTCTTGATAAAGAAGCCAGAGGGTCCAGGACAGTGTTTCAACTTTCTCTCCTTTTGCCTTGACCATTCAGAGACAATTTAGCTCCTGAATACTGTGTGCTATTCCCTAGGCATATGCGAAAGAGCTTTCAGGTCCACATGGGCAGCGAAGAAGCCAGAATAGGCTGAAGGCGCAGGTCTTACAGCGTGAGGCCAGGCCTCCTGCCGTGGGGCTGTATTTGCTTTGGTGACTTTAAAGACTGTTGGGCAGTTTGCAAGTATGTTGCACAAAGCTGACCAACAGTTATGAATTTGCCTTTCCTCAATGATTATTATCATTGTCCCTTCAATTCTAATAATTAGACTGTAGAACTGTTGTTTCCTTTATCAACAGAGCTTTAAAATAAACATTGCTGATTTTCCTCTGTGATACTGAAATCTACAGAACTCCAGTTCTGTTCTGCCAGTGGCCTAGGCAGTAGAACCAACTCATAAGACACCTACATGGTGACTGAGGGACCCTATGCAGGGCATGGCTACTTGAGGACTACGTAGATAACTGAGCATCACTCACAATCAGGTGATGTTTACTATTCGTCCCACAGTCCTGGGGCTGATCTGTGGGAAAAGTCAGATTATGTTTTCTTTTTCTTTCCAACTAACCTGCATTAAAAAGAAAATAAGACTTAAACTAGCATTTTTAAGTCCTTAAATACCACAAACTATTCTAGTCGAACATACCTTAATTTTTACATTTGTTTTTACTTGGTCATTCCTTGTGTTGTATTGCTTTTGTTGTCTTCTTCTCCAGATACTTTTTGATTTTTCCTTCATCATGCGTGAAAATGCCTTGGTAGAGATAACTTTAGCTTGATTGACCTGAGCAAAAAGTGTTAGTTTCTGTTTCTTGGAAGCCTTGAGCGCTAAGCTGTTGGTATGGCTCTCCTTGCTGTGAAAGTACAGTGCTATCTACTAAAAATAGTTAATAAAAGTGTGTGTTTGTTTTACTAATTTGAATGTAGTATAGGCTGCTAAATATGTGTGCCTTGCCTTGAAATGGTCTCTCTCTTCAGTAGCTACGTATTTTGTTATTTAAAAAACAACATTGCTACAGATTAGAAAGGCGTATGAGGTGTCACAGAATTTATCGTCGGTAAGAAATTAAAATGAATGACATGGTATCTATTTTCTTATTTCTCAACTAGCCTCAGAATCCATTTCTTTGAGAAATTTAAAAAGGCGATCACAATTTTTTGAACAAGGTAAACCGTAAAGCCAAACTATTCCTGGGCTCTCATGACCTCGTCTCACTTGTAACTTCCTCACGGTCTGTGCTTCTGGGCACCAGTCTCCTTCCATCTTGCTCTTGTTATGATCAAGCAACGTAACCCATCTCCGTTCTTTCCCCAGGATCACCAGGCTTTTCTTACAGCTCATGGGTCTACCTCTGTGGTAATGGGTCTTTGCGTGTCCTTTGTCTAGCTCTCAAGGTGTTTCTCTTTTAACCTTGTGAAAAAAAAAAATCAAAACAGAACCACCAGAGCACTGAGCTGCTGTTAGACACACGTGCTTTCCCACTGGGTGTAACAGTAAGGAATGAGGAATTTCACTGTCAACTTACTGCTTCCTGTCATTTGCACAGCGTTAGCTTACACCAACATATGTTCAGGCAGACTTACAAACATCAAACAACAAACAACAACAAAAGCTCCAAACCAACCTCTTTTGGTCACTGGAAACACTGTTGTTGAAGGGCTGATAATGGTGACTCTGTTGATGTCAGAGGACATTCAAAATAAAGAAAATCCGGTTGCATCTGAATCCTGGAGCATTGAGAAGCCACCTATGTTGGTGTAGCTGCACGGGCTGCCTCGTGGGCGATGCATGCGGCTTGCTTCATCTTCACACTTGTCTGATGCTCTCTCTTCTGAACCTGGTTCCCACTGTGTTGTGCTCTGGAGAACTTAAAAGCAATGTCTAACATTTTAGTTGTGACATCACAGGAGATTTTCCGTTGCCATCTAAAATGTTACTATTTCATTACTATTAATGAATTGTGTCAGAATTTGCTTTATGATACCCACTGGGTTTGTGTCTGTTGTGTTTATTATGTAATGTTCTTAAAGTAGATTAAGTTTCCTCTCAGACCCTAAAATAGAGTTTATCAGCTGTCGTTGGTGCTTTTGATTCATATATATACATATTTATTTTTACTAAGATCACTGTTTTCAATGGCTATTCAATTGAAGTGATAATACTCACCTAACTCAATCAGGTTAAGACAAAATAATTCCTTGTCTTTATTCTAGTTTACTCTCACTTTTCTTCAGTGAGACATTTTAGGGAAGGACATTTTCCCAAGTCCTAAAACAATGTTCTTTAAATAGTTATATAAAATTCAAGGCAAGCCTGGGCTAAATAGTGTCTCAAAATAGTAATAAATTAGCCAGGAAGGGTGGTCTACACCTGTAATCTGTGCACGTGGAAGATAGAGGCAGGCGGGGTCAAAGTTCAGTCAGTGTTTTCTACCTCAGTGAGCTTGAGGTCAGCCTGGGCTTCATGAGTCCCTGCATTAGAAAATAACAACAAAATAAAACAATAATACAGTGCCTGCTAGCTTCCACACCAAGCTTGGGTACTTGGCTTTTAAATATCAGAAGAGGAAAAGATCTCTTGAACTTGCTTTTTGCCATTTGTATCAATTAGAAAGCCGCTTGTAAGCAAGGAGACTTGGAAAATGGCTGATGTCATGTTTGGTGACTATTCGCAGTAACTAGGTTTGGGAGGCATTCTTGTTTGCGTCCTTTCGCTCTGTTAAGCGGAACTCACGGACACGGTTCAGTTCAGATCAGTGTCGGCGTTCTTCTTTAGAGTCTGAGGCACCAGCGGTTTCCTCTGGTACTAAACTTGAGTTTGGAGGATGAGTACAGATGGAGCTGGAGGAAAATGATTCATAAATAGCTGTGTTACCCAGAAAGCTGGTATCTTCGGGATCCTGGCAGGGACAGCTAGAGAGAGAACTCCCTGAAGATATTTTGTAGAGACAGACTCACGGTGTGCTTTTCTTTCTTCCTTGCCCATGCGCTGCAATGCAGGAAGCCCGGATTCCGTGGTTCCCGATGTGAGTATTAGACTTCCGTAGCTCGGGACACGGAGGGAAGTTTGGTGGGGCTAGGTTACGACACAGCGATGTTTCTCGCATTGTTTTAAGATGCGTAAATGTTGGTCAGGTTGTAATATTCCAAGCTGGGAAGACTGACATTGAAATGGGAGACCATGTCTTCTCCATTACGGTTTAAAGCCAGCGTGAGATGAATAATTGATGAGCGTGGAAGTAGATGACTAAAGGATTTTATGTTGTTCCGTTGTTTATGTTCTCTTGTTGCCACAAACTGGTTAGCTTCCGGTTCCAACCCTCAATGCCCCGAGTCGCTGGGCATGGGATCAAGAGGAGGAGAGGAGACGGCAGGAGCGGTGGCAGAAGGAACAGGATCGTCTGCTGCAGGTAGCGCCACATCGCCTGGGTGAACAGAAGGCTTAACTTTCATTGCTCTCTTCCGGCCAGTGCCAACCAGTGTTGAGAAACAAGCTTGGGGTTGGGGGGGGGGGGGGGGGGAAGCAGAGCTAGGGCAGCAAACTCTTTTGCATATTGCGTGCACATTTTGACCTTTCCATTTGATGATTAAAAAATGTTATGTCCTATGGATACTTTGGAGACTGGAGGGGCACAGTCAGGAGTGTGGCTCAGACAGTGAGCACTTGTCCCTGCCAGCTGTAGATGAGGTCTGTTTTGCCATCAGTCCCCTTATCCTAGCCAGAGGCCTTGAGGAGTTACATTGACAGTAAAGCACATGGTGTCGTTCCGTGTGCCTACTCTTTCCTGACAGCTGCATTTTAGCTTAATGCGAGACCTCCCCGCGCCAGGGACTAAATCCTGACCAGTCACATGAAAGACTGACATGGAGGTTTAGAGATAGCAAAGTTGTTAACTGAAAGAATTCTTTTTCCCATGAGGAGGCGACGTTGACTAACTATTATGCCTTATTTCCTCACAGGAAAAATACCAACGTGAGCAGGAGAAGCTGAGGGAAGAGTGGCAGAGGGCTCAGCAAGAGGCGGAAAGAGAGAATTCCAAGTACTTGGATGAGGTAGCATGAATGAAGAAGCCTTGTACCCTTCCTGCTCCGTACCTTGTTGGAGCACCATAGCCCATTTCCCCAGACACACCCCAATGCCCAGGCACACAATCACTCCTGTAGCTCTTTGGAAAATATATTGAACTCTAGTATATTAGAGATTTGCTACGCTAGTTGAACTTTTCTTCTAGTTTTTCTGATGTAGCATCAAGAAATTATTCCATAAAGCTGGAGTGGTCTTTCTGGTCTGCCTTAGACCCCATTTATTCACACGGTGTGTATTTTAGTGCTATAGCTATCTTCTTGGAATTCTGGGCTGCTTGCCATTAATCCCACCTACAGCTGAGTCTGTGCAAGATGACAGAGACACAGATGGCGACACTTGTTTCTTTCTTTTACTGGCTGCTTAGGAGCTGATGGTCCTAAACTCCAACAGCATCTCTCTGACTTCCCGGGAGCCTGTGGCCGCCACCTGGGAACCCACCTGGAGTGAGGGGTCCAAGTCTTCAGACAGGGAAGGCACCCGAGCAGGGGAGGAGGACAGGGAGCACCAGGAAGACGATGCTGCTGGTGAGGACCAAAGTCAGAAGCTGCAGGAACAGCGCATGCTTGAGCAGGAGAAAAAACGGAAGGAGCAAGAGGCTCAGGAAGAGGAGGAGTTCCGGAAGCGGCGGGAAGCTGAGGCCCAGGCCCGGGCCCAGGAGGAGGCGGAAGCCAAGGCACGGGCAGAGGCCCAGGCCCGAGCTGAGGCTGAGGCGCAAAAACGAGCTGAAGCACAGAAGCTCCAGGCAGAGAGGGAGCGAGAAACTTCCGTCAAAATATACCAGTACCGGAGGTCTGTCCCCATAGCTGAAGAGCACCAAGGAGTTTCGTGGCTGTGGCTTTGTTTTGTCTACCCCTGTATGTCTTCCCTCTTCTGCCTTCCTTGCTTTGCACAAGTGAATCTAGCAGTTCAAAGGGGCCTTTAAACCACAAACACTATTGTGTCACTTGGATTCTCTCGGCTCTTGCATTGCTTCCTGACATATTATAACGCCATCAAAACTCCTTGTGAGCTCTATCTTGGTCTCCTTTAGGCCTTAGCGGTCAGGCTGTACCTCTTGTTTACCTGTCTTCTGTGTTTTCCTCCTGTGAGAATTCCAGCACCTCTGCCTTGGACTGCAGTATTTTCTGTTACCTCAGGAAACGACTTCCCTCCCATGTGTGGAACCCACTGCTTTGATGTAAACTACCCTGACATCAGCATCTTAGCCTTTCCAGAATACCCAATTCTGCCTCCCTACCATTTCTTTCTATGCCGCACTAACCTACATTATTTTCCTGTCTACGCCAAAAAGATGTAACAAAGCAGCAACTCTTAAAAAAAAAAAAAATTCTGTAGCCCTAACCATTAACAGAATACAGAGCTCTCTTCCACCCCAGTGTACACTTACACAGTGAGTGACCGAGTGGACGTGTGATTAGCGAATGCATAGAGGTATGTTTGCAATAGCAACTAATTGAAAGGCTTGCTAGCTCTTAAGCCATAGAAACCTCACATAGAGATCACATTATTCCTAAGGTCAGGGAATGTCTTAAAGTTTGGCATTTTAGTAATACATTTTCCTTACTTTTTAGGCCCATTGATTCCTACGATCTACCAAAGAGAGAGGAAGACTCTTCAGGGTGGCTTCCTGCTGACAGGTGTGTGGACTATGTCGTTTCACTTGGGTGATCCTACTTGGCATCGGATGACTGTTCTTTATTTCAACTAAATGAGTTGTAGAGGCTGCTGTAGCCCTTCATCTTGTGGAAAACAAAGAAAACCTGAAGATTATTCTTTGTATCAGTCACTCTTTGCTGTGTAACAATTTCCTTTAAACTGAGCTTTATGAGTTCATAGGCCAGCATTCTGTGGTTGCTTGGGCTTGGTCACACATCTGCTTTTAGTGAATGGTAGAGCTAACTCAGTTTTGGGGAGGTGGTGGAAGTATTTGGGGAAGTGCAAGTGACTGTCTTTGATGTCCTATACATCAGTGGCATCTTAATGTATGGGGGATGGGCAAAGAAGAAGTAGAAAGTGAGAAAGATAGTCTCCAAGACACCAGAGATCCAAGTTATTGATCAAGCTAAAGCTGAAGGCTGCTTCCAGCTGGAGCGGTGTTCAGGTGATTTGTGTTTGTAATCTCAGCACTCAGGACTCTGAGATAGAAGGACTGATGTAAGTTCAAGGCTAACCTGAACATACAAAGAGCTCAAAATTAGCCTGGACTACAAAGCAAAACCTTGCCTCAAAAACAAAACAGAAAAAAAACCCAACAAAACCAGAGAAACAAAAAGCTGTGTTACTCTCCTTTTTTGGTCACTCAGTGCAGTGTTTTAAATTAAATCCTTGAGATAGGCTCTCAATAGGTACCCCAGGCTTTCCTGAAGCTTACTATGTAGCCCTGGCTAGCATTCTTTCTTCCACAAATTTCCCAAATGTTGGGACTACAGATGTTTGTACCACCTTATCCAGGAGACCATTTGGTTTAAAAGGGCTTGAAAAGTGGCGCAAGCTTACCTAAAAATGATTATGTTTTTAGGACATCTGAGAAGAATTGTGACCTTTCTCATAGACAGTATGATGAGAATCACTGGTCACGGTAGGAGGGAAAAATAGGATTCCAGCTATTAGAAAAGTATAGTTTCCTAAGCCTTAATATTTTCAAGTAGCCAAGGACAATACAGGAGGTAAACTTTAAACCCCTTCCCAGATCTAGCCAATGGTCAGAATATTCTCCACAGTTGAGTGGAGAGTGGGATATGACTTTCTCACGTGTTCTGGTGCCTCACATTTGACCATGTCCCCTGGAGGGGGAGACCTGGTGGCACTCAGAGGAAGGACAGCAAGTAGCCAAGAAGAGACTTGATACCCTATGAGAATATACAGGAGGAGGTAATCCCCCTCAGGAACAGTCATAGGGGAGGGGAATAATGGGAAAATGGGGGGGGGGGGAAGGAGGAATGGGAGGATACAAGGGATGGGATAAACATTGAGATGTAACAAGAATAAATTAATAAAAAAAAGTTTCCCACTTTTGTATGTAAAAAAATAAAATAAAAGCTGTTCATTGAAAACAAAACAAAACAAAACAAAACAAACAAACAAAAAAAATAAAATAATGCAGCTTTGAAATCACTAGGGACTGTTGAATAGCCCGTCTATAAATAGACGTTCTGTAGGATTATTAGCCTCAGCTTGCTGAGCTGAAGTGCTTCCTGTAGGATGGCTGCTTTTTGTTTGTTTGTTTGTTTACTGGCAACCAGCGTGAGTGACAGGGCTCAGAAGACAGAGGAGGAGGAGCATGAGCAGTAATAACTAGGTAAGGATTGGACTTACAATACCTAGAGAATTCAAGGCCAGCCTGGCCTACAAAGCAAGTCCAGGAGAGCCACAGCTACACAGAGAAACCCTGTCTTGAAAATACAAAAACAAAAACAAACAAACAAACAAAACAATACCTAGAGAAAAGCCTCCTGATAAATGTCCTGATTGTGCTGAACCCCCGAGAGAAACTAGAGATCACCAAAATGCCCCCTTCCCTCTCGTATCATTTTATTCACTTTACATAATTTCTCAGTACATTTAGTCCCATTTTTTTATATGTGACAAAACAGAAGCTTACATAACAGTTATCTAAGAGCCCCAAGATGAGAAAGGCTAGGAGTCACCCTACCTCATCAACTTTCTTCAGGCATTGCCCATCTGCCTAGCACAAAGGCAGTGAAAAGCTAATTAAGAGAGAAACCAAAGCAACAGAAACCAAAGGTCAGAATTATGATTCCAGCATTTGGGAGGCAGAGCAGAGGTGATCTCTCTCTCTCTCTCTCTCTCTCTCTCTCTCTCTCTCTCTCTAGATATATGTGTGTGTGTGTGTGTGTGTGTGTGTGTGTGTGTGTGTGTGTGTATGTGTGTGTATGAATTTATATATATATATATGTTAGTACTATATATAATACATAAGATATGATATATTTTATAGGCATCAGGGAGTACAGCCTAACATCTGGTGACAAGTGTTTTCTTTGTATTTACAGATATGACTATTGACAGATACAGCTGTCTGCCAGCTGTAGCCCATTATCTTGCATTATAGGTTACTGCATAGGATGCAGATATACATTGTATGTACATATGTGCATCTGCATATGTTATTATTTCTGAAGTTCAGCTAGTTTAGTAGAATGAGTGTGTGCTAATATAGATCTGAAAATGGCATTTTCAGAGTAGCCTGCAGAGTAAGTATGCCTTATTACCTGTTTGGAATGCCAGGATAACATTTGGCAAATGGATGAATGATCTCTGGCTTCCTAATGCCTTTGGCATCCACATCTTGATACTGGTCAGTGTGGAGGAAGCCGTACAGACTGACTCTGGGTGGTCTGGTGCCTGGTGCTTTGTAAACCTAGCAAAACTGAAATCTGGCTGGAGCCAGCATGGGCAGAGCTGCCGGGCAGTCTCCATCCTCTCAGGAGGGAGAGAAGGTCCCAGCATGTTTATCTATTTCCAGCATGTCTTCTGTGTTCTGTTAGTTTGCACAATTTTGAACCTATTCCTTTATTTGAGAAGAAACACAGATTCCAAAAGATATAGGGAATAAATCATCTGCTTAAAAAAAATCTTTGCCAGTGTTTTGGCTCACGCCTTTAATCCCAGCACTCAGGAGGCAAAGGCTGGAGGATCTCTGAGTTTGAGACCAGCCTGGTTTACAAAGTGAGTTATTGGCCTACACAGTTAAACCCTGTCTAAAACACACACACACACACACACACACACACACACACACACACACACACACCAAAACAAAACCATCTTTTCTGAAATAAAATTAAAAAGTTCTTAATAAGACATATTTATATATTCTGTTTTAGGAGTAAATCAAAATCTACTACAGAACTAAACGATCCCTCTATAGAGAAAAATGGTAAGTGTGATTTTTGTATTTAAACTTTTATTTTTTAAAGCACAGTTGCTTTTTGCTATGAACAGTATTTTTAAGTGCAGGACACTTTAGATTCATTAGTATTAGATGGTTAACATGCTATTTTGAGTATCTATAATAAAACAACTAGGTGCTTATTTTGGCTTTCTTTGTAATAGAAAGAATCCTGCACTGGGGCATTTAAATAACTAAGGAAATATGTGGGAAATTTGCAAAGAAAAATGCTGACACAGCTTTGCACGGTAGGCTTTATTTTGCAGCTAGTGAATGAGAACAGAAAATAGAGCAGAGGACGTAAAGATTGCAATACCTGTTAATGGCAGTAGTCGATGGCAATAAGCCCAAAGTGATAGGGATTTGTTTTCATCTCATGAAAATCATTTGGAGCTTGGAGCTTGATATAAATATGGTTCTTGTTACCCAACATAACTGAAATTACATGAGTAAGGAAAAAGCCCTAAGCAATAAGCATCATTTGCACAGGGTTTGCATAAGCAAATTATTGGTCAGGTTTTGTACATGAAGAAGGGATCAGGTGGGGATTGAGGCAGTCAGACAGGCTTTGGCTCCAGCCCTTCACTGACAAGCCTCTAAAGCCAGCTATTTCTGTTTTTAAAACGAATAACTAATAATAATAATAATAATCTGTATTTATTGTGTTATCTTTAAATTCCTGAGAAGGAGTTTTTATAGGAAAAGCCTCCCCCCCCCCCCAACTTTTTTTTTTGGCCTGGTGGTCTGGTGGCAGCTGGTTCATATCTCTGGTGAAAGCTCATAGAATTAGTTTCCATTAGGATAGGTGGCAGTATTCTCACTCCTAAGTAGGCTCTCCTTCTGCTTTAGTCCCTATTTAACTTGCCAGCATTTCGGACCCACCTTCCCTTTAGGAAACACAGCTCTAAATATTTATTCTCTTATGTCTTCACTCAGCAGATAATGTGGTCTAATGTGTCGTCCCCACCCCCACCCCCCATCCTCCACCCTGGTCTTTGGATCTTTCCTATTTGAATTTCCTAGCTCTTCTGCCTTGAACTTGACCCTAGCTCTTGTTAAAATTATAGATTAAGTACAGTTGTCTTACGTGACATGCCTGTAGCCTGTGCTGTTTACACTCTACTCTGAGTGAAACCTGGTTGCCAGTGAAGTGCTTGTGACCTCCTGAAACAGCTGTTCATTCTTCTGTTTTGTGACTCACCTGAAGAGTTGTTAGTATTAGCTTTCTTCTCTTTAGTAGTCCCAAGTTCTTGAATGAGCAGACATTAGACTTTATTACGTATTTGATGGGATGACTTGGCTATACCATTAAAGTACTTTTAAAAATGAAAAATGTTTTACTTAAACCGTGAGCACGTCGATGTTGTTATTAATGCACTGGGTGTAGGTGTGTATAAAAATGTTCTTTTGTGGCCCTGCTCGTTGCTTACTTGGAAGAAGTACCTAGGTAAGCTAAATATTCTGAAACTGTGGTAATAACATGAATTTAGGGAAGAAAACAAAATTCCTTAGTTAAAATTTCTTATCTAGACTGAAGCAAGGATGACATCTCCAGGCTGTGTGTATTTTACATAAACAAGACATTAGTCAGAAAACCCTGGAGATGGAAACTGACATCATCATCATTAGTCAGCTCAGAGTTATAGTAGAGTTCTATAAGTTTCTTAAAATGCAAACAAATGTGATAATATTATGGACAATCATTTTTTTCTTGTTCACCGGGGCCATTGCAGTTGCTGAACAGTCCTACAGTGTGGTCATGACTTATTCTGCAACGTATCCCATGAACACTTATCCCATGTCAACTAGAGCTATATGAATTTGTGTTGTTTCTTCCCACAGAGAATATACATAAAGGAAAATTCCATTTCCCTGTAGACTTTTCCTATGAGTGCACTTGTTTGAAAGATGGAGGAACTTGATGGACATTTCATAACTGAGCATTTCTGGGATCTGTAGGGGGTTTTTGCTCTTGCAGGCAGCCATGATTGTCTTCCTGTGCTGCGTACCGCATGAGCAACGCTTCATGTGGAACTGGAATTTCTAGGAATAGGAGGCAGCTCATTGTTGTCTGTCCTCCAGACATCTCCCTGAGATGGATGGTGTCAGTCCATACGGACAGCATTGGATGAACTTGCGCTGTCATTGGAGGCTGGTCCACTATCATTTCTTGTGTACTTACACTGAAGCGCTTGGTATGTTCTTGATGTAGGAAGCAGCAAATACTCAGACCGAATTGGGACCACTAGCTTTTCACAGAGGAGCACCAAGAAGGATCAAGCCCCCTCAGGAGCGGAGTTAGAGAGACAGCAAATCCTTCAGGAAATGAGAAAGAGGACATCTCTCCACAATGACAACAGCTGGATCCGACAGCGCAGTGCCAGTGTAAACAAAGAGCCCATCTGCCTGCCTGGGGTCATGAGAAGGTATGGTGGGGCAGGCCATGCTCACTCAGTGTGTGCTGTGAGGCGGATGTCTCATCTCTAGGCCTTTCTTTCTTCCTTCCTTCCTTCTTTCCTTCCTTCTCTTTTGAGAGAGAAGAAAGGAGGAAAAGTCACTGAGTACTGTTTCATGTCAGACACAGTCAGTTGTGTCTGAACCATCTCATTTAAACTGAGCGGAGAATGTTTTGACATAGGCACAGTCACTCTGTCTTTCTATATGTAGAAACTGGTTGAGGTGAGGAAGCCAGCTGGAGCAGATCACATCAGGAATAGCTTCTAATTCTGGATGTGGAATTCTGAAATGGGATTCAGATAATTGATACACCTTGACTCTTTGCTGTGCGTTGAACTTGAAGAGGACAAACCTACTTATGTTAATAACGAGATTAATGGCGAGGTTCAAATCACGAAAATTGTGTTCAAACACACACACACACACACACACACACACACACACACACACACACACACACACACACACAAGTGAAAACCTACTTTTTGTTACTTCTTAGCTGGTAAATATGCAGATACAAATTGGAGAGAGTGGACAGGCATTTAAAGAGGCCCTGTCTTGGCAATCGATACGGCAGCTGCTCTGTTGGGTGTTCTCTCTGACAGCTAGGCTATCGAGATTTATTTGCAACATGTTTCAGATAAAGAACTAATGGTTTCAATATACAAATAGCTGCCTTAAAACCCTCAAGTAAATGCCAGAACTTCATCTGTGTGTATCTATGTCTACACATATCTGTGTCTGTATCTAAACTAGACATGATGTGAGCAAATAGTTCATAGGACACAGAAGCAGAATCAGTAAACATAAAAATCAATACCAGTCTTCAAATGACAATGAAATGTCCTTTTGCTTATGAAATTGCACAGCATTAAGACATTGATTTAACCCAGTACTGGCAATGCATAAGAAAAATAAGAATTCTCTTTTCTAACAGTTTTAATCATCTTTACATGGTAAAATAAACAAAAGTGTACATTTCCTTACCAGTGTGCTAGCTTCTGGAGTTTAAAGAATAATCATACAAAGATAAATATAAGGGTGCATACTATTGGCAATTGTGAAAAACAAATAAAACCAAAATAATCCACACCACTCCTCCCCCTACTTCCACTGTTAAGAGTACTCCTAGTTAGGTCAATAGTGCTATAGCACTGAGAATACCATACAAGTATTAAAAAGTGTGAGATGCACTGTGTACCACCACCTCAAAAGTTAAGGAGTGCAGTTCTCTTTACTTAATGCATGGAGCAAATTTTGTGTGTTCTTTCTCCATTTAAACACGCATACTTAATTTAAAAGCATAACTCCTCTCCCAGCTGTGATGGTTGCTGGTTTGTTCTTGGCCTGCAGCTGGCTTTGACATTTGAGCAGCCATAGATCTGGAATCAGTAATTATTTTTTTCTTTTAAATAAAGCAGGGTAGTAATGGTTTAGTAGCCCCCACAGGTCTCTGTCACATATTCGTTGCTTCCTTGATGACTCTGACCATGTATAATGCCCATGGGCCACGTATGTCTTAGCAGTAGTCTGCACTTTTGGTGACCCTTCCCAGGAGACCCACCCTTGGGGCCCAGGCAGAGCTCTTGGTCTGTAGTTCCTTCCCACACAGTGCTGCAGCTGTCGCGGGATATGGCACTCACACTCATGGGGCATCTTTCAGAAGATAGCTCCCAACATGAAAACGCATATCACGCTCTGTAAATAGCATGTGTGCCGATGCCCTGCTCTTTCAAGTAGCCACACGGTCAAACCCAGAGTCAGTGGAAGAGGACTGGACAGGAGAGTAGATACAAATGGTTCTGGGGGAACCATTGACATGCAGTCTGTCACACGAAGAGACAAGAATGTGATTCAAGAGCATATGTATTAGGTGGTAAATAAATTATTTTATTTTTTAACTTTCTTAAAAATTTTTAATTAAATATTTTTTATTCTTTACATATACATTTATATTATTACATATATATAAAGTTATTTTAAATTCTTTTAAAAAAATAAAAGCCATATTGTTCCCATTTTGGAATCATGCTACATAGTACATCTATTTATAAACATCTATAAAGATATACATGCGTGTGTAAGTATTTTCTTGCATATCTGAGAAAAATCTATAAGAACTCACAATTAAAGGTTGTTACTTTTGGTGATTATGGGAGGTGTAGAAAGTACAGGAAGGAGGAATCCTTGTCCATCCATCCTCAGAATAACCTTCTGTGTTTCTTGACTTATTATCTGTGTTGTGTATCTCTGGTATTGGAATGATATATTACTTACAACATTGGGCTGAAAAAAACCTCTATTGTTTGCGCTTCTGGCAGGAGGAAACTTTTAAAGCCACTGCCAAAATCAAGAGCTAGGAAGCCGTGCACACTTCCGAGATAGCGCCTGTAAAAAAGCTAAATCCTGTTTTCAGGGTGTCCACAGCTCAAGGAAAGAGGTTGTGGACTGTTTCTGTAATGTGGACATTGAGCAGTTGCTGACACATAGGACTTGGAGTGGTCAGTGGGAGTGGGAGGTAGGCGGACTTTGCAGGAGAGTCATGTGGACTTTGGTTTAAAACCAGGGCCTCATCCACACACTCCTGGTTTGGTCAAAGTAACTTCTAGGAGATTAAAAACAGCTTTTGTATAGTGGTTTGCAGATTAAGTTAAATACATCTGTGAAAACGTCTAGCTTAATACTTATTTTGTGCTTAAAATGTATTTTCTGGTTGAATTTTAAAAGACTGAGCTTTATAAGTCTAAATTGCTGAAGATTTAAGGAATGAGTGAGTCCTAGTATTAGCTTGTGCTTAAAATAATATTTTTCCCACTTTGATACTTGGTGTTTTGTCCCAAGGACAATGCCAGAGACGGTTATTGAAATGGGAAACGTCACAGTGCCCCTGGTGTAGAACAATTTTATTGCTAAAGGTAATCGTATATATAGCTGGACTCAGTTTAATTGCAGCCTAGGAAACATATAAGGTGGGTCTTATATTGACCCCACTGATGCGTCCCATGGATATAGTCCAGTAGAATGACTCCTGATTCTCCTGTGACGCCTGCCTATGTTTCAGAGGGGAGTCTCTGGACAATCTGGACTCCCAGAGGCCTGGCTCTTGGAGGCAGTCCCCTTGGCACAGCCAGCCTGCGGGAGTCTATGCCTCCTCCTCTGTCCAAGACTTCAGTCGACCGCCGCCACAGCTGTTGTCGACATCAAACCGTGCCTACATGCGGAACCCATCATCTGCTGTGCCGCGTCCAGCTGGTTCAGTGAAGACCATCATCCCAGGCCCTGCCACCCCAGGGTCTGCCTCCCCACGCAGCCAGTCCCCTTCGATGTCACAGCCAGGCTCGCTGCTACGTAACAGGTGAGGCTCCTTGTGTCACCTGTCCCCTTGTCTTCATTTCAAGGACATTCCTTCATCAAAACCTCCCCCAGATCATCCAGTAAAGAAGAAAAACAAGTCCTCCTGAGTGCATGAAATTTGGTGTTCTTGTATCAAAGCAGTTGAGAAGGTTTCTTCTGCCTCTGTCTGCTGTCTGCCTAGTGTTTACAGATGTCTGGTAAAGGCTCTGGAGACCTTCAACATGTCTGCATGTGGCCAGGCTCTCTGTTGCCTGTGCTTTTGGTCAGTGTCTCAGCTGGCAGATTTCTCTGAATAGATCACCATGTGGCATCACCAAATGATACAGTGGCTCATGAATGCTTTTCATATTTATGAGTGAGGGCGGTATTATGAAGTGTTGGGCTTTTAATGGCACTCTAATAGAAATTCATTGGAATGAAGTATGAAGAAAGAAAAAAAGCATGATAAAAGGGCTGCATAGTCTGGCCAGTTTTAAGAAGCTAAATTAAAAAAAAAAAGAAAAAGAAAAAGAAAAAAGAAAGAAAGAAAAAGAAAAATCATCCTGTCGGTTTGATCTTGTGTTTGGAGGCTTGGGTTCTTGTGTCTGTTACCTAATCTGCCACCAGGTCCCATTGAGATAGTTCAAGGTATAATGAAGGCATGCTTGATTTAGCTGGCTGCCGAAAGTTTTTCTCCCACAGACATGCAGAGCCTTTCTTAAGGTATCATCATTGCTGCCAATGCCGAGTGTGACTTTAAATGCCAACCCTGCACAAGCACAGGTGAAAGCCTCCATTCCGTTCTTGTTCCACATCTAGGTCAGTGAGTGGGAAGCGCGTGTGCTCCTACTGTAATGCCATTCTGGGCAAAGGAGCCGCCATGATCATCGAGACCCTGGGTCTTTGTTATCATTTACATTGTTTTAAGGTGAGCCTGAGCCAAAGAGCTTGCCCGGCCCATGATGCTTTGCTTGGAGAGCGCATGGCTTCTGTGAGCCGCTGGGTTGTAGACGTGCCACTAACAAGCTTGGTGCTGCTGTCTGTCAGTCTGTGCTATGCCAGAGTCACAAAGTGCTTGCTACTGCTTGGTTCTCGAACCTGGAACCTTCTTGTAAAAAAGGATGCGCTATGCCTGTTGTAGCTCTAATCTGCTAGGATTCGATAAATAAAATTTACGGTGCATAGTGTGTTCTCGCGCATGCCGCCACGGGTAGACTTAAAATTTAATTCCCCAGTGTTATTAGCAGCACAGAGGCATGCGCTTATCAGTGTCTGAAGGATAGCTTTTAATGGTGTCTGGAAGGAAAACCACTGCAAATATTTTTTAAATTGCACAGCCTGTTATAACTGATAGTTTTGGTGGTGGTAGTGTTTTTTTTCTTTTTTTATTTATAGGAAAGGGTTTGGGATGTAACTCTCTGTTTTACAGTATCTGCCTCTAGACACACTTCAGGCTTAATTCTCGAGCTTTCCCTCAAGAAGAAAGTCTCCCCATTTCTGATCCTAGAATTCCAAAGTTAGCAGCTTGCTTAAGCATATGAATTTGTACAGTGTCCATGTAGGGTAGAACGAAAAAATAGTGCTTGAACACACACGTAGACACACAGACACACACAGAAACACATACACACACACATACACACATGCACACACACATCCATACATACACAGGCAAAGGGGGAGAGAGAGACAGAGATGAGAGAGGGATGGAGAGAGACAGAGAATACTGAAGTCCCTACACTTGACATAAGGCACCCTGTGGAATACTTACTCAGCTAGTGCTATGGGGATGCTGGGAGTGGTCCACTCCAGGCTAGAATGCCAAAACCCCAAATTGTATTTTTTCCCTATTTATTCTTGTGAATTAGTTTTCATGTCCTTGGAGCAATGAAGGCCAAATTTCTTTAAGCAAGTCATCAAATTGTTTTTGTATTTCTTTACACTCAATATATTAAAATGATCATCTTGGCTCTTAAAATTTGCTTTATGAATTCTTCGTGTCTAATCTAGCAAGCTTGATTTAAATACACTAATTGCCTTTTGGCCTTCCCCATCCCTTCTATTGGCTGTAATGTACCCAAGAGTTTACGAGCTGCTCCCCTCCCCCACTTCTGCCTATCTGATCACCCCAAGCACTTTCAAGAGTGCTCCAGGCCTTCTAGAGTCACCTAATTATGTGCGTTCTTTTGTCTGTCAGTGTGTCTCCTGTGAGCGTGACCTCGGAGGCTCCTCCTCAGGAGCAGAAGTCAGAATCCGAAACCACCAACTGTACTGCAATGACTGCTATCTCCGATTCAAATGTAAGAGAGCAAATCAGAGAGAAAATTTCTTGTCTTTTGAGGAGACCACGGGTTCCTATGCCTTTCCCTGAGCCTGCAGCTGCCTCCTCCTCCCCAGGTTCCCTGCCATAGGATCCTGGGATTTAGAGGTCATAGCCTGTCCCCTTCAAAGAGGCTATGCGATGAATCCCAGCTGCCTAGCAGCGAGTTATAGGGTTGAGGAACTGGAGGGGTTTATACCCAGAAATCGGGACGTTGACTCTGGTTTGCAAGGATTCTGGAAAAAACGTCTAGTGACTCACAGGCACACAAGAAAAGGTTAAGACAAGTCCTCTGAGCAGACTTTGATCTGCTTCCCAATCAAGGCTCTGGCTCTTGTCATCATCTTATTTCCCTTATCTAATGATGAGATCTTAATATATGGTTTATAACATAATCAACTTCAAAAACCATTGAACACAAGTGTCAGTTTCTGCTTAGGTTAATATGATTACACATTCATACATATATTTTTGAAACAGACAGCCTTAATTCTGTTTATATGGTGTTTTGATGTTACTGGACTTTAAAATTTTTAAGTGCTACTTTCTTTGTAAGCATGTGTTTGAGTATGACAAAGTGTCGGGTAGCACAACTCGGCCGTGCGCTGGGTGTGGCCTCAGCAAGACAAAGAGTTATTGCTGTATATGTTGTTTTGAACCTTGATGTTGGTAACGTGTCTCTTCCTTGTTGTGAAAGGGTGTTACCCTGGTGTCTCCACACCTATTGCCTTTGAACTCAGAGGTATTTATATGCCCCCCTATGTGCAGAGTGTTTGGAAGTGATTTGAACCCATCAACTCTCTTTTATCTGTCAGCGGCTTCGGCACCGCGCTTCTCTCCTGGTTGTCCAGGCCTTTCTGGGGTACTGACCCTGAAATTGGGAGACCCACAAGGCTGGGCATGGGGTCTTGCGGGAGTGTGTATGTGTGTGCACTTTTCTCTCTTCAATCCAAAGCCAAATGTAATTGATTTTTGGAATTATTGCCCACGCCTTTTCTCTCCTTCAGTACAAATAACAGAGAGTTGAAGTTTTGGGTTTTTTTTTTTTTTCACCCTCCTTTATTCAGCAGTTACTTTTTACTCTGTTTTACAAATAAAGAGCTGCAATTGCTTACTTTTATCCTAAGACTGAGCGGCAGGTAACTCTTCCTACCTCAGTGGGCCACTCAGCGATGACTGCTATGTATCCCCACGGGCTGGTATTCACGATTCTGAACCTGAGCACTTTTCTCTCTTCTCTCCTTGCCTGATCAGCTGGACGGCCAACTGCCATGTGATGTAAGCCTCCATTTGAAAGCACTGATGCAGATAGAAGAAGAGGTGGTGGCCATTGATGGACAACTATAAATACACATTGTCTGTTCTTTCCCTCCTTCTTAAAAAAAAAAAAAAATAACCTTTGCCTCGTTAGATGACAGGAGCATTGTAATGTTGGTAGGACCTGTACTTTTGTTGTTTATTTATAAGAAGGCAATTTTGTTGGGGGGTGCAGGGGAGAGTGCAGTATTTTCATTTTGAATTCAGCATCCTAAAAAGCACAAGTGGAGAAAAAGAAAACCCACCGAAGATCTTAAAGTACGTTTGAGGCCGAAGATGATCTAGTGTGACTCTTTAGTGGTGTTTCAAAGAGGGTATTTTTTTTTTTAAGTTCTTAAACATTATTTGAAAGTTAATATAATATGTAATTGTGTTTACTGTTTATTATGATGTATTCTAAGTTAATGTAGAACCATATGAAAAATTTCACTTAAATCCACCCATAAATTTGCTTTTTGTGGTTTTCTTTACACAGAAATAATCCAATAGAAAAGTGATTTTGCTTGTGTAATATTTTATTTGCTTGCGGAGGGTGCTCTATTTTCTTCACAAGGACTGTTGTTGCTAAGCAAATCCCCGTAGAAAGCTTTTTATTTTCAATAATGAAAAATAATCATGGTTTGTATGCCAGGAATTTTCTCCAGAAACTAGTGAGCTTTTCTGTTCAGTTGCCTTTGTAAATAAAATTGGTGATGCATTTAAGGAATGTTTTTAAAAATTATTTACTGTTATTAATTATTTAATGTTTGTGATTCTTGTAGTCCTTTTCAAAAAGAAAATAAGCGTACGTGATGTGCGTGTGTTTGTGTGTGTGTGTGTGTGTTTATCACATGTATATGGGTGTCTGTGGAGGCCAGGGGAGGGTGCTGGATTCCCGGAAGCTGGTGCAGGTGAGATGTCTGTCTTGCATGGCTCCTGGGAACTGAATTCAGGTTCTGAAAGAGTAACAAGTGCTGGTACCCGCTATGATGCTTCTTCAGTTCTCCATTCATGCCTTTTCATTATATATCAGCATGATATTATATTTTATATACCCTTACTAAGGGGCAATTGAGACATATAACCAACTGCATATA
Organism: Acomys russatus; assembly: GCF_903995435.1. Lineage (NCBI taxonomy): Eukaryota > Metazoa > Chordata > Mammalia > Rodentia > Muridae > Acomys > Acomys russatus. The sequence goes on from NC_067154.1 coordinate 42,863,060, forward strand.
TTTGTATTTAGTGTCTATATCTTGGCACGTTTTGGCATGTGACTTTCTGTTCAACTGTTACCACAACCATGATGATTCTGCAAAAAAGTTTAATTTTATCTCAGATAATGTTTTGATTTTGAATGCATTTTTATGGTAATGTAAATGGCAAACTGTTAGGTCAGATTTTTAAAATCTATTTTGTCTCTAGGGAGTTTAGAAAAATATCTAGAGCAAAAATAGTACTTTAAAAAGATTTGGATCAAAAGTAAGTAATGTAAAATTTGAGTGGGTTCTGAGTAAAAGTATAAGGGCAGTGGGATTCTTTGTAAAAATATAAATAATGTTAGAACTCTATTAGAAGAGGCTTAAAATATGTAGGTAAGTGTTAAATGTGGGAGAAAAATAAAAGTTGGTTGCAAGGTTTTTGTTGCTGAGCAATTAATTTTATTTCCAGATATTAAAGTAATATGTACTTATTCAGGAAAATTCGCCAGGTTCCCCATAGTATTTATAATTTAGCTTGCAGCCCCGAACTCCAATGAAAACAGCAGGTCTTAAACTTATTTTGCATATAGATGTTTATCCCTCATTCTTAGCTAAAACCGGGGGAGTTTTCCATGTTCTTAAATTATTTCTCCTCTCCTTTTCTTCATGCATGCTACTCAAGGATTCTACCACTCAGCTGCAGCCGTAGGCCCCTTTTCTTTTTATATTTTTTATTAATGCTTATTTATTATACACAGTCATGCATTGCATGAGGACGTCTTTATTCAAGCGCATCACATACTTGGTGTTCACCTTCCAATGTCCCCTCTTTTCCCTGGTGGGAGAGCCTTTACTTTCACGCCACATTTAAAATTATTTTATTTGTATATAAAATGTAGCATCGACAAATAAGAGAAAATGTGGTGTTTGTCTAGAGTTACTTTACTTTAATAGGATGGTTTCCGTTTGCAGCTATTTCCTTTTACATGTATTGTGTGAGTGTGCACATGGATGTGAATGTGAGAGTGCAGTGCTACTGTGTATACACGTGTGTGTGTGTGTGTGTGTGTGTGTGAGAGAGAGAGAGAGAGAGAGAGAGAGAGAGAGAGAGAGAGACAGAGAGACAGAGAGAGAGAGAGAGACAGAGAGAGAGAGAGAGACAGAGAGACAGAGACAGAGAGACAGAGACAGAGAGACAGAGACAGAGAGAGAGACAGAGAGAGAGACAGAGAGAGAGACAGAGAGAGAGACAGAGAGAGAGACAGAGAGAGAGACAGAGAGAGACAGAGAGAGAGACAGAGAGAGAGACAGAGAGAGGCAGAGAGAGAGACAGAGAGAGAGACAGAGAGAGAAACAGAGAGAGGCAGAGAGAGAGAGACAGAGAGAGAGACAGAGAGAGACAGAGAGAGACAGGGAGACAGACAGAGAGACAGAGAGACAGAGAGACAGAGAGACAGAGAGACAGAGACAGAGAGACAGTGTATGTGTGGTCTAAGGACAACTTGCAGCATCTGGCTCTCTTTTTCTAACATCTAGGTTCCAGGAACCAAAGTCAGAGCATCAGATGTGGCACCAAACATCTTTACTGCTTGAGTGACCAACAGCCCCTGTGTTCATTTTCTTACAGTGATATTAGGTTATTTTTCTTTATAACCAAACAAAACTCCAATTTGCATATATATATACACATATACACACATACATTTTCTTTATCCATTCATCTCTTTGTAGACATCTAGGCTAACTGTAACTTGGCCATTATGAACAGAGTTGCAGTAAAATTTGACATGCAAGTATTTCCTTAGAATGTCTTTTGGGTATAAACCCAGGAGTGGTCCTATGCTAGTTCTATTTTCAATTATCTGAAGATCCTTCAGACTGATTTTCATAGCCACTGACAGTACATATGTATGTACATGATGGTCCCCTTTCTTCCCTCCCTCCCTCCCTCCTTCCCTGTCTCTCTCTCTCTCTGGTGTGTGTGTGTGTGTGTGTGTGTGTGTGTGTGTGTGTGTGTGTGTGTGTATGTACGTGAACACACACTTTTTGTGACTGAACAATTTCCGAGCTATATGACTGACTTGCAGAGGTAGGATTTCTCTGTTCTCTGTGTGGGCTATGCTTGAAAAGCAGAGAAGACTGATAGTCTGTGGGCAAGCAACTCTGAAAGATAAGGTTGCAGAGTTATCAAGAAAGGGCATGCAGGGCATATGTGAGTGGCATTTTCTAACTCTCAGGCTGTTCTGAAGAAACTGGCATTACGACGCGTCCCTCCAACGGCAGAAGTCAGTGAGAAGCGTTTGAAGGGCTGATGTCTTGGAGATGCTTCCAACTGGGAGGGTGCATGAACATAGTAAATCATAAAAGAAGCTTTTATTTCATACGTATGTTAAGATGTGAGCCTTCTTTGGTACTAGATTAAGGAAGAAAAGTAGCATGAAGACTAAATTCATTTTGTTTATGAACTTAATCTTAGTATTTTGCTTGAAATATTAATATCAGAGTGAATTCTAATCCCCCAAACCAAAGCTGGAACTGTCTCAATTTCAGTGACTGGCAGCCTAAGTGTGTCTTAATGGTTATAGTTGAGAGGCAAGCTAGTAGGTGTGTTAGTGTTGGAGTTTATTGATGTTTTAAATGATACATTTACATCTTTCCCTGCAAACTGGAAAAGGGATTAAAAGGCATGCTCACACAAGACCAAGTTCATGCCAATGAGTATAGCATCCAAAACTAATTTGGGCATAAACATATGTGTAGAGGCAAGAAAGCAGCTTCCAGATTTTAAAAAAATGTCTAAAGCACATATGCACCCTCATTTTAGTCCATGATAAAGGAGACCTGGGCTGGAAGATAAGCATTGCATGTGAAATTCTGAGCCATGGTCACTTTCTCAGTGGAGTCTTTGTGTTGGAGTTGTTCAGAGCAGGTATGGCTCTAACAGGTCAAGCATTTGGGAAAAAAAAATCAATGTTATTTCTGAGTTGAGTGCACATGGCATGGATCTCTCTCTTTTGTATCCTTACCCCCAAAACCTTACATGGTTTGTCCTGTGCTACAGAAGAATGAACATGTCTGTAGCTCTGCTCTGTGTGATAGTGTGTTCAGGAAGTGACAACTATTTGGCATTGGGGAGGAGGGAGAGGGAGGGAGGTAAGGGAGGGAGGGAGGGGAGGGGAGGGGAGCAAGCAATTATAGTATTTCCAGTATTCTCCTGGACAGTAGGATACTATAGTTTAGAACAACTTAGTGCATATTTCATAGAGAACAGAAAAAGAGGAGTTTAAAGGGCCTGAACATCAAGGAGTGATATTTTAAGGAGATGAAAATATCAGAGTCACTTGTTTGCTGTGAGTTATAGGTATGTATTGGCTTATCACCTGAGTCCCATAAATCTGTACAGTATTATATGCTGGCTAAAAATGTGCTTATGGGCCTATAATTACCACATGGAAAGTGTCATGGGACAGCGTGATTTCCAGAAGTACTTTTCAGGAAAACAGACAACTAGTTTATCTTCATTTTAGGCTTTTTGGCAGATATTATCTCAGAGGATTTTGGTGACCAGCTGGAGTCATTCTCAGAGGTTATATGGCTTTAGGGTAGTTTTCAGCCTGTAATTACTTTGTATTTTTTTCTAATTTACTAATCCTGTTTGGAACTTAGAACAATACAAGTTTTGTGGGGGCACTGGATAGTCTGGCGTTGGTTGTATCACCAGTATTTAGATTAATGACACAGCCAAGCAGTGGTGACACACGCCTTTAATCCCAGCACTTGGGAGGCAGAAGCAGGCAGATCTCTGAGTTTGAGGCCAGCCTGGTCTACAGAGTGAGTTCCAGAACACCTCGAGCTACACAGAGAAACTCTGTCTCAAACAGTTTAATAACATTAGAAGAACTTCTTGCTCATCTCAGGCTATGTGGCCATCCACAGTGTTGGCCGATCCTAAGACGAATTAATTGATACTATGGATACTGACAAGCTTTGTACTTTCTTGCCTATTGACAGAGACTGATTTTCTATTTTTCCCACTGTGTAGAACATCCCCGAAGACTTCGTCAAATACTGCAGTTAGGGAGAGAGCTGGAGTTCTTTGCTAATTTCAAGCCAAGAGTGATGTATTTTCATGTCCATCAGTCCTTCTTCCCTCAGCTTGTCAGAACAGCTTGCAGCCTTGTTAGTGTTAATCCAGGAGGTGACGATGGAATGAATGAATGTTGGCGAGTCCACCACAGTGTTTATTATAGATAGCACTTACAACTTCCCAGAATACGTTATCTTGATTTCAGGGAGCTTCTTTAGGACGGATATAGAGAGAAGGGGGATAGCACAGAGGTCCTGTGTGGAGTGTTAGTCACAAACGGTATGTGTTCTAGCAAATTGAAAAGAATGGCTTACGGTGATGGTGAGCCTGGGTACTTTGCATGTACTTGGTCTAAAGTGTGTCAGAGGCCATTTCATCTTCAGGGCTGAGGGTTCCTCTCTTACTAAATTCATAAGTTTTAGTAGTAGTTGCCACATTAAGGCGACTTTGTAAGTCTTATTCTGCTTTGTAACTCCATGAAGCTCTTTGATACTTACATAATAAAGATCCTTAAAGTACTTTAGAGATAGATAAATTTATTTTTCATAACTTATCTCTGCAGTGGATTATCCCAAGTAGATTAGAGTAGAAATAAAATTTGTTGAAAATTCCACAGTAGAGGCCTATTAACATCGTAAAATGGTATACTGTGGTGTGCTATTGCATTTTTATTTTATTTTCCTTCTTTTCTATTAAGATCATAAAAATGATTTGTTGTTGTGTGATGTTGCATTTATTTTTTCTTTTTCTTTTTAATTAATTCATGTATGTATTCACTTTACATTCTGATTGTAGCCCCCTCCCTCCTCTCCTCCTGGCCCCACCCTCCCTCTCTCTTTCCCCATCCTCCTTCCTCTATTCCTCAGAAAAGGGGAGCCACCTCCTACCCATCCACACCAGCTAATCAAGTCATATCAGGACTGAACATGTCCTCTTCCCCTGTGGCCAGTGAGGCAACATTGCCAAAGGGGAATGATCAAAACACAGGAAACCAAGTCCATGTCAGACATAGCCCCTGCTCCCTTTACGAGGGGACCCACATGATGCCTGCTGCCCATTGGCTACATTTGTGTAGGGGCCTAGGACCGATCTATTCATGGTCCTTGATTGATCCTTCAGTGTTAGCAGGCCCCTCTGGGCCCTGGATTGTTGGCTCTGTTGGCCTTCTTATGGAGCTCCTGTCACCTCCAGGTCCTTCTATCCTTCCCCCTACTTTTCCATAAGGCTCCCTATGCTTTGCCCGATGCTTAGCTGTGAGTTTCATCATCTCTTTGGATCTGCTGCTGAGTGGAGTGTCTCAGAGGACAACTATGCTAGGCTCTTGACTGTGAGCATAGCAGAATATCATTAATAGTGTCAGGAATTGACTCTCTCCCATGGGATGGGTCTCAGGTTTGGCCAGTTACTGGTTGGACATTCCCTTAATCTCTGCTCTGTCTTTATCCCTGCACATATTGTAGGCAGGGTAAATTTTGGGTCAAAGTTTTTGTGGGTGGGTTGGTGTTCTCTCCCTCCACTAGGAGTCCTGTTCTAGTTAAAGGGTGTCCTCTTCAGTCTTCATGACCCATGTTACTAAGGGTCTCAGCTGGAGTCACCCCTATATCCTCCCAGAAGCCTACGCTGTTTTAGGTCTCCAGCATTTCTTTAAATGGCAAAGTTCTTTATTAACTCCAAAAGACTTCTGCATTACAGGCTTGCCTGTGGGACACTGATTAATCTGCCTGTATCCATTTCTAACAGAGTTAAGCTTACATTTGTTCAGAGCTCATTTGCCTTTCTCACCTACTGTACAGCCGTCAGGGAAAGTCCATCAGAATTGGTCTGAGGGATTTCAAGTTCAAGTCGTTGAGTCACAGAAAGCTCTTCTTACTTCCAATCCAATTCAGGATGCTCTAGCTGTGAAACACCTTGTCTGAGGCTGTCTGAATTTCAGGTTAGTGGCATGGTTTAGAATGCCCACAAAGCTTGAGTCCTTGTCTCAGGAATGCTAATGAAAGGCCCATAGAGCTCACATCAGGGAGCATGGAGCACTTTCTAAATGCCAAGACTGTGTGCATGTGATAGTGCCTGGCATTTTCACATATCAAGTACAGCTGTGAACATTTAACTCCTCCCCGCTCCTTCCCAGCCATGGTTAAACTTGCTACCTCTTTGAATCTCTATTTTCTCTGAGGGAGAGTCTTTCAAATATAATTTTGTCTGCAACTTTTTTAGATTAAAAGCACTCACATAAGGGTTTTTCCTCTTCTTCACGGGTAGCCACTGACCACTGGTGTGTTCACATGCTCCTACAGTGAGCCATGTAGGCCTTGTCTTTGTTCCATTGGCTTCCGGGATGGTGCTCATAGCAGCTCCTGCTGTCCTACTGGTCTTTATAGCCGATGAGCTCTTCATGATGGCCTCCGTTAGGAGCATGGGTGGAAGGAGTGTGCCACACAGTCTAGCCAGTGTCATCAGCTTCCACATTCTTGGTTCTAGCCTACACAACAGTCCTACTCAGTAAGCCAGAGCTCATATCTCTGCCTAGATCCTTAGACCTACCTGAAAAGTCCCCTGACTATGTGAAGTAGCTTATTTTATAGATTCTACAGCTTAGGAGGAGAACATCTTTGGGGATATTATTCAGCATACTGAAACTACTTTGATATTTGCCAGCTAAAATCATGAATTGTTATATTTCCTTTGTGGCTCTGTTTCTTTAAGGGGAATACATTAATGTGCATCCAACTACAAATGCTAGTGTTTATAAAGCATATTTATAAATACATGCTCATGTCCAAAAGATAACAAGTCTCAGTAGACTTAATTTTCAGTTGATGTGGTGCTTTCCATGACCCCTGTGATGCCTGTTTGCCTGGACTTTAAGTCCCCTGCTCTAGTACCAGAATACAAAGTGAGGTGAGAGGAGTTCTGTATTTAGGAAGGCTACGATAATACTTGTTTAAATATTAAAGCACTGATATACATGCACTTTAATGTCTGAAAAGAAAATTTAAGATTTCCCAATATCTCATAGAGGGGTGACTGACATAATGCCTGTTTTTACGGGTCCATTTGTCACCTACGTACAGACAACACTCAGCATCTCAGGCCCTGAGTGGGAATGAATCCCGGTGTGCAAGGTCAGCAGCAGTGCTTTCACTGGATCTCTAGCTTTGAGCATGTTGCCATGTCTTGCAGTCTGCTTGTTGCCTCACCTTACAGGCAAAACACTGAAGCATATGAGTGAAATGAGGAAGCATTCATCTTCCCAGTGCGGTTCGAGGTCAGCAATGTAATCCTCTAACGATGGGATGGAATGTAGTAAGTTTCGTAGCAGCCTTCTCTGAGGTGTCATCATGTAACAGCGAATGATAGGCAAGCATCCTTGATATCCCTCTGAAGATGTAAGTGGCTGTAGTTATATATTGAGAAGAACATGGCGAATCCTTTGTCAGCAAATATTACTGGAAGAAGCACAGAAAATTTTGCTGAAGAAACAAACACGAAAACTAGTAATTCAGTGTGGGAGGTTCGCTTTACAGCGCAGATGTCTCCAGCAACGTCTGAGTTTGCGGAATTTGCCAAATTATGTTCCAGGTATGAATTTTAAAAATGACTTCCTTATGAGCCAGTCAAAAGCAAAACATTCTAGAAGGCCGGATACACACAGTCGATTACTTCCCTATTAGAAACAATTTACAATAAAGCTGTGTGAGCCTCCGTTGAGGGAATCGGAATTTGGGGATTGGATGTTGCTGGAATAAAGGTGCCATTGTCCTAGCTTTATTTACTGCAGGTTTTATCATCAATGAAATTTAAGTCAGAAATCCCAAAGGCGGTTAGTTAATGAAAGCCAGACCCTACTAGAATAGAAACACTTCGTTTGGTGGCAACGTTGTCATGAGTTCCTTCGGCAATACTGAACTTGCTGTGCATTTTTTTTTTCTTTTACAAAAAGCATTTAAAAATCTATTGATCCAGCTCCTCTTTTTTTTTTTTTTTTTTTTAAAGGAAACAAACTGTTTCACAGGTAACAATTCTCATCTACAATAATATTTTTGAAAATATCTTTAAAGGCTAGCAGGGCGTAAAATATGGACTTTCACTTGTGGTACAGGTGGTGAGGCCTGACTTTGATCCCTGGAGCTGGAGAAAGAGCTGCAGGTACTAGCTGCTCTCTCTATAATTTTAGCCCTCTGTGGTGAGCTGAGAAGCAGAGATAGGGGGGAGGTCAGGGAGCTTGTGTGCTGTGGAACCTGGCATACGCCTTGCCAACACAAGAGACCCTGTTTCAAAAAAAGTGTGCAGTGTCACATGCATATCTGCTATAACAACACACACACACACACACATACACACACATGCGTGGAAGATTTAGAAAATTGCTTAATTTCTCTTTTATCTTTAGCATATTTTAATGATATATCCATACATATAAAACGTTCATGAGAATCAACATGTCAAATTGCACATTGGAAGCTATGTGCTTTTAAAAAACTGAAATGCATTATTAAAAATGGGGAGTTACAAGTGCTTCCAGGAAAACAAAGACAGTAAAGTGAACTGGGAAAGTCTTCTCAGATACCTTACATTATTTTATCCCTTTTTGTGGCCTTCCTGTCTTCCATTGCTGTTCAGATTGTCTGGTCAACTTCTCTTTCCTAAACCAGTACTAATTTCCTAATTCCTAGTATCGGAATTACAGGCATGCAGCTGGCATCATTTTAATGTAAGCTCGTCCTTTGACAGCTCTGCTTGGGAAGGCACTGTAAGACATTTGCCTCTTTGGGGAATTGGACTGTTAGCTGGTCTGGACTTAACTTAGTTATACCAACAACCAAAGTTCCTGGCAAACAAACAAAATAGACTTGCTACAATTTTACTATTTGCCCCACGAGGAACTCTCTCTGTCTTGCAAATACTTGGTGCACATTTCCATAGGAAATCAGAGGCAGAGTGATGTCAGGATGTCTGGGAGGTAAGGGTAGGATCTTGAGTTGCCTCATATTAGGTTTAGGGGGCGGTTCCTCTGACTTAGTGTTTCTCCCCGAGTCTCACTGTTTTAAACTTGGAAAACCAAATTAAATAGTAAATGAAAATGGCAGTAGTGCCTGTATCCTGAACCGCTTGTTGCAGGAGGGCGGTGAGTTCATTGCTGAGAATAGTCCATGGCAGACAGAGACATGTGCTTTAATACTTTGCTAAGGAACAATTGCAGTAATGAAAGGAAAAAAAAAGCCCTTCTATTTTGTAAAATACTCAGCTGTTTGAGAAAAGAGAGAAGGGGTAGAAATTTCAAAAGTCATCAGCAAAGAGTACTTCTTTTTTTTTTTTTTTTTTGTTTTTTGAGACAGGGTTTCTCTGTGTAGCCTTGGCCATCCTGGACTCACTTTGTAGACCAGGCTGGCCTCGAACTCAGCGATCCGCCTGCCTCTGCCTCCCGAGTGCTGGGATTAAAGGCGTGCGCCACCATGCCCGGCAAGAGTACTTCTTTTTTTTTTTTTTTTTTTTATTAATTTATTCTTGTTACATCTCAATGTTTATCCCATCCCTTGTATCCTCCCATTCCTCCCCCCCCCCCATTTTCCCATTACTCCCCTCCCCTATGACTGTTCTTGAGGGGGATTACGTCCCCCTATATATTCTCATAGGGTATCAAGTCTCTTCTTGGCTACTTGCTGTCCTTCCTCTGAGTGCCACCAGGTCTCCCCCTCCAGGGGACATGGTCAAATGAGACAGATTTTCTAAGCCCTTTATTTGGGAGTAGCTCCTGTTTGCAGGTCCTTTCTGCGTTTTGAACACCAGGTGGCAGTGTGGACACAGGAAGGAGACCCGCAGTTCTTCCGTGGCTTCTCTTTCAAGGGCCTGTAACTTTCAAGTCAGATTTGCACAGCCAGCTTGTCCATATTAAAAGTCCAGGCAGAGGAAGGATAGCTAGTTACCAAGAAGAGACTTGATATTCTGAGAGCATATATAGGGGGAGGAGGTCTCCCTCAGTCACAGACATAGGGGAGGGGAGAAGGGGAGAAATGGGAGGGAGGGAAGAATGGGAGGAAACAGGGGAAGGGCTAACAATCGAGATGTAATATGAATAAATTAATAAAAAATAAATTAAAAAAAAAGTCCAGGCACTCCAGAGCCGAGTCCTACAAGACACTGGTCGAAAGATTAACAGGACACTTAAATGAGTATGAGGAGGGCAGCAATATCTTCCTCCAGCTGTGAGCATTGAGCTTCAGGGCTGTGCTCTGGAGACCCGGGTTCCGGCTAAGCAAGCAGGGCTGGCCAAGTGTCTCAATGCACTTTAGCTAAGGAGCTAAAAGCTTGGCCTTTGTGAGTGGGATTTGGCTGTGGTCATTTCTTATTTTCTTTGTGGGAGAGGCAATACTCCAGGACAGTGGCTTTCAAATACTGCCCACTTTGTTGTTAAAAATCTTTTTCGAATCCTTCCATGAAAAACAAAAACAAAAACAAAAACAAAAACCAACCCTAGTGCATCTTGAAGGAAGAAAGTGTAAATTGATGAAAATACCTGTGATCAAAATGAGAAACAAAGAAAAAGGAAAAAGCAAAACAAAACAAAACAAAAACCACAACCTATACTCAGCCCTGCCGGCCCACCCTCTGCCCACTGCCCGAACACAATAGTCAAGCCAGTGGGCAAAGGCATTTAAAATAAAGGAGTGTGATTGCTGTGCTCTCTCTTTTTTTTTTTTTTTTTTTTTTTTTTTTGGATTCCCGGGGCTGAGTCCAGACATTTCCTCTTAGGCAGATGTTCATTTGTGCATAAATGACAACCTAGATACATAGATAGTTTCATATAGCTCCATGTGGGTATTTGCACATGTGAATGGTACACAGTGGGCTTTCTCTGGGTATCTAAGTGCAGATATGAAATAACAGCCCTTTACCCTGCGTCTGGGCCCCATGTGAATCAGACAGCTGTCTGATTACCAAGATTACTGCATATAGTGTGGATGTGCAACTCACATCCTGTAGATCAAAGGCATGATTCAGAGACTGGGTCGATGGAACAGAGCCTTGGGAGACTCCATCATGCCCCCTTGTAACTATTTAAATGTGGCGATTGTTGATGTCTTGAAATTTCTGTTTAATATTTTAGAACCATTACTGACTATGGGTAGGGAAACCAGGCAAAGCAAAACCCCGGTTATAGAGTAATTACCTTATCATTTAATCTATGAGTATTGAAGACCCACTATATGCCGGGTTTTGTTTTTCGTGATGCAAGCAAACAGACATGTCTTCATGCAGCGTAGGTTCTGATGAGGGAGAGCTATTATGGATGTCAGATTAGTGCTGCAAAGGACAGTGGACAAACTGGAGCGGAACGAATGAGGTTATAGTCCACAGAGAGATTTTCTTGGAAGTATTCCTGAGTGCTATGATGTCTAAGCAGATATCTGCATGTGATGAAGATGCAAAGACTGTACATATCTATGGGAATGGCATGCTTGGGGAGGGAGCGGAAGTATACCCTTGCTTTGGTGAAGAAAACACAAATGGATGAGCGGACACAGAGGCTTATGCTTGTGCTTGGAAATTCATTGGCCTCTTAAAAAGAGAATGCAAACTTAGATAAGATAAGAAGATAGTGTTTCTTCAAATAAAACCACAAGGAACTGCACGCTTAAAAATGCTGTTGAATTGTGTGAGCACCGAGCACTGAGAATATCCTGATGCATCTGTGGGATACTTGTCCCTCTGCTTTGACTTCAAACCCTCCACTCATTGGCGAAGCTCTGGTGCTGCAGTGCATTTCAAGAGACAACAGGTAATGCAGTTTTTCCTTTTTGCGCACCTGAACAAAACACTGATGGATGGTGTTTCTTTCGGCTCCATGCGTTTGGGTTATGCCCTGTAAATGTTTAAGAAACGCAACATCAGACTCCACCCCCTGTGACCCCTAAATCTTGTTTTGCTTCACTCAGAGACTGGGAGAATTTCCCTACCGTCTTGCTTCTGCTGTTTTACATGTTGAGTGTTTGTTTTCTTCTATAGCTAAACTCTTCTAAGCCTGGGTACCACAATCCCTTTTCATTTGGCTCTGCCCTCATCTTTTTTGCAAGATGATATTGTGGGTAGAGCAGCTTGGAGGAGGAGAGGCATTTCCCAGAAGCTGTATCTGTACAAAGAAAGCCAACAGTCTGCAGAATTCACTACAAAGCTGCCTGAGATTTCACAGAGAAAAATTTAAAATAAACCTACCACTGGCCAGGTTCTTCACATGCCCATAGTCACTGTGTTGTGAAAGGTCTAGCTGACTATGATTACAATACTTTTCTTTTGGAAATTACAAAATCTTGCATGGGTGTTTTGCCTGCATGTCTGTGTCTGTGCACCATGTGCATGCAGTGCCCAAGGAGGCCAGAAGAGGGCATAAGAGCCCTGGCAACTTAAGTTTCTGATGGTTGTCAGCTTCCATGTGAGTGCTGGGACTAAAACCTTGTCTCTGCAAGAGAAGCAACTGCTCTTAACTGCGGAGCTTTGCTCTTAACTACTGATGGAAGTTGCAAAAATCTTAATGACCACATCCTTATTGCTGTTTGAGGAAGGGCTATGAACCTAAAGCTTCATGAAACACACAATTCTCTTATGCTGTGACAAAAAGGTATCCTTGCCCCACTCTGAGGCCATCAAACAAACAAAGTCCAAGACATGGATTATTTTTACACTAATATAATCGAGTATACCACTATACTAATAGTATATTAATATACTAACAGGACAGTGTATTAATATAATAACATAGTAATACAATATGCACAGCCAGCACAGCAGACAAATTTCCTATTTCAAAGTTGTGTTTCACCAGTGTGGACCATGGGACCATGCTGTGGACACAATTGTTCAGAGATGGTGATTACACTGAAAATAAAAATAAAATGAAGGGCACATGAAGCTTAGAAATTAATAGTCTTGGGAGATCCAAGATGGTGGTGCTGTTCTCACACTGTGTTGGATCAGCAGCAGAGCAGGGGATGCTGAGTGACCAACAGACTGAACTGTGGGCATCAAAACACCAGAGATTGTGTTTTGCAGGTAAGAGGAAAGCCTGTGGTGAGTGAAATTAGTGGGTCCAACCTCAAGTCACCTGGCTAATCCCCAGAAAAGATCCTGGGTTCCCTCGGGCATGAGTCTCAGCATTTAGCTACCTGCCTGGCACTGGTATCACCATCCTGTGAATACCTTCTGAATAACAGAGGCATACAGCTCCAACCTTGGGCCTCCTAAAGCCTGGAAGCCACGGGAACAGATCCAGAGGCTCCAAAGCTCAACCTGTATCCCTAGGGAGACTTACCAGACCTAGCAGGTTCTACAAAATGACTGTGCCAGCAAGCACAGTGTCTGGGTAGTGCCAGCTCATTAAACTCAGAGCAGGAAAAGCAGTGGAGGGGTGGCTATCTCCAGAACTTGCCCTGGTGAGAGGAGAGCCCCTGGGCCTCTGAAGAAAGCAACACCCCTCCAAAGCTTAACCTGTATCCCTAGGGAGGCCAACCAAACCTTTGAACTCACAGGCTCTCCAAGAAGGCTGCAAGCAACAAGCACAGTGTCTGGGCAGCTGCAGCTCATTAACCTCAGAGAAAGAAAGTCAGTGGTGGGGAAGTTGTCTTCAGGACTGCCCCTGGGCTCCTGAGAAGTCCAGTTAGCCCATAGGATCATAAATCTGAGAAGAACCATGCACAATTTCCTGAGAACCACCCTCCAATCTGTGGAGGGCTCCTGCAGGAACATCCAGCTTCCTGCCTAGGGCTTTTCTCAGCAACCCCTATCAGACAACAGGAACTACAAGTCAATGCCAGAGACAACCAGATGGCTAAAGGCCAATGTAAAAACACAATAAAATCTAGAGCAATATGGCACCTCTAGAACCCAGTTATCTGAAGGCAAGCAGTCCTGAATACTCTAACACAACTGAAACACAAGAAAATGACATTAAATCTATGGTTATGAAGATGATAGTAGAGGCAACAAATAAAATTCTTAAATACAGGAAGATACAGTCAAACAGTTTGAGGCCTGTAGAGAGGAAATGTATAAATCACTCAAAGAAGTACAGGAAAACACAAAGGAATTTAACAAATAATTTAAAGAAATGCAGGAAAACAAACAGGTGAAAGAAATCAATAAAACAGTTCAAGATCTGAAGATGGAAATAGAAACAATAAAGAAAGCACAAACTGAGGTAAATCATGGAGACTGAGAACTTGGAAAAAACAGGAACTACAGAGGTAAGCATCATCAACAGAATACAAGAGATGGAGGAAAGAATCTCAGGTGAGAAGATACAATGGAAGAAACTGAGGCATCCATCAAAGAGAATGTTAAATCTAAAAAATTTCTGACACACAACATCCAAGAAATCAAGGACACTATGAAAAGATAAAACAGAATAATAGGAATAGAAGAAAGAGAAGATTCCTGGCTCCAAAGGCCAGAAAATATTTTCAACAAAATCACAGAAGAAAATTCCCCCAATCTAAAGAGAGATGATTGTAATCATGCAAGAAGCCTACAGAACACCAAATAGATTAGACCAGGAAAGAAAATCCTCCCACCACATAATAATCAGAACACTAAATATTCAGAACAAAGGGGGGGGGGGGAAAGCTGCAAGGTAAAATGCCAAGTAATGGCAAACCTATCAGAATCACACCTAACTTCTCAGAAGAGGCCAAAAAAGTCAGAATGGCCTGGGCTGATGTCAGATGCCAGTAAAGAATATTATACCCAGCAAAACTTTTAATCATCATAGATGGAGAAAACAAAATATTCCACAAAAGAACCAAATTTAAACAATATCAATGCACAAACCCAGCCCTATAGAAGATAATAGAAGGAAAATTATTACCCCAAAACACAAGATATAATGTCACGACTGCAAAACCAAAAGTAGACAAGCACACACAAACACACTCCACAACCAACATCAAAATAAAAGGAAGTAACGGTCACTGGTCATTAATCTCAACATCAATGAACTCAATTTTCCAATAAAAAGAGACAGACTAACAGAATGGATGCATAAACAGGGCCCATCATTCTGTTGCATACAAGAAATACACCTCAGCCACAAAGATAGACATTACCTAAGAGTAAAGGACTGAAAAAAGGTTTTCCGAGCAAATGGACCCAAGAAGCAAGCTGAGGTAGCTATTCTAACATTGAACAAAATAGATTTTCAACCAAAATTAATCAAAAGAGATAAAGGACACTTTATACTCATCAATGGAAAATTCCACCAAGAGGACATCTATACAACAAATGCAAGGGCACCCACATTTGTAAAAGATTAATAAAGCTTAAGCCACACATTGATACCCACACATTAATAGTGGGAAACTTCAACACCCCACTCTCACCAAAGGACAGCTCAATGAAACAAACTAAACCAAGAAACAATGACACTAACAGATGTTATGAATCAAATAGACCAACAGACATCTACAGTACTTTTCACCCCCCCCCAAAATAGCATATACCTTCATCTTCCCCAAAATTGACCATGTAGTCAGTCCAAAGCCTCAACAGATACAAGATTGAAATATCCCTTATATCTTATCAGAACACCATAGACTAAAGCTATACCTTGACATCAACAGAAAAAAATTTAAAAGCCTATACATGCATGGGAAATGAACAACTCTTTACTCAATGACAACTGGGTCATGGAAGAAATAAATTAAAAACTTCATACAATTTAATGAAAATGAAGGCACAACATATCCAAACTTATGGGACACAATCAAAGCATTGCTAAAGCAAAATCCATAGCACTAGGTCCTTTAATAAATAATGGAAAACATCTCATACAAGCAACTTAACAGCACTCCTGAAAGCCCTAAAAAAAAAAAAGGAATACATACCCGAGAGGAGATGAAGGCTGGAAACGAACACAGGATTGAAATCAATACATTAGAAACAAAGAGAACAATTTAAATAATCAACTAAACCAAAAGCTGGTTCTTTGAGAAAATCAACAAGATAGACAAACCATTAGCCGAACTAACTAAAAGGCAGAGAGACACTATACAAATCAACAAAATCAGAAATGAAAAGGGAGACATAAGAGACAGGGAGAAAATCCAAAGAGTCATTAGGTCTTACTTCAAAAGCCTATATGTAACAAAATTAGAAAATGGGCAATTGATAGATTCCATTTGCCAAAGTTGAATCAAAATCCATTAAACAAATAGTCCTATATTCCCTGAAGAAATAGAAGCAGTCATCAAAAGTCCTCCCCGCCCCTCTGCCCCACAAAAAAATGCCCAGGACCAGATGGATTCAGTTCTGACCTTCAAAGAAGAGCTAACACCAATTATCTTCAAACTATTCCACAAAATAGAAACAGAAGTAACATTACTAAACTCATTCTATGAGGCCACAGTCACCTTGATACCTAGACCACACAAATACTCAACAAAGAGAATTTCAGATACATTTCTCATAGGAACTTTGAAGCAAAAATATTCAATAAGATACTCATAAACTGATCAACATCCAGTTCAATGGAGAGACACTCAAAGAAATTCCACTAAAATCAGGGACGAGGAAGGGCTGCTCATTCTCTCTGTATTCTTCATTATAGTACTTGAAGTTCTAACTAGGGGAATAAGACAACTAAAGGAGATCAAGGGGATACAAATTAGAAAGGAAGAAGTCAAACTATCGCTATTCACAGATGATATGATAATATACATAAGGGATCTGACAAATTCCACCAGAGCACTCCTCCAGCTAATAAACACCTTCAGCAAAATGGCTAGATACAAAATTAATTTTAAAAAATCAGTAGCCCTCCTGTATATAAAAACAAATGGGCTGAGAAAGAAATTAGGGAAACAACACCCTTCAGAATAGCCACAAATAATATAAAGTATCTTGGTGTAGCTCCAATCAAGCAAGACAATGACCTGTAGGACAAGAACTTCAGGTCTCTGAAGAAAGAAACTGAAAAAAATATCAGAAGATGGAAAGATGTCTCATGCTCATGGATTGGTAGGATTAACATAGTAAGAATGGTCATCCTACCAAAAGCAATCTACAGATGTAATACAATCCCATCAAAATAGCAGCACAGTTCTTCACAGACGTTGAAAGAGCCAAATCTAAACTTCATATGGAAAAACAAAAAACCCAGAATAGCTAAAATAATCCTATGCAGTAATAGAACTCCTGGAGGTATCATCATATCCAACTTCAAGCTATACCACAGATCAACAGTAATAAAAATTGCATGATACTGGCATAAAAATAGACATGTTGATCAATGGAATAGAATCAAAGACCCAGAAACTTGCTTTTTGATAAAGGATCCAAAACCATACAATGGAAAAAGACCAGCACAAATGGTGCTGGTCTAATTGGATGTCTACATGCAGAAAAATGCAAAAATATTCTTCTTTATTACCCTGCACTAAAGTCCAAGTGGATCAAAGACCTCAACATAAGAATAGACACATTAAATCTACTAGAAGAAAAAGTGGGGAAGAGCCTTGAACTCATTAGCATAGGAGACAACTTACTGAACAGAACACCAACAGCTCGGGCTCTAAGATCAACAATTAATAAATGGGACCTCATGAGACTAAAAGCTTCTATAAGGCAAAGGATACTGTCAATAGAACAAAGTAATAGTCTACAGACTGGAAGAAGATCTTCACCAACCCTACATCTGACAGAGAGCTAATATAAAAAATATATAAAGAACTCAAGAAATTAAATACCAACAAACCAAATAATTAAATTAAAAGACAGGGTACAGAGCTAAAGATAATTCTTAACAGAGGAATATCAAATGGCTGAGAAGCACTTAAAGAAATCTTCAATGTCCTTAGTCATTAGGGAAATGCAAATCGAAATGACTCTGAGATTCCATCTTCTATCTACCAGAATGGCTAAGATCAAAATCTCAAGTGGAGAAAGGGGAACATTCCTCCATTGGTGGGAGTGCAAACTTGTACAACCACTTTGAAAATCAATCTGCCACTTTCTCAGAAAATTGGGACAGCTCTACCTCAAGACCCAGCTATACCACTCCTGGGCATATACCCAAAAGATATTCTGCCATACAATAAGGACATTTGCTCAACTATGTTCATAGCAGCTTTATTTGTAATAGCCAGAAACTGGAAACAACCCAGGTGTCCTTCAACAGAAGAATGAATAAAGAAACTGATACCCTATGAGAATATATAGGGGGACATAATCCCCCACAGGAACAGTCATAGGGGAGGGGAATAATGGGAAAATGGGGGGGGGGGGGAGGAATGGGAGGATACAAGGGATGGGATAAACATTGAGATGTAACAAGAATAAAATAATAAAAAAATAATAATTAAAAAAAAAAAAAAAAAAGAAACTGTGGTACATCTACACAATGGGATACAGTTCAGCTATTAAAAACAGGGACATCATGAAATTTGCAGGCAAATGGATGGATCTGGAAAATATCTTTGTGAGTGAGGTAACCCAGAAAGACATGGATGCTATGTACTTACTTACAGGTGGCTATTAGTCATACAATACAGGATAACCATACAACAAACTACAGACCTAAAGAAGCTAAGTAACAAGAGGACCCTAGAATGGATGCTTAATTCTCATTCAGATGGTTAAATAGAACAGACCCTGGAAAAGGCTGAAGAGAGAAAACAGGATGGAAGTCTTCCATTGATGTCCTCTGAAAAAAAAACTCCACTCAGCAGGGGATCAAAGCAGATGATGAGACTCACAGTCAAACTTTGGGCAGAGTGCAGGGAGTCTATGTATGAGTGTGAGGGGGAGAATAGAAGGATTCAGAGGGGACAGGAGCTCCACAAGAAGACCAACAGGGTCAACAAATATGGTCCCAGGGAGGCCTGCGGAGACTGATGCACCACCCAAGGACTAGGCATGGAGAGGACTCAGGACCCCTGCTCAGAGTTAGCCTATAGGAAACTCAGTCGCCATGTAGGTAACCCAGTAAGGGCATCAGGAGCTGTCTCCAACATAAACTGTGTTGTCTGCAATTTGATCCCTTCCCCTGCGTGAGGCAGCCTTGCCAGGCCACAGGAAGAGGATGAAGATAGTTCTGAAGAGACTCGATAGTCTGGATCACTGCTAAGGGAGAAGCCCCCTCCCCCTTTCTGAGGACTAGAGGATGGGGATGGGAGGAAGGGGGAGGAGGATGGGACCAGGAGGAGATGAGGGAAGGGGCTGTAAACTGAATAAATTAATGAAAAAAAAAAAAAAAAAAAAACCAACCCAGAAAGTAATAGTCTTTGAGGAAGACACTTGACATTGATTTTTGGTCTCCACACATAGGCTTGCCCACACACAAAGAACAATTTCAAAATTAAAAAGCCTGTTCTTAATGTGTGGATAAGCACATACATGGAAGCCAGAGGCGCATGTCAGGTGTCTTCCTCAATCACTCACCAGTTTACTTCTTAAGATAAGCTCTCTCATTGACTCCAGAACTTACCTGTTAGCTAGACTTGCTGGTCAGCAAGCCCTGGGGATCCTTCTATCTTTGCCTCTCTGCTCTGAGATTACAGGGATACACAACATGCCCAGCCTTCCTGCCCTAGCACTTGGGCTATAGGGGTATGTCAACATCAGCTTTCTTTGTGTGGTTCCTGGGGGATCAAACACTACAAAGCAAGGACTTCACCAACTGCGTTACTTCTCAGACCCCCAAATCTTAAAAAAACACAAACACAAAACAAAACAAAAACCCACAGGAGCCCCATTTATAAAGTATGCAGAATACAAAAGAATTTTTTTTCCTGGCAGTAAGCTGCTTTAGGGACATTGCACTCAGTGCCTTTTCTGCACCGAGAGCTCTCTCAGTTGGAAGTTTAACCAATGTCAGTTGAAGGTTTCATTCTATATAATAGGTTTGATCCATTTTCTACCAGTGTGACCATCTCCCTTCCCCCCAACAACATTAGGGCTGTCTGGTTTTCTTCTTTGTATCATGAGAAGCAGCCCTAACAAATCTTATGTCTTTGTATGTCAGTTTCCCCCTCTGTAAAATGGGCATTATAATACACACACACACACACACACACACACACACACACACACACACACACACACACTGGGCAATTTAGTCATGCAGTGGCAGTGAGCAGTGACTCAGGTCTCAAGTTTTGGTTGAATCTGTCCTAGCTGCTTTAGTTTTTCAAACTATTTTTTAACCATTACATACATATGTCATTGAATTTACTTTTTGAGATTATAATTGTATATATGTGTAGTGCAATGTAATGTTTTGCTGCCATGTGCAATGCAGAGTGGTTAAATCAGGCTAGTTAAAAAATTCATCATCTCCCAGACTTAATATTTTTCTGGTTAAAACATTAAAATTTTTCTAAATTAAAAAAAAACCCCCACCCCCCCAAAAAAAAAACCCAGCATTATTTACTGTAATGGCTGTCCTATTTATTTATTTATTTATTGGTTTTTCAAGACAGGGTTTCTCTGTGTAGTCTTGGCTGTCCTAGACTCGCTTTGTAGTCCAGGCTGGCCTCGAACTCACAGAAATCCGCCTGCCTATGCCTCCCGAGTGCTGGGATTGAAGACGTGTGCCACCACGCCCGGCATGGCTGTCCTTTGTAACAGGTCATGACAGCTTGTTCTGCCTATCTGACCCTCTGCACCCTTTGATCAGCGTTTATTTCTCTTCCTTTTCTACTTCTCTCCCCTTGCTTCTTCTGCCCATGTCCTAGAGTTGCCTTCAAAGACATGCCGAGAATGATGTAAACCCTCACACCAGGCTCTGCCTCTTGACTTTTTCACCACTCCCAATGGTACTTCTATGGGTACAAGGTCTGCAGTACATGAGCCTTTGGGCTAACATTCAACACCCCAAATATGGCAGTATATAAAACTCTTGTTTCTTATAATTTGACATTAAGAATTTAAATGTGATTTTTAAAATTGTCATTATTATTTTACAAATAGCACATCTTCTAAACAGGTATTCATAGATGATAAGATCTAATCTCTGGAGATTAAAGATGTCTGAGCAAATAAGGTACCTAGTGGGTTCAATAGCTCATCTGGCTGCAGATTATTCTCAGTGGCTCTGTGTGTGTCGTGTGTGTGTGTGTGTGTGTGTGTGTGTGTGTTTTCTTGGTGACGTCTTTCTTTTTTTCTCTCTTCCTTTTTTCTGTCTCTCTTTCTAGAAATATTTATTTATTTATTGTATGTGGGTGTATCTGTGTTTAGTGGACAGTACATGTGTACCCCTGAAACGGAAAGATTCCCCGGAGCTGCAGTTACAGGCAGTCACCTAATGTGGGTGCTGGGATTCAGAGCCAGGTCTTCTGGAAGAACAGGAAGCGCTCTTAAGCACTGAGCCATGCCTTTAGGCCCTCCGTAAGTGGCTCTTGGCTGGTAGAGGTCGGCTCCTTCTGATCATCCGCATACCTTTGTACCTCAGCATCCGCACTGGGCTGGTGCCACACCATGTGCTGCAAAGCTCCAACTCTCTATAGCCCTCCATGGCAAAGTGAGAACGGCCTCACTGGGGAAGTAAGAGAAAGCATGACTTTCTTCCCAGTAAACGGTATTTAAATCTACTTCTCCATATATCCTTGTGCTGGATGGAGGGAAAACATGAAGCCGGGAAGAATCCCAACCCTGCCCTTTAGACACTTAGTCTTCAGGCTATCGCTCCAGACTTTCCATCTCTAACCCTCTTAATGAGCCTTTAGGAGCTCTGCCCAATCCGTTGCTGAAGTGAGCGCATCTTAACACTAGGGGGCAGGCAAATACAATCCCTGAAGTGCTTGTGTCTCTTAAACCCGAGAAATAATGAAAACTTACATCAAGAGACGTAAACTTTGAAATGAAAGTTTCATTCTTGAATAGTCTACTCTAGAACAGTTTTCATGTTTGCATTCTCTTGCCTATGTTACATACTACAAGCGTGCTTACCATTATTGAGTGCTTACTGTGCGCAAAGGTATGGCACCACACACGTTCCTTTTTTAAAATTTTATTTTATTAATTTATTCATATTACATCTCAATGGTTATCCCCTCCCTTGTATCCTCCCATTCCTCCCTCTCTCCCATTTTCCCCTTACTCCCCTCCCCTATGACTGTGACTGAGGGGGACCTCCTCTCCCTGTATATGCTCATAGGGTATCAAGTCTCTTCTTGGTAGCCTGCTATCCTTCCTATGTTCATAGCAGCCTTATTCATAATAGCCAGAACATAGAAACAGCCTAAGTGTCCCTCAGTAGAAGAATGGATAAAGAAACTGTGGTACATTTACACTATGGAATACTACTCAGCTATTAAAAACAAGGAATTCCCGAAATTTGTGGACAAATGGATTGAACTAGAAATGATCATGAGTGAGTTAACCTAGAAGCAGAAAGAGTTAAATGGTATATACTCACTTATATCTGCATAGTAGCCCAAAGGGGCATGTCCCATGAAAGTCTACACGTTCCTTTAATACCAAATCAAACTCAGCTTACTGGGTGTTGTCCAAACTTACTTAGGGAGATCCTGAGGCCAAGTCACCCAGCCGGCAACTGGC
Organism: Acomys russatus; assembly: GCF_903995435.1. Taxonomy (NCBI): domain Eukaryota; kingdom Metazoa; phylum Chordata; class Mammalia; order Rodentia; family Muridae; genus Acomys; species Acomys russatus. The sequence goes on from NC_067154.1 coordinate 42,885,657, forward strand.
AACTCTACCACTGGAGCATAGGTCCAACTACCCTTAAGCAGGGCCCCGCGCCCTTCGTGCCTAGTTCCCATAGCCACCATGGAACACCCCCCTCCCCCCCCCCAGTCCGCCTCCCCACTCCCCCCGCCCCCTCCCGCCACCACTGAGACTGCAGACAGGGTCTCTCTATCACTGTTGTCAGAGAACGAAGGTGATGTCACAGAAATGCTTCGCTCTGTGCATGAGCGATTCCAATTTTCTGAAAGGTTGGAAATCTTGATTATATTAAATATTAAAATTAAACCATGAAATTATTTGGGGGGATGGCAGTGGCTTCACTTGCTCTGACTGTCGTCTCCTAGCTCAGTTGAGATGCCCACGTTCTCTGCCCCCAGGTCCTCTACTGTTCTACTGAGCTTCCTGCCCTTGCTGGTTTCTCTGTTGCTGCAAATGCTGTAAAACTCACCATGGGCCTGCCTTACCTCTTCCATCAAATGTCTTTTCCTGATCTCATCATAGTTAGGGCTTTGCACGAACCTCCTTGTATCAGTGTGTTTCCTAAAATCATTTTTATTTGAAGGACTTTTCTCTCTAACCTCTTAACAGTTACTTTTTTTTTTTTAATTTTTTTTTTTTATTGTATACATTTTTTTTTATTAATTTATTCTTGTTACATCTCAATGTTTATCCCATCCCTTGTATCCTCCCATTCCTCCCCCCCCCCCCCCCCTTTTCCCATTATTCCCTCCCCTATGACTGTTCTGAGGGGGATTACGTCCCCCTATATATTCTCATAGGGTATCAAGTCTCTTCTTGGCTACTTGCTGTCCTTCCTCTGAGTGCCACCAGGTCTCCCCCTCCAGGGGACATGGTCAAATGTGAGGCACCAGAGTATGTGAGAAAGTCGTATCACACTCTCCACTCAACTGTGGAGAATATTCTGACCATTGGCTAGATCTGGGAAGGGGTTTAATAATAGCCAGAACATGGAAACAGCCTAAGTGTCCCTCAGTAGAAGAGTGGATAAAGAAACTGTGGTACATATACACTATGGAATACTACTCAGCTATTAAAAACAAGGAATTCCCGAAATTTGTGGATAAATGGATTGAGCTAGAAATGATCATAATGAGTGAGTTAACCCAGAAGCAGAAAGAATCAAATGGTATATACTCACTTATATCTGCATACTAGCCCAAGGGGCATGTCCCACGAAAGCCTTCACTTACCAGGAAACTGGGACAGAGGGGAAGGCATCCTATTGGGACTCTAAATGAGAGACGCATGGGAGAACAGCAAAATAAAAGGATCCAGAGGGTCCTAGAAATCTACAAGTAGAACAATATGATAGGCAGATTTGGGCCCAGGGGTCCCGCTCAAACTAAGGCACCAGCCAAGGACAATACAGGAGGTAAACTTTAAACCCCTTCCCAGATTTTTTTTTAATTTTTGATGTGTGATGATAAAGCATTTCATCATGTCCACATTTCTCTCCCTTTCAGCTCCTTCTTTTTATTTTTTTTAAAGATGTATTTATTATTATGCATACAGTACTCTGGCTGCATGTTCACCTGCATGTCAGAAGAGGGCATCAGATCACATTATAGATGGCTGTGAGCCACCATGCAGTTGCTGGGAATTGAACTCAGGACCTCTGGAAGAGCAGACAGTGCTCTTAACCTCTGAGCCATCTCCCTAGCTCCCTCAGCTCCTTCTTTATTCATATCCTCACCTTCACCTCCCGACTTCATGTGCTCATTACTTTTCACCCCATTGGGTTCACTTCGTGTTGCCTGCGTGCGCATGGGTGAAGGATCATACACTGGGGCATGGGTAGCACCTCAGGGGCTATGAAGCAAACTGACTCTCACTCCCCCTCCCCTAGCTGCCACCAGACAGGGGAAGAACCCCACGGGATCCCTTGCCCATTTGTGCTGGGGTTTTCGTTAGCCTGGTCCTGGGCATGTAACTTGTGGTACAGCTACAGTGACTGTGATCTCATATGTATGTCTGCCTTGTGTCTGAACAACACTGTTGTTTCATTGTAGTTATCATTCACCCCTGGCTCTGTGCCTTCTTCCATGATGATCCTGAGCCCCGGGAGGGGGGATGTGGTACAGCTAGCCCATGTTGATCTGAGTACTCACGCCACCACCTGTTAGTCTCTGCACATTGACCGGCTGTGAGTCATGGGAGGTGGTTAGAAAATATCAGGACAATCCCTGAACAGAAGGTCGGGTCCGTGACACACAAACCTGGACGGTCATTGGGATTATCTTTTGAGTCATAAGATACACTTCCTGGGCCGCTTAAGAGCAAATGAATCTTTAGTCACAGGGGATTAGGAGTTGCAGTAAGTAACGGTCCAGGTGATCTGGACAACTATTTGGAGGCTTCAGTCACCCGTGGGAACATTTCATAGTTACTCTACCCTCTTCTTGTGAGATGTCTCTCTTCCATTTTCCTGATTGAGATCAGTGTTGCTTCCTTGGCTACAAAGTTCAATTATCTAAACTCTCCCTTCTCTCTCTCTCTCTCTCTCTCTCTCTCTCCTCCCCTCTCTCTCTATGTTTGTGTGTGTGTGTGTGTGTGTGTGTGTACAAATGCACATGCATGTGTGCTTCTTGTTCAACATGAACACAGGGGTAGAAGTGCCCTGGTACCCATTCAGAAGTCAGAGGGCACTCTCAGGTGTCAGTCCTTCTTTTCCACCGTGCTCGAGGCAAGGTCTATTGTTCACCAATGCATATGCCAGGCATTTATAAGCAAGTCTACTCTAGTTGCACATGATATCCAGCAGTCTTGTGTCTGGGGAGGTGCTAGAAAAGATAGGCTAGGGTTCATTAACAGAAGGCTTGGAGAAGACTCCACCTATACAGCTACAGGGAAGCCATCAGGGTCCTGGGTAAAGACTTTTCAGCCCAGCTTTGGAGTCACCCATATTCCTGCTAGAACCCTTCTCCCATGTAAGTAAAGCTGATGAGTTCATTGTTTCCATGTAGTGAACTTTGTTTTGATGTTGGTATGTTATAAAGAGGATGGAGGGACGTGCTGAAACATGGTACAGATGTCAGGCTTATATAAGTTCTGGTGATCCAAAAACCAGGTCCTCAGACCCACATAGGAAACACTGTACCACAGAGCCATGTCCCCAGCTGTTTGGGCAAAAGGATATACTGTGTGGCACACCACAGCTTCCCCAGAGAGATTCTTTTCTTATTTATTTAATTTTTGTTTTTATTTTTATTTTTTTTTCTCTTCTGGGCAGGGGAAGTTGCAAGGGCAGAAGGTGGGTATGGAGGGACAGGGATGAGTGGAATTGAGGTGCACGATGTGAAATTCACAAAGAATTCAATAAAAAGTAAAAAAAAATTCTGGTAGAAAGTATATTTTAATTTTTTAAAAGGCCAAATAAAAAATTACTTAATTTGTGTTGCTTTGGAAAAAACACTTTAAAAAATGGACACTTGAAATGAGCATATACAGGGGGAGGAGGTCCTCCTCAGTCACAGTCATAGGGGAAGGGAGTAAGGGGAAAATGGGTGAGAGGGAGGAATGGGAGGATACAAGGGATGGGATAGCAATTGAGATGTAATATGAATAAATTAATAAACTATATTTTAAAAAAGAAAAAAAGAAATATGAAGAGAAATAATGAAACATTAAATGAATTATAGGATTGCAAATTTTCCTGAAATGGTATTTACCATTCACAAAGGCACTGGGCTTCATGAACTCTACTGGGTTTTGTAACATAGACTTGACTGTATCATATGATAGTTTTTCTGTGATTCTTATTACTTTTAATTATGTGATTACTTAGTTGATTTGTATGTGTGTCTGTATGTGCATAAGCATATGTATCAGGGCAGGAGTGCAGAGATCAGAAGACAAGCTGTGGGATTAAGTTCTAGGGATCGAGCTCACAGCATCAGACTTGGAGGCAAGTGCTTTTTCCCACAGATCCATCTTACTGGCTCTAATTTCCTGACTTTCTAAATGCACAAAACTTCAGTTATTTTCCAGTAACTCCTACATAATGATAGTTCATCTTTTATCACATAATTATAGCATAGTGTAGAGTTACAAAATCATAGTGGATTTAATGGCATTTCATATTGGTATTTCATAAATCAGAGCAGTTATATAATGTCTTGCAAAATGAAAGGCAGTAATAGTTATGTATTTGCTACATTACAACGTTGTTGATAGTGTTTGAGGTGGTATGTGTTGAATACATGGATTCTTTAACTCCTCCTTATAATATGCTGCCCAAATATCTGGTGAGTTCATGGCCTTCCTATTGGGGCTCACCACTCTGTAGAATGCAAACAAGAGTAGTGAGTGCCACAGCCTAACGTTGGGTGGTGAGTAGGGCGTCTTATGGAAAAGTGGGGGGAAGGAGAAAAGGACCTGGAGGTGAAAGGAGTTCCACAAGAAGACCAAGAGAGCCAACTAACCAGGGCCCAGAGTGGCCTACTGAGACCGAAGCATCAACCAAAGACCATGCATGCCTACACAGATGGGCAGCTCAAGCTTCATGTGGTCCTCCTGTAAGCGGAGCGGAGGCTTGGCCCTGATATGGACTCTTGCCAGTTTTTTGATCATTTCCCCCTGGTGGGATTGTCACAGGGGAAGAAGACACTCTCAGTCCTGATGTAACTTGATGATCTGGGGTGGATGGGAAGGGGGGCTCCCCTTCTCTGAGAAATAGGGAAGGAGGAGAGGGTGGGAGGGCAGGACTGGGAGGTGAGGAAGGATAGGACTATGACCAGAGTGTAAAATGAATTTTAAAACTGTTGTCAGAACACAATAGATATTCAGTAAATATTTTTAAAAAGACAACAACAACAAAAGAATATGAATACAAGATATATCAAACTCTCACAGTAATGTGCCATTAATATTCTTTGTTCTTTCTTGTTTTTGTTCCAAACATCAGTTACATATGACAGAGCCCATCTTATTAGCCTGGGTCCATGGTCCTATGTGTCCCATAAGAATGAGGTAGACCACAGGAAGAACTTGAAGGACCATCAGGGAGCCTGATTCTAGACAGGTTCCAGAACCAGGGAGCGGCATTTGGGGAGAGTTATTTTGTTTCCATTTGTTTGCGGCATAAAGACTCGAGCATGCTTCTTATACTTTTCTAACAGGGACAGAGAATGCAGCTGCTATGAAGGGGGAATCTGGACGCTGTGGCTGAAAGGTATTATTTCAGCCTCTGGGGAAAACTGTCCAGTTGTGACACAGATGTAGAACTGATGTTAACTTGTGCTTCCCCCCCCCATTTATATAAATTAATAGTAATACGTGTAAAACAGGCAATTTTCTTACATACGTGTTATTATTTTGTTAGTGGATAAAAGTAAGGGCATGCAGCCTGCAAGGGATGTCTGGAATAGTGAAAGGCAAATCACTCTTGTTTTCTCTCTCCCGTGGCTAGCCTGACCTGTAATTCATGATTTGGATTCTGGTGGAGCACCCCCGGGGCTGTGCAGTACCCAATATTCAGTGGAGTGTAAAGAACTCGTTGGAAGTCGCTTAGATGAATGTATAATGACTTTTCATACATTCAAAGTACTGTTTATTCCTTGAAATCACAAGAGAGGAACTGGAATCATGGCGATATTAAGTACCATAATGAAGCACAGGGTAGCAGATGGGCCCTGGGGCAGACGGTTCTGTACTATTGATTTACTTATTTGATTTCCTTGTAGAACGTCTGTGACCTGAGCCGTTGTTGTAGAATACAAATGCAGCTTTTCAATTCAGGTCGAGCAAGAAGATTCTTCCTTATGAGAATTTGAGTGTTCTCTGGAAAGCCAAGGGGAGACTATTTAGTGTCTCTGGCCTGGGGAACCGGTGTTTTGTAGTTTACTCCGATTGAGAGGTGTTCCACAGACAGGGCGACAGCATTAGTGCGATTTCACTTCTAGAAACTTCTGTGAGAGCTCGCTATCTGCGTAGCATGCTGCCATATAGTCCCATGATCCAAGGGTGTTAAGTGAATATTATTGCCATTAAATAAACACACACTCATTATAATAGCTATATGATTCCTTAGAGTTCATGAAGGTGTTCAAACATAAATGATAAAGCAATGCCTCTGTGTTCAGCCGCACAGTGTGTATCTATTGTGTGAGACTGCTTGTTGAAAAGAAGAAGAGAATTGATGGACCAAGGCTGACTGGTGCATGCATTATCTTCTTAAGATGCACTTCCTCCTTAAAACTCTGCTCAGCTAGCAAAGGGAAAAGTATCTCAGGGCTCCGTTTTCCTTGTTGGCTTCCTTTTTAGGCATGCACACTCCTGTCTGAGCTTCTACCCACGTGACTTAAGTTATGTCGGCTAACTTACAGACATTTTTCCAAATGAAGAGATAGGAGCTCGGCAAGGTGGGGTCATGACCCAGGTGATTTAGCTAGTATACATGGGAGGGTAAATACATGAAGTTCAAGTTCCAGGACCTCAAATTGAATTAATTTTTATTTAAAAAAACTGGCGAGGCAGGAAGAAGCTGAAATGGTTAATGATCTATGATCATGGACGTTCTTGCTCTCCTAATGTCTACCTAGTTCCTTATCCATGAGGTGGAGACTCATTTCCTTCATGGTTTCCTCTGAAATTGACATAGCAGAGGTCTCCAGGTTGACCTTCATACATTGACTTTCCGAAGAAGAAAGCAGTTGCTGAGCTAGAGCTGAGGTGGAAGACGGAGCCACCGCCTTGGGAGCAGGCTGCCTTTTCCCTGGGGAAGCCAGCAGAGCTGTTGGAACTCAACTCTTATGGGATGTTGCAGAGGATGGGAGCCAGTCAGAGTCTGAAGCTTCTATCCATAGGCCAAATTGACAAAAGTATGAATTTTGGAGTCAGGAGTAAAGACATGTACATCTTCTGGTCTTGGGTGACTTTGTGCAATGCAATCAAAAGCTTCAACCTCCATTGCATTGCTTGGAGCTAAAGAAAACTTAAGGAGCTGAGTAAATTGAGTAAGTATATGTAAGGAAGGATTTGAGTGAAGCCATTAGTGAAGTCTTGGTGTTCAGCTGGGTCTCCAACTACAACCTTCTGGCTTCAGACTCATCAACAGCTGGGACCCATGCTGAAGACACAGACATCTGGAGGAGTCTGAGCTGTGAGAGTACAACAGCGCGGCCACTGCCAGTGGTGTTGGCAGGGACAACCTCTGCTCTGGGAAGCTTCTAATACTCTGTCACTTTTGAGGGACGCTGACCAGAAACTAAGTTTTGAGGAACAAAGTGGAATTTCTGGAAACTGCTAGCATAAAAGCTTTGACAGGGTCACCCGCAGATTAGCATAATTTCTATCACATGGTCTATTTTTGTTCTGTGGTACTCCTATTTGGATTTCATTGTGCCCATTGAGCAGCTTTTGTTCTTCGGCTGTGAGTTTAATTATTTAGTTATTTATGAGTGCATCTGGGCATAAGTGCCAGAGTTTTATTTCTGTGACAAATTTATGGTCAGTGAATTTTAGTAATTAATGAATAAATTATTCTCCTCCATAAATGCCTCTGCAATTTGTGATTTCCATATCAATTCATAATTCCAAAGAAAGGTCCTTTATTAGTTGGAAAGCCAGTGCTAATGAAATCAGGAAAGGAAGACTTTAAACTGCTAAATAAATTGCTTTAATTAACTTTATTAATTAATATCCAATACATGTAAGATATAGAATTGGCTTTGGTGGGCTCTGTTAAAACATAGTTGTTTAAAATCTGTTTAATATATGAGTGTACTTTATATGAAAGAAATTCTAATTCTTTTTTCAAGTAGGTGGAAGGAATAAAAGGATTTCCTTTTTTTTTTTTTTTTTAATTCTTGGGATAGTAGTGAATCTTGAAAAATTTCAAAAACAAAAATATAAACAACAACAACAACAAAAACCCTGCAGATGTAAGCAAATCCACACATTACTTTTCTAAAAAGGGAAACTTCCATGCTACTTTGTGGTGACTTGGAAAGGAATTAGGAGCTGGGCGTGGTGGCACACACCTTTAATCCCAGCACTCGGGAAGCAGAAGCAGGCTGATCCATGAGTTCAAGGCCAGCCTGGTCTACCAAGGGAGTCCAGGATAGCCAAGGCTTCTAGAAAGAAGAAGAAGAAGAAGAAGAAGAAGAAGAAGAAGAAGAAGAAGAAGAAGAAGAAGAAGGAATTAGGGAAGCCTAGGGCAGTTTGCATATCTTCCTTCCTCTCTCTCTCTCTCTCTCTCTCTCTCTCTCTCTGTCTCTCTCTCTCTCACCCTCCTTTTTTGTTTTCCTCAGAAAAACCAGCAGGAATAAAATCCTCTCTAGAAATCACTCTCGCAAGTGTACTGGAGCAAAGAAAGCTGAATGAGTGAGCCCTCTTGGTTCCTAGCTCTTGACTGAGTGAAGTACGGGCAGCCTGGCATTCTAAAGCAGAGCCACACTCTTCTGGGTGTTAGGGCCTGTTCCAAGTAGTACCCTAAAACTGCAAACCAATGGACCATTCCCTTTAGGATGGAGATCCCCATAATCTAATTCTTTTGTGCTTTCTCTTCACACCCACATCCATTCCACTCTTAGTTCCTGCCAGCATCACCTAAAAAGGTGTTTAATATGGACAGCTCTTACCCTACTGCATGCCCAGAGCTTCTGTTCTTGTTCCTGTTTCTCCTCCAGCCAGTCAGTTCTCTTCCCATTGCACAGACTGTTTCCTTCTCAAGCCTGTTTGTATCTGTGTTTCTGTCTCCATTGCTTGCCCTTGGTCCACATGAAGCCTGCCTTTGGAGTCCTTTTGTCAGAGTAATTTTTCTTCAAATCATCTCATGCTTACTTCTCTGCTTCATTCAGTGACGTGTCCAAACACTATATTATGAGAGTCTCAAACTTCTCCACAAATAGAAACAGAAGGAACATTGCCCACCTCATTCTATGAGGCCACAGTCACCCTGATACCTAAACCACACAATGCTGGGCAAAGAGAATTCCGGACCAATTTCCCTTATGAACATTGATGCAAAAATACTCAATAAAATTACTCTCAAACCAAATCCAAGAACACACTGAAAATATCCACCATGACCAAGTAGGCTTCATCCCAGGAATGCAGGTGTGGTTCAATATACGAAAATCCACCAACGTAATCCACCATATAAACAAACTGAAACAAACAAACAAACAAAACATTATCATCTCTTTAGATGCTGAAAAGGCATTTGACAAAATCTAATACCCATTCATGTTAAAAGTCTTGAAGAGATCGCGGATACAAGGCACATACCTACACACAATAAAGGCAGTTCTCAGCAAGCCAATCAAATTAAACGGAGAGAAACTTAAGCAATTCCACTGAAACCAGGTACAAGACAAGGCTGCCCACTCTCTCCATATCACTTCAATACAGTACTTGAAATCTTAGCAAGGGGATCATTAGACTATTATAAGGGACTTAGTCTTGACCCCTACTGACTAGATTTAAGTGCAAGTGACATTATTGTCATCTGTCATCTACCTATCATCTATGTATCTCTCTATCTATCATCTATCTATCTATCTACCTATCTACCATCTATCTATATTATCTACTTATATATCTCTATCTACCTATCTATTATCTTATCTGTCTATCTATCTATCTATTATCTATCAATCATCTATTATCATCTCTCACAGCCATCTATTATCTATCTATCTATCTATCTATCTATCTATCTATCTATCTATCTATCTATTATCTATCTGTCTGTCTTCTAGCGTTCCAGAAGCCCCAAATGTAAGAAGCTGTCAGGAGAGGAAGATGAGTATGAAGCAGAAAGATCAAGGCTGCCTGGAACCCACAAGAACAAGTAAGAATCTTGAAATGATGTCCTGAAACTTTTTTCTGTTCCCCTTTATTTTCCTATTCCTCTACCCTGTCCTACTTCATTTCTTTTTCTCTTTAGCCTCCGGTCTTGTAAACAAGAATATCCTGTAGTCTCTACAAACCCTTTACAGAGAACTGAACACACAAAGCTGGCCTGGGACTTCATCCTGCCTGAAAATCAATGAGGATGAGGGAGAAAACTTCATGCCAATAGGGCAGTTTAGATTGGCAATAACATTTGTAGAGGGATGTTAATTCAGAACATGGCTGTTCTGGCAAGAGATCACATCCAAAGATCTTCTAGGTCTGTGTGATCTGGCTGGAATACAAACACACTTTTAATCCAGGAGACAGTGGCAAACAGATATGAGTTCAGGGCCAGGCTGGTATAGAATAAGTATCAGGTAAAGAAAAGTTTAGGTCTAGGTGTGGTGGTACATGCCTTTAATACCAAATGAAAATAAATTTAGCTTGTAGAAGGAAGTGCCCATGTATGAAGGTAATGTCTAATTGAGTAGCAGAAAAGGTGATTAATCAGAAAATTTGACAGAATAGGATATGCCCAACTCTCAGGAGAAAAGAGGGGAAAGGGAAGCAACTTAAAAAGGTAGTTGTACAGAGAGAGGAGGCTGTTTTATTTTTTTAATCAGGACAGTAATAGAGAGATGGGTTATAGAGAGAAAACTCAGGTGAAGATGGAACGAGCCAGAATATAAGAAAAAGCCAGACGATTGGAGCAGATTGCTGAGTTAGAGGCCAAACAGAGCAATTCTGGCCTGAGAGAGATGCCAGATTAATTAAATCAGCTGGGAGAAGAATTTGAGCCAGAACAGCTGAGTTGAACCAGCCAGCCCAGAGCTCAGAAAGAATAAGTAAGGGCGAACTTACTAAGCAGTAAGAGACTCAGAGGCTGAAAACATTCTAGGCCTAAGTTAGAGAATATGGAAGCCAGAAGATTCCGGGACTAGGCCTGGGTTAAGAGAAGGAGGCAGTCAGCCTCCCAGACAACTGAGCCAGGAGGACAAAAGTTACTTTTGCAAACATTAGCGAACTATGTTAAGATGAAGTAGATGTCCTTCTGCCATCTACTTCTTTCCAAATACCACCTTCGATGTAACCAGAAATATTGAAAGAAGAAAATTCTGCAAAATTAGCTGAAGCCAGCTTAATTGACAGAAGCAAAGCCACCCCCATAGTCTATGGGAACTGTACTTAGGTCCATTTCATCCTTGAATGAAATGTCTCTGGTACATCAGAGTAATATTTGGTACTTGTGATGTTTTGTACTGGTTGCCAGCTTGACAAGATTCAACGTCACTTGGGGGACAAGCTTCTGGGTGCATCTGGGAGGGACTATCTAGAGGAGATTAGCCTCTGGGCTTGCCTGTGAGGGACTATCCAGACTCTATTACCTCTGCTTTGCCTGTGAGGGATTATGTAGACTCCATTAGCTCTGCCTTGTCTGTGAGGTGAGGGACTCTCTAGATAAGATTAACTGGTGTGAAAAGAGCTACTTTACCCATGGGTGGCCTCATTCCTGTAGCTGTGATTCTAGACTGAAGAAAAAGGAGAAGGCAAGCTGGGCACTAGCATTCCTCTCCTGCTTCCCCACTGCAGATACAGTGTGAGCAGCCGCCTCAAGCTCCTGTGCCACGCCTTCCCTCCCACATGGTCTGTGACTTCTGCGAGTCCAGATAAACTCGTCCTAACTTAAGTTGCTGTTTCCAAGTTATCGTGTAACAGCAAGGAGACAATTAACTAAACATAAAACTGCCACCAAGAGCGGGATCATTGCTGTGAGAACACTTGACTATGTGGTTTGTAGGATACGGCCGTCGTTTGTGCAGACAACAAAGTGTCGGTAACTGTTAACGAGAAACCCCACTCTATGCATCAGAACAGCAGCAAAGTTTCCTTGAAGACAGATTCTCACACAGACCTATGAAATGAAAGCTTTTGGGAAAGGAGAAGATCTGAACTGAAAATCTTGCGGAAAGGGATCCCTGCCTAGGAAACACCTGCCTAGTAAAGTGGTTTAGCATATTTAGCCACTAAAGCATACAGCAGCAACAATTAACTGTGGTCCAAGGAGGCTAGGCTCCATCCCAAGCTGTCAGAAGAACCCTCATCCACAAGGCACTTGTTTTGATATATACATATACACCCCACCCCCTTGATAACAATGGGGGCAACATATATATGTGAAGGCACATAGATATATGTGTATACATATATATACACACATATGTGTGTGTATGTATATATATAAATATAAAATCACATCAATGAGACAACTAATATATCACTCTAGAGATACTTGCTGAATGAATGTAATTAGAAGCACTTGAATCTACAGGTAAATTGGGTTCTTAACCAGGCTGCACTCTCAGTGAAGGCAGCCTTGTTTCAGGTTAAGAAGCCTGCAGTTGGAGAGGAGAGCATTGTCAATCATTCTCTCCTCTGCCCATCCTGTTCCAGTCACTGCTTCCTAGAGTCTTGCTCTGTCCCATCAGTTTGGACCATTCAAGAAAAGCATGATGGGAAAGCCTTCATGCACCTGTTGCCTCCAGGTGCACGGATGTGAAACACTCCTATTCTTTCTTGCATTGACGATTCCTCAGCCTGGAACAGAATGATGGAGTTTTCTCTCTAGAATGGTTTTCTTGGGAGATGTACACCCACCTTCTGCTGCCTGTCATTGCTCACCTACTGAGCTTTGCCAAGTTCTCCAGCCTCCAAACTGCAAAACTGAAACAGATCCATATACCACAGTTGTGAGGCTATGGAGAACAGGACAGGCTTTCCAGATAGAGTGCGTTTAAATTTCCCATTGGACAAGCACTCTGTCTCTTCCACTAGGATGGAGAATTTGGAAATACATGGCTCTCCCTCCTTCAGTTGCCTTTTCTGATGCCTTCTCTCCTCTCTCAGTGAGTGGTTCCTCTTTGTCTCCTCCTTTCTGTGGTCAGTGGTAATTTGGAGGCAATGCTGCTGTACTTCTATATTCTTGTTACATGACATCTACCTCCCTGTACCGGGATGCGAGGTAATAGTAATAAAGTAATGTGCCACTTTCTTTCTTGTTCTTTTGGAGTTCTTCTAAATCAAAGCCAGAGGGTCTCATTTTAATGCCTTGCTATAAGGGGGAGGGTGTTAACTACTGCCAACATATATGAGGCATGGCAGTGTGATCCTGGATTATCATGTAATTTCTAATCTTCTTAATCTTAAAAATAATATAATAATACTATGTATTCTTTCCTTTGTGTCCCTAGTTTAACAGTGCCTAAATGGCTTCCTCATTCAACTGACTAATGTGCTTCATGCTTAACAAAGATTTTCCTCCTTGTACCAACTCTGAAAGTAGATATTGTTTTCACTATTTAGAGACCAAAAGGCTGAAACTTAGGGAGACTGATACTATATTGAGGCACATAACCCATAGTGGGGTCTTAGAGAGTGTGAACTCCTATTGCAGAGATCACTCTGGTAAACTCAGTATATGGGTGTATAGATATAGTATAGGTGTTGGACTAATGGAAATAACAAGTTATCTTTTGAGATGAAAGTGGCAGCCTTCGGGGGTCTGCATTCTATTGTGTGCAGTTGAGAGGGAAAAGGGCAGAACCTGCTGGCAAAAAGTGCCGAGAAATGCCAAAAAACTAAGCTAGCTAAACCCAAACATAGGGGAAAAAAATCTCTAGGAATATTGTGATATGACCGATGAGAACAAAAAAATTCAAGAGATTGGCTTGCTGACAGTAATTAGTGATTTTAAACTAAGAATAAATACATATACAATTGAGGAAGACCTAAGAGTATGTTCCAGGAAACTGGGAGAATAGAGACTTAGATAATAGGCAGAAATGTCTGTCCTCAAAATATCTTTGTTCTTGTCTCTTTCCAAGGTACATGGCTAAACTACATTTCCCATATCTGCTGAATTTACTTTGGGGCCATTTGACTAAGTTCTGTGCATTGAGTGTAAATATAAGTGATACACCCCAAATGCAGCCTGGCACAGTATGGCGTTCCTGTGCTTGCCTCTCATCTCTTCTCTCCGTGTTTTCCGAAGCCTCAGAAGTCGGTGTAGAAAGTAATGACACCTGAAGTTTTCAAGCAACTGGTGCAGTTCAAGCGACACAGTGCATGCTTAGCATGTGGGGGACCCTGGATTTCATCTCAGCACTGATTTTTTTTTTTTAAAAGATGCCATAGCTCTGCATTTTTGATTGGTTGGAATTTTATGTTGCAAAAAGAAGTTTCCTTGATGTGGGGGCAAGGACTACACTTATCTGTGGGTCTAAGGACAAGAGTTTCTAATTGTTTTTGAGGAGTATGGTGGTTTAGTAAATTAATAGTTGTAGACTCTCCTCCAATAACCATGCTTTCACTAGAACTAGTTACATAGGTTTTCAGTCCAGACATGGTTTCCCTCTTGTTGAACATGACTTAAATCTAAGTAGAGAGCTATTGGTTACTGCCAAGGTTTGTGTGCTGGTATTACACCTGCAGGGGTAAATAGGTCTCAGCTCCTAGTAACATCAGAAACTATACTTGAAGAGTTTTGTGGACGTGACCAGCCAAACATGAGATGAACAAGAATAGCACCAGTGAACATGACAAACTGGATGACAAAAAGTCTGGAAGTCCCAACCTGTTGGAAGCACGCAAGTCCTTGTACCCAGAGATCACCAGAGAAACCAGAAACAAGATTGTCCTGTCAAGGGGAAGAATGTTTTCTGAGTTTGGATTTCACTGCTGTAAAGAAACACCACTGACAACTATTATAAAAGAAAACATCTGATTGGTGCTGGCTTACAGTTTCAGAGGCTTAGTCCGTTATGATCATGGCAGGGAGCATGGCAGTGTGCAGGCGGACATGGTGCTGGAGGCAGGGCTGAGAATTCTCTATCCTGATCTGCAGACAGCAAGGAGAGATGGCGTACCACACTGGGCAGAGCTTCAAAGCCCCTCCCTACAATAGCACACCTCCTCCAACAAAGCCACACCTATTCCAACTAGTCACACCTCCTGATAGTGTCACTCCCTTTGGGCCAAGCATTAAAACACATGTGTCTATTGGGGCCATACATATTCAAACCACCACAGATGTATATAACCTGTTTTTCCATCCAGAAAGCTGGAAATTGCAGGTGATTGATAGCCTGGTGACCTGCATTGCTGTACGGTCAGGCCATATCAAGTTCTCACAACTAGGACTAGAGGCAACTAATAGCCCCAATGACTATCTGTATGATCAAGACCAGGGCAGATCTTTCCTTAGGCCCTCAAGCTAATACAGGTAGCCTATTTCTAGAATATAGCCTCATGAATATACTTTCCTTGTGACATGTACTTTCATTTGAGTTTTGATATAATTATGCCTCCTTGTACACTGGGGATTGTATTATACTAGGAAACTTCCCCTTAATTTGTACTGTGTTTAAATATGCCGGCAATAAATTGCCTGGCACCAGATTTCCGAAGTTTGACCCAGATTGGTGAAGTCTGAACCTAGTTTTCAGTCTCACCTCTTCACGGCTCATTTCCCTGCCTGCAGAAAGACCTTAAGGGATTCCCCAGTCAACCCTACACCAAGAACCACAGGTTAAATAAAGCTGGGAATGGCAGGTATGGCCCTCCCCAGGGAAGAGAGCACCAATTGGTTGTCTAGTGCCAAATAGTAAGCTCTGAAAACATATGTACAAGTAACATCATATGTTCTCACCATGCTATGTTTAGGAACATATTTCTATATACAAACACAGATGTGTATGCAATAGCAATTAAAAAGAGGCCATACATTTGTAGGAGAATGGGGATAGGTATATGGGGGAGGGATGGGGGAAGGAAAGAGAAATATGTAACTAAATTGCAGCCTCGAGAATAAACAAAGCAAAAAGATGGCACCCCAAGATTCAAGGAGTCTAGGGACCTGAGTCCTGTAGCATCCCTGATCCCTACTCTCTAGTTTTTCCTCCATGCAAGGATTCATGTTGGACTATGATATGGGAGAGAAATAAATCTTTGTTAAGTCTCCAAGAATCTAGGTTTGTGCTCTATAACTCAAAGATAACTAACGTGAAAGAAAAACATACATTATGCTTTCAAGCTCAGTTCTGTTCATTCAGTACTGTGCTGTTTTTCTCTAAATTCTCTTTTTAATTTTGGTCCCAGACTTTAAGGGATTCAAAGGCGGATGCAGATCAAAACTCAGCCACCTGCATGGACAGCTGAGTCAGAAGGGCTGGGCCCTGATTCAAGCATCTCATATCCAGTGTACAAGTCACTTCAGGTGTTGGATGACAGAGTTCTGCTTTTTATAGAGGAGAGGATGGAGGAATCTGGGGACTTGGCATTGATTAGTGAAAAGATGAGCTACTGAGGGTAGACATCACATGGGTAAAGCTTTACTATCATGGTGGACAAAGAGTTGACAGAAAACTGTGAGCTTCTGTGATTTTGGAAGAGAACTGCAGCAATAAAAATGTGTCTGGTAAATGAATTGATATTGAGAGGTAATTTTTGAAGATGCTGGAGTTAAACTGTGAGATGAGAGATTTAAAGGATGCACTAGACACAGAGAAAAGAATAGGATTTCAATGAGTGGTGTGGAGACAATCCAAGTTGGTGACAAGAAACTCCGCAGTTTCTAGGCTTGAAGATATGAGAAAATAAGCGTCAGTGTCATGGGCAGTGACAGAGGATTGTTTTTGATGAAAACATGATGAATTGTGCTTAGATTTAGTTTGCCATGACTTTGAGACCCCCAGCCATGCCCAGTAGGCAGTTGGTAAAGTTTTTTTTTCTAATGAGACTGACTTTCATTTCTCTTCCAAGTACCGTCAGGATTCAGCTTTGGGCTGTCAATTCATTGTTTTGCTTCTTATTTGCTTAGAAAGTAACTCAAGCTCTCCAAGGACTTGGTATATGTGTCATAATGGCAGAGACATTTCATATCTTTATTCTTCTGTTACTTCTTACTCTCTTTCCCTTCCTACCACAACAATTATGCGGTCTACACTGTTCTCTCTCTGCTAATGCATTTACAAAGTGTGGCCCTGCTGCTCCTCTCTGCCCTTGCTGGTTGCAATTTATTTTCTGCTTTGGCCTTTCTGACTTGGCCTCAGCATGTGTCAAATTGTCTTACACATGCCCTTGATCTTTTGCCCTACTAACATTTTGCATACAATTACATTTCAGAGTTTGCAATCTTCCATCGTGCGGTGAAGAGTGATGCTGCAATAATTTTAAATTCAGAAGATTGAAATGGGGTCAATGTGGAAATACAGATCGACTGAATTTCTGTGGGTGGCAGATAGCCTTAGAAACTTGCACTTCAGCTAGATAACTTTCTGGTTCAAAATTCCTTTGATAGTCTTCCATTTAAGGTCTCCCAGGGTTGTGAGAAACTGACCAGGAGTGACATATCAACTTGTTAGGTATGTTAAGATGTTAACACACCCCCCCCCACCCCCGTGGATGATATGCAAAGAGAGACCTACAATTAAGTCAGCCAAGAGCTCTTTGGGCCAGGAAACCCTGGGAGTTTAGGTTACCATTGAGTCCCTAGGTTATATGGGATGAACATGTGCCTTAAAGAGGCAGTTAGTGCCTCTCCATGTCTCTACAAAGAGCATAAATATGTGTGAGAATCGCCCTGCTCTCCCGGAACCTGTAATACACTAACCTCACTGGCCTTGGAACTCTGTGTTTATTCTCAGATGCAGTGCAGTTTGCCCTGCTCCACATGTCACTGAGAACAATGATAATCAGGGAGGTAAAAGAACTGTTCCTTTGATGATTCTTTGATGTGCTTATTCCATCATGTCCTCTATCCACCAATGCTCATGGAGTGTCCTGTCGTTATTTCAAAGCCTAGCCTCTCTGCCTCTGCATAGAGTGGGAGGACAACCGGGTTCTTTCCTTTGCCATGTCTCCACCTCCGGTTTCATTAGCGAAGACAAATATAAAAAAAGATAAAAGATGCCATCGGTTCTTAGATGGACTCCACAGCTACAATGGCAAACTGATGATATTGTTGACTTGGATTATAACAAAGAGAAGCAACGCGTAGATGCCTGCAATGTGAGCTGATGTGCTCAAAGCCAGATTTGCAGTAAGGCTGTTTCGATGGTCTCAGTGGAAAGACGCACTTCAGCATCAGCAGTGTGACTCATACAATATAGACACTATTTCCTCCGCCTCCACCAAGCAGTACCAGATGAAAAAGTGAGTGACACACACTGAGTATATGATGAGCATGGAAGAAAAAAATGAGTAGTAAGGCCCATGTGACTAATTTAAGGAAAATAAAACCATTGTCTGGGTTGATTTTTTTACTAACAGGAATACAAAATCAGACAAGACATACTGTGAGAACATCACATTTCCAATTTATATGGACTCAGAGTTATATTAGTCTGCTTTATGGTTAAAACTTAGCAAGGTTAGAAAGACATGTTGCAACTGTCGATATATGGGTGAGAAGGACTAATACTGATTACCATGTGATTTGAAACCTTCATTTAATAATGCAAAATTCTGAAGCCACTAAAAATGGTGCTTGCTCGTGGTGAACGTGGCTGGTGTGATACAAAGGAATGCGAGTGTGATCACTAAGCTAATGCCAGGAATTCAAACTTGATGGATAAGGGTAACACTCCCACATAGTTCTGGGCATATTGCAGACAATGAACACATAGAGGTTGCCACAGTGACTGCAGGGACCTACAGAAGAGCTTGGGATGGAATCCATATTGATACTTGCACTTCAGCATTTGCTCTGTATCCCGTGGTTTTCAAGCCAATTTCCTGTGAACAAAACTGACATGTACAGAGTTTACACACGCTTTCATGTTTGCTGTCTACAAGATAAAAAGATTTGCTCTCATGGGTAAAATCTAGCCATATTGGAGGTGGACAAGGGCTGTGAATGGTTAAATGACTTGCACAATCATGCTAATGAGGAACAGAGTTGGACCAGTTCCAAACCCAGGAGGGATGTTTGGAAAAAGATATATTCCCCATAGGCTCGAGTATTTGAACGTTTGGTTTCCAGTTGGTGACATTGTTTGGGAAGGCTTAGGAGGTGTGGCCTTGATGAAGGCAGTACATCACTGGGAGTAGACTTGAGATGTCATGCCATTTCTTTATTTCCAGTTTGCTCTTCCCACTTCATGCTTGCAAAGACATGATTCCCCCAGCTTTCTGCTCCTGCAGCTATGCCTCCCATAATGGACACTTTATCTCTCTAGAATTGTTAACCTGGATAAGCACTTCTTTCTCCAAGTTGCTTGTGCTCATGGCATTTTATCACGGCAAAAGAAAATCAGCCAATACACCAAGTTTCCCTGTACCAGCCCACTGTAACTTTAGTCCTTTATAATCCATGTTTTATCAGTTATCATCTCACTATTCCAAAAGGGCCCCGCAAGCAATCTTTCTTGAGCCATATTTGTGACAGTCTCTCTAAACTAGCAATATAACTGGCTTATGGATAGATTAAATGTACTGTACAAGCAGGAAATAACTGCAGGTACTTGAGTTCTGTAACTGAAGTATCGCTGCCTCCTGACATGGTTTGTCTCCCGGTAAGTAATGAGATGTCCACCAGCCTCACAGTCATCACAGGATACTTCAGTACTTCTGCCAACAAAAGCAACTATAAGCAAAATAAATAGCCACAGTGCAACCCTTTCTAGACGATTGTCACAGAGAGCGTTCTGGAGACATTTAATTTTAGTTTTCTTCTATTGAACCTCAACCTCCAGATTTCCAGAGGACATCCCATGTTTATCACTCGCTGCACTCTCTGTTTTTCTGTCTCTGTCTATTTCTGTCTGTCTCTCTTTCTATGTCTCTGTCTCTCTTTCTGTCTCTCTGTCTCTGTCTGTGTGTATGTCTCTCAGTGTGCATGCATATGTATGGGTTAGGGTGCACATGCTTGTAGAGGCCAGAAGTTAACGTTGGATATCTTTCTCAATTGCTCGCTCCTTTACTTTTTGGAACCGAGTCTCTCGCTGAACTTGGACCTCAACAGTTTGCCTAGACTGCTTGGCCAGCACCGTTTCTCCCATGCTGGCATCACCTTGCCAAACTTGCACCTGGGTGTTGGGGATCCAAACTCAGGTCTTCATGTTTACACAGTAAGCATTTTACTGACTAAGCCATCTCCCTCTTCGTACACCTAATTCATACCTTTGAGACCCCGTGAAGCACTCCAGAGAGTTTCCTGTGCAAAGCCTACATCCACACAGATTCAGGATAGCTTTCTTTCTGTAAGCAATACCTTTCACAGGAGGAGGCAATGATAGATCCCGCAAAGGTTAGTGTGCTCCTAATAAAGGCTGGTTTTTGCTTGCTCTGTTTTGTTTTTGCCATGGGCTTCACTTTTTTGCTTACCATTATTCTAAATAGCGTTCTGATGTCATTCTTACATATTCTATGGTCAAGGTCAAGCTTCCTTAGCAGTTTGCTCAAAGCTTCATTTACCCTCTTCCCTTCTCTGTCTGGGAGTCTCTTAAGTTACTCTCTTATTGCTGTGAGGAGAGACCATTGTATGGGCTTTTGAAGCCTCAAAGCCGTTCCCCAGTGACATACCTTCTCCAACAAGGGTATACCGCCTGATCCTTCCCAAATCATTTTACTCAGCACCCAGGGACCAAGCATTCAAATATATCAGTCTGAGGCAGCCATTCTCATTCAGGCAACCACAGGGACAGTGGTATTTAAAGCACCCTAGAGCTGATAGCATTCCAGTCTTCCAGACTTCTGATATTAACCCTTTACACCCTCAGCATGGCCAGTGAGCAGACCCTTGGAAGGCTTGTCTTGTCATTTGCTTTGCAAATTCCGTGGAAGATGTCTTGCCCTTCATTTTGAGAGTGAGGGCACTTAGTGCCTAGCATTTGAATTTTCAGCTTTTGATGGAGGCAAAGATCTTCTGATTTTTTTACATCCTGCTATGCGAAGGGGGCATTTTAAGGCCCTAGCAGAAGACCTTTAGCTGACATTCTTAGGTTTTCAAAGCGGAGCACTTTTACTAAATTATTGGCTGTGCAGAATCTGTCAGAAGCTTCAGTTTGTCCACAATTAACTTTAATGTCAAATGTGACAGCAGATTTTGTGACGCTTTCAACAGTGAAGATTTTCTTCGCTCACTAGTCTTTCTGCTGCCTTCAAACAAATAAAAATGCTAGCTTGCATGCAAGTTGTTTTTTTTTTTTCCTGTATCTTCACTTTATAATGCCATTTAAAAAAATAAAAAACAGCATTTAATCATAGGCCGGAGCAACTCGTTGTCTCATTTTAAGACCACTTGAAATTATGCTTATTGTTGTTGATTTGTAGCCAAAATAATCCCATGAGACTGAAGTAAAGTGATCTCTTTTACATCTAGTTGTGCCAGTCCTGATGGACAGAATTGACTCTCTTGATGGCAATGCCAGTGAGTCTGAAAGTCAATGCACACTGCTTGAAGGTGTTGAGGATTATGCGTTTCTTTGTAAGGAACAAATTTGGTACTGGGAAATTGAATTTCTTCCTTCCTTGCCTCCTCCTTTTTAATTCTTCTCCAAATACTGTTTTTGCCACAAAATCATTTTTCGTTAGAGGATCCTGTGTTCCGTCATGGAGAGAGTACTGGATGTGGCACATCCTTTGGCTCCTTTTGACTCACTCCTGCTCCTCACCAACAACAAGGAATGGCACTGTAATGTCTGTCTTCAAATGTTGGGACAGTGTGATGTATGAAACGCCACAACTATGGTGGCAGTCAAACCTAGATGTGGCGGGAACTGCAGAGAAGAGGTTCATGTAGATAAATTCCAGACAACCTTGGACTTTGGTTTCTGTTTTTGTTTTTCTTAAGGAATACTTTAAGAGTGGGGTCCTGTGAGATCTCTCTCACCTACATTTGCATGCCAACTGATTTGTCATGAAGCAGGTCTCATTAAGGCCTACATATCTCATGAATGCAGCTGCTTTATCACAGGTAGAGGATACTATCTCACAGCAGGTGTCCTGGTTACTGGCTTTTCCAATCTTTCCATCCCTTCTTCTGAGATGTTTCCTGAGCCTTACCTGTCACGGTTGCATTGGGTAAACCCTCTGATAGGTTTTCCTGTCCCAAGCCATCACCCCTAAACACATACACCCGAGAGCAACACTAAGTGGCCTCAGCTGGCTTTAATTTGAGATGGAGAAGAAGGGCACAGTAGTGACACAAATGCAGTGTGCATATAAGAAAGCCTCAAAAAATTAAATGAAGGAGGACCTTTTAAAGGAAAAAAACCCCAAATATCCTGCCTGGGAACTGAGAACGAGGTACTGGGCTGGCCATGGACATCTCACAGGTTTTCATTCTGAGAATTAGGAAGTCTAAACAAAAACTTTATTGACAATGCAGTTTTCACAAATTACAGTCCTTGTTGAGATGGCAGTAGAGCGTCAGGAGTCTCCATACTGTCCACACTAATATACTTGAATAAAGGAAGTTGTCAGGAAACTCGGAGGTACAGTTCTGGTTTTTTTTTTTTTTTTCCGAGACAGGGTTTCTCTGTGTAGCCTTGGCTTTCCTGGATTCGCTTTGTAGACCAGGCTGGCCTCAAACTCACAGCGATCCACCTTCCTTTGCCTCCCGAGAGCTGGGATTAAAGGCGTGCACCACCACGCCTGGCTGGAGGTACAGTTCTGAACACCTAGAAAACCTCAGCAGTCAGGTTTCTGGACTGCCTTCCTTGTCGCATGACTCTTATGGACCCCACTTGTGGATGAAAGTTTCAGATGAATTTCAAACAAGGATACAGGCAAGACAGACACCCACATGGAAAGTCATTACTAGAAACAGTGAAAGTAAAAGTAAATGAATGTACAGAAAAGAGTAAATACCAGCAGTATGTTGCAGGTGAAAATGTCAACTAGACATTTCATTTTACATTTAGAAAGGAGGCAACCACTTTAATATGCTAGAATCAGAAAGTGGAGGCAAAACTGTTATGGAGCTCAACATTGATAGAAAGCCCAGAAACTATGCCAATTAGACAATAGGAGCAGAGGGCAAAACATTAAAGAAGTTAGAGAGGAAACAAAAACCAGGCAGGTAAAGTGATGTATGTTCCATATGCCCTGAAGAAGGGGCCAGAGATAGTGACTCAGAGGGACAGTTAGGACGCATTATGCACACGAGGATAATGAGATGCACAAGCTTACAGGGCTCTTTCCCAGGTAAGTTGACCTAGAAAAATAAAAACACATTTCAAGAAAGATCCTACTAAAAAAATAGTGTGCAGGCTCAGACTTTTCTACAGAAAGCAGGCGGCCAGCACTTAAAAAAATTTCATATCTAGACAAAACATTATTTGCTTATTTAAAAGCAACCGTGTTTGCACCTGTTTGAAAGTAGGAAATTTTGACCCAATCTAGTCTTAAATGCAACTAAAAAAGGTCAAAATATAGAAAATATCACATATGTAGGTTGGACAAGCTAATGGACACCTTAAGTATATGCAATAATTATTTTTTTAAAAGAAAAAAAGTAGGAAAGACTCAACAAGTAGATCAGGAAAACTAAAGTTACAATATAGAAAAGAGATTTGTGGTAGGCTCTACATTGACATATTTACCCCAAAGCAAAAGCAGTGAAGATGCTATAGAAGAGAGCAGAGGGTGGGCAAGCATGGAGAAGCACACTGGGAAGAGGCAAGAAGAGAAAAGAACTTGAGAACATGAATGCTCTGGTGGGAGACGGTGGGTGTGACCTTCCCTTCTGAGGAAGAGAACCACTGTGGGCTTCCTAGGCCCTGGTGCAGATGGCTAGCCTGACCCCTAGTGGCCTTTACTGTTGTAAAGTGGCAATGTTATCGTTGTTGGTGTCTGGCAGAGGCATTTTCACAGCTTTACTCATAGTGATGCTTTGGGAAAAGGCGCAGTATAAGAGACCAGGGCAAACATTAAAGATAAGCTAATGAGCTAGATGGGTTACCAAAGTGAAGGGAAGCAAAGAGGAAATTGATAATGTGCGGATTTTCCCTTTGGTCATTGTACAAAGTTCAATGATATTGTTTTAAAAAAAGTTATTCCAAGTTGAGCATAGTGGCACCCACCTGAAACTCCAGCATTGGAAATATGGAGACATGAAGGTCAAGAATTTGAGGCAAACCTGGGCTACTTTGAGAATTCCAGTACCAGCTTAAACCTCCTAAAGAGATTGTATGTTCAGAAACAAAATACAAGAAAGAGCTTAAAATAAAAGAATAAGGAAAATACTCCAGTAAATTTGAATGGCAAAGATTTATTACATCATAAAGCCCTTCAGCACAAACCATAAAGGAATGATTTATAGTCTGGGTTAATTTAAAAAAAAAAAGCTGTTTTTGGAGAAAGGATTAGAGTGTTTTGTAGAGTTACAAATATGCATGTCAGTACCAGTAAAACATTCCAAAGTTTCAGAAAACCTCAGATATAAAACAAAACAAAAACAAATTATAGTCATAGCAAACAAACAAAAGCTAACACACATGCTACTTCCTTTGGGGTAAAACCAGCAGTGTCCTCTTTCGTAAAGTGTCGATGTAGTCTTTTCTTGGCCTGTGTTTCTTTGCACTCTCCTCTTTCCTTCTGTGTCTTGCACATAGACGCCATGACCCAAACACTCGTTTCTCTTTAGGAGGACCTTAACAACCTGCAGTGTGCTCAACTTGAATTATATCCAGGAGTTGATCGAGGCACAAACGAAATACTTTCTCGTGTCACTGGACTGTGAGTCAGCATGTGTCTTGGCAAGGATGCAGGCTCTGGAGGATGACTCTTCAGAGTTTAAAATGTAGCTGCATCTTTCCTTTTCTCATGCCTTCATAGCCAGGCCCAGCTTCCTCACTCCAGGGACTGGAACATTGCACATGTTTTAAAGCTGGTGTGCCAACAACGAAGGGCAGCAATATCGAGCGCTTCTGTGTACCTGCCTGTAGGAGCTGTCATATTAACTCACTGAGTTTTCACAAGAACCTTGAGGAGCCACTTTGTCAATGTCCATGTACTTTTATTATTGGCATTTTGGCACAGAAAATAGTAAAGACTTCTAAGCCATGCAAGTAGAGAAAGGGAGATTAGGATCATGAACTCCTACTCAGGTCCTGCTTTCTCTCTCTCTCTCTCTCTCTCTCTCTCTCTCTACACCCCTCCTTCACTCCTTTCTTCCCTTCCCCCCTTCATTTCCATCTTGGAACATTTGATTTTGAATATGTTTATTTATTTATTTAAAATATTTTTCATATACTATATTCTTATCATGGTTTCCTCTCTCTCATTTCCTGTAGGATCTTCTCCATCTCTCTCTAGCCATTTAACTCCATGCCTTCTCTTTCTCTCTCTTTAGAAACAAACAGTCTAATAACTGCCCCCAACCTTCCCCCACAAAACCCAACCAGAATTAAAGCAATCAACAGAGGAGGAAAAACAAACAAACAAAAACGTAAGAAACACACAGCCCCCCCCCCCCATAAAAACACAAAATTGGAAACCATAATGTGTAAGCAAAAGATCTGTGAGGTAAAAAATGCCCAAACAAAGCATTACGAGCCAAAACTTCTCCAAAAATATCACTGAGTTCATTTTGTTTTAGCCATCTCCTACTAGACATGAGTCTCTCGAGTGTGGTTTATGTACCCAGTAAGACTCCATTGGGCAAAATTATTATTTTTTTTCCTCATGAGCAGTTGGGTTAGAGATGGGAGCTTGTGTCCAGGTCCCAGTTCAGTGCTGGGTCCCCATGTTGCTTGGATATGCATAGTCCCTGTGTATGCTGCCACAGTCTCTTTGAGGTATATATCCACCAGTCCTGTTGTGTCTGGAAGGCACTGTTTACTTAGTAGTTTCCAACCTGACTGGATCTTCTGACCTTTCTGCCTCCTCTTCCATATAGTTCCCTCAACCATGAGGGGAGAGTTTTGATGAAGACATCCCCTTTAGAATTGAGTTGCACAGATCTCTCACTCTTCTGATGTCATCCATTTGTGGGTCTCTGTAATCGTTCCTACCTACTTTAGGAGAAAGCGTCTCTGGCGAGTTGGGAGCAGATGTCGACAGCAGCAGTGGAACCATTCCAAAGGTCAGAAATACTTTGAAGGAAGAATTTCAGGAGAAGGTCCTGGAGAGCACTGAGGACGGCTTTGAAACAATCTGGGGGCTAGTGAGCAGACTGAGAGGCTCCAGAACTTCCCATTTGGAAACTCAAAGGATTTCAAAATTAGTTTCATCCATAATCAAGCGAGTTAACTGTCTTCAGGTTGCATGCAAAAATGTTATCAGTTCACTGCTTTAATGGAAGAGAAAAGCTTATAAACTTACATAGACACATACAGAGAGAGAGAGAGAGAGAGAGAGAGAGAGAGAGAGAGAGAGAGGAGAGGAGAGAGAGAGAGCGAGAGAAGAGAGAGAGACAGAGACAGAGACAGAGACACAGAGACAGAGACGAGAGAGGAGACAGAGAAAGGAGAGAGACAGAGAAAGACACACACACACACACACACACACACACACACACACACACACAGGAGGGGGGAGGTAACTCTCACTGTAGGTCTTGACCCCCAGCGATCTATTGACTTGACATCTGTAAATCAATGCCCCTCCTTGCATCTCCCTTTACACCATGTGTGAATTCTACTTTTTGAGCACCCTGCTGTGAGATCCTAGGCACTGACAGGAACTAGAAAGCAAATGCTCAGAAAAAAGGCAGTTGTTCAATGCCTTTTGCCTTAAATGCAAAAGCTTATTTTTAGATTTAGAGATGGAGGCCTTTAATCCCTTCCCTGGCCTCAGTCAGAGCCCAGGTGCCTGCTGGCACACATCCTACCTGGCTCTGGGCAGAGAGCAAAGCCCATGGCCTTTCTGTTGTTCCAAGTCTTCAAAGCTCCTCAGGAAATAAAGCCCTTTTCCTCTAGTATAAGAAACGAGCTGTTCAGTTCACCTCATTTGCTGCTAGCATCTTCTGTCAAACTACCAGGCCCTTTACAGTCATGACTCGAGGTTTTTGACGCCCCTAAGTCATTTGTTCATGTTGCTGAAGCACCGTGGTGTCCCTGCTTGGTACCATTGGCCTGATATAGTTATCTCTGGCCATGCTGTGATGCTGAGCTGAGCTGGATGCATTCACTACCTTGATAACTGCAAGGCAGCCTCTCTGCTGCTCTGTGGCCCCAGAGCTGACAGTCTTCACTAGTTCTTGCACCCTCTTCCCATCACAATGGATGGGCCTGAAGAGGTGACAGGAGTAGTTCCCTAATCCTGCGCCTTCAGTCCCAGGCAGAACTTCTGTCTTCACTGTAGTTACCCTTCGCATCACTGCCACCAAATAGTTGGCTATTTGAATAAAATTAGGTGCTACATTAGAAGCCACATAGGCATGAGATTACATTCTGAGTGGGTCATGGTATTGGAGACCTATGTTCTCTGTATTTCAGCCAACCTCCACCCTCCAAGAGATGCTGGTGATGTTTTACAGTTCTTTCTGAACTCTGAGACAGAATAAGCCCTAAGCAATAGTTGAAACTGAATGTCTTGAGAAGAGGTGTTAATAGGTGTCCTGAGGGGCTAGAAGCCTCAGTGCTTCTTTGTTTTTGATGATATTTCTTTTGCAAACGACGTCAACTATGCTGTAAGATCAGGCTATAGAGCTGTGTCCTGAATTTTGTCAATCACATTATAAAATTTGAAACGAAAGAAGAAATGAATTAAGATTTGTAAAAGCAACAACAACAACAACTCAGAAAATTGCCAAGATATTTGGAGAGACTACAAGAGATCAAGAATGACTTTTTCCTAAAAGTGTTCACTCGGTTACTTCTTAGTGGCTAGGCCAGAGGTCAGTTTCATGGGTGGCTGTCTTTGTCACCAGTCAACACTAGGAAGATAGAAATATTGCTTTCAATTCAACAAAGGGACCAAAGGGGATCCATGTCTTTTCCAAGAGGCATGGATGGATATCTGTGGATTGCTCTCTAAATTAGGGGATTATCTGCACTTAAAGATCCATCTTGCCTGTGTATGTTCATGGATCCTCAGAGGAACAGGACTAATTTTGCAGCAGGATGAGGCAATTGCCTTAGTCCTTTAGTTTTCTGGTTCTCCATTCAAGAGTGGAACAGTGACTAGACGTCTCAGAACTGTTAGTCTATGTATTTTAGGGGATGCAAGAGCTCCAAATAAATCCCACTCTCTCTGATAAAGAGAATCTTGAGTGCCATGCCCTTACTTGTCTCCAGAGACAAACCTGACTCGAGGAAAAGAAGAAATACAGATGACAAAAGAATGGATCAAAAAGCTGGATTACAATGGTATGGGCTCTTAAATGGAGAAGCCCCAGTCCAGAAGCTCAGTGTGTTTATTACATAGAGTTTGGCAGGGAGGCAGGGCTAATGCATATGTATAATCAAGGAAGCAGGTTTTATAGCATGTAGCTGGATCAAAGAGACAGGTTTAGCTAATCTCAGCAGGAGTACTCTCTGCAGGGAATCATTTTTTCTCTGTAACACCCAGGAGGTGAGAGTTATTTTTGCACACACCATCAACATCCAGACATGGTCCAGAGGAAGGCTTTGCTGTCTCTCTGAGCTTCCCTAGGCATAGGAGTAGGGCTGGGAAAAGGCTTTGCCATCCTCATATGGGGTTAAGCCTAGGGTTCTTGGGAAAGCTGTGTCTACGTCAATAATACACACACCTCATGGTGTAGGAAGCTGCTTCTGCTTACCACATGTATTGGAATGAGCTAGTAAACAGAGCTCAGGTAATATCTCTCCTCAGGTTGCTGGCATGATTAGCTACATCCACATGTAGAAATCAAAAGTAAACTTAGTACACTAAGTTCTGACTTGACAACAAACACTTGGGAGAATTCAGCCAGAACTAGGCTAAACAGTTGTCCTTTGACAATTATCTTCAATTTCATAGTAAGGAGAAATACTGAGCTAAAAATCAGTTTTTCTCCATGCCTTATGAAGTTTGTATTTTATAAGTATGAGTGGGAAAATATGCATATTGGAGATATGGACACAGTAATTGTCAAGGCAACTTTTATCATTCGTGAGGTAACGCAAACTAGCTTGGTTTTGTCCCATCTGCATACCTGGGTCTCAAGGACTTCTACCGGTGAGTAGTCTAAACCAGGCAAGCTGAGCATCTTTTAGAATGCTATCTTAAAACAGTATCTTTCTGGCCCTTGTGTTACCCATTGGTTTCAAACTGGATGGCAGAGCGAAACACAGCCTTGTGCTGCTCAAAGGCCAGTAACATTGACCTTGGGGTAGAAGAAGTTAGGGTTGGATGGGCGCCTCCTCTGATTCTCCTCTGGCTCTGTGGGTTTGGAAGGGGTTTGTGGAACAGATTCGTCTGTTGGCTCTTTCAGGCTATAATTTGATCTGGGATAAATTGTTTTATATAGACCACAACAATAACAATCATTTTAGTTAGGGTTTTATTGCTGTGAAGAGACACCATGACCACAGCAACTCTTAAAAAGGAAAATATTTAATTGGGGCTGGCTTACAGTTCAGTGGTTTAATCCATTATCATCATGGCGAGAAGCATAGGAGCAGGCAGGCAGACATGGTGCTGGAGAAGGAGCTGAGAGTTCTACATCTGGATAGTCAGGCAGCAGGAAGAGAGAGAACCACTGGTCCTGGCTTGAGCTTCTCAAATCTCAAAGCCCATCTCCAGTGACAAACCTCCTCCAATAAGGCACGCCTACTCCAACAAGGCCGTACATCCTAATCTTCTTAAATAATGCCACTCACATATTTATTAGGTAAACGCCTTTTGGAGGAAGGTTTTATAATTTTTATGGCTGTAGTAGTACTATATTTACTATATGAGTGAGAAAACTGAGTAGGGCTGAGATTTAGGAACTTTCTCATGGCTGCATGTATGGCTAGGAAGGGCATAGGGACACCAACAGAGCATGAAGTCAAGGTAAATTCTGCAGACCCTACTGGCCATGTGCTTGTAATGCATAAACCATACATTAGTTTCTTTCTGTCTGTCTGTCTTTTTTCTCTATGTCTCACTGCATATACATATGTATGCATGTGTGCATGTATGTGTGTGTGTGCATATGTGAGTGTGTGTGCACATATGTGTGTGATACTTGGGCCCATTGAGGTTGCATTGCAGGGGCTAAATGGATTGTTAGATAAGTGGAAATAAAAGACTTGTGGAGAATTTATCAGCTACTTTGGTAACTACCAAATAAAATGATTCATGCTGCCCAGCAGAATGTTTGAGTGACAATTTGATAATAACACCAGCCCTTACTCTGGAGATAAGTTATTCCAAAATGATTCCCTGAAACCAACATTACGGCAATCTTCTTGTAAGACGACAGCTGGAAAGCATGTCCTTAAAGTGAGACTCTTGGAAAGCCCAGGCCAGTAGTTGGGAGCAGCTCTCAGCTTCTCCTGCGCCTTAGCTGAGCCTTCTGGGTTTTATTCCACAGTGGCTGCTCTCTCCATCCTCCTAGGAAATGTCATTGGCTGGAAAGCCAAACAGGAGAGAAGAGAACAAAGGGAATATTCTAAGCAGGAATAGAAGCTCTTGCAGAAACTACAGTGAGAGGTATCAGTCTCTCTCTAGTCTAGACACAGTGTAGTAAACTATGCCCCAAATGGCCTATGTTTCAAACAAAGCCAGAATGGTTTATTTCTGTAGTATATCTTGTGTGTGGGGGGGGGTGGGGTGGGAGGAGGGAGTGAATAAGTTCTTTGGGAAAAAACATGAGTCCCTGTAGGTATTTACAGGTAGAAAAGTTTCTTAGTAGCAGATATGTGGCAAGAGGGGACATTTTTTGTGGTTTTCAAGATGGGGCGGAGACAGCAGGCAGCAGTGTAGCTGGAGAGAATTAGTGGGGGAGCAGAGAAATTGCTTGCTGTCTATGCTCTGCCAACAGCTCCCGCCCTTGGTCTCTGTAGCAGAACAACCACCGGCGAAAGTCACATCTCATTCTTTTTGAGGGCAACAAGGTGGATTCCTCTGAGAAAATAAAAAAGATAGCTTTTTGCATATGTGTTCTTGCTGGATAAAACAGGTAACAAAGGAGGAAGATACAATGGGGGGCAGCTAACGTCTGCATTAGATTGACAGACAGGACAGGAAGCTACCTTAGACAGCAAAATAATCTGGGCAGGGTAATTTAGAATACTGAATTTTGTATTCAAACTTTGTAGCTTAGTTTTGTCTGGCTTATGATTTTATCTTTTCCTTTTTCTGTGGCTTCTTATATCGTATCCTCCAGGAGAGAAAGAAGGTCCTGACTACCTCTTGGCAGAAA
Organism: Acomys russatus; assembly: GCF_903995435.1. NCBI lineage: Eukaryota > Metazoa > Chordata > Mammalia > Rodentia > Muridae > Acomys > Acomys russatus. Next base: position 42,916,807 of record NC_067154.1, read on the forward strand.
ATGCCATTCATGGGTTATCTCTTACTGTCTAATGAATTGTGTGTTTTATGCCTTTAAAAAAAAATCACAATTCAATGCTTGGCAGGCTGTCAGCATACTTCCTTATAGAGCAGAGTGCAGAGACAGCACACCCTCCCCTGGCCCCAGAGAGAATTAGTTCTGAGTTGCAAAATAAATAAAATAAGATTACAAGTGGGAATGAATTGTTCACGGTGGGGAGAAAATAAACACAAAACAGATGGGAACAAAGAGCTGTTTGTTCTGCCTGGAAGAAAGCACTGGCGAGACTTTTGATGGTGATACCCTTAACATTTATACCACTCTTCACATTTCCTAAGTGCTTCCTGGTAATTAAGGGTCCTTCATCAGACGCTAGCTGCAGGCCATTCAGTGAATTAGGTGTTGACTTATATTGAGAGCACTGCATAATTCTGAAATCTAGGAGCAACCCTTTTCTATTTTTCAGAATGTCTTAGTTTCTGCTTCCCCTTTGTAACACCAGAGGTCATTACCGAAAACCACAACTGGCCAAAATGCAGAGAAGAATTGCTCATGGCATGCCTGGCTCCAGCTGATGTGTCTACAACACAAATCCTGTACCAAGGCCTCAGGGACGTGAAAGATGGGGTCAGGGAAGAAGGGCCCAAGAATCTGTGACGTGGCTGGGAAGAAACTACAGGGAAGGTCTGCCTGTGATACCTCAACAAGATGGCTGCCTAAACAAGAACCGAGCAAGTACACCTTCAGTAGACACACTGGCATGAAAGGGGGAAATCCCATTGGTCCACATCATGGACAGCGGAGGGTCACTGAGAGCAGGAGACAAAGTCTTTTCTGGCGATGAGTCCCCTAACAAATTATCTAACAGCAAGCAGTCAGCCCTGAGGTCATATAAATACAAGTAACACTAAACTGCCAGAGCAAGTTGTAGCTATATACTTACATGTATATGTAATAATAAAAAATATAAGCAACGATGTCAAGAATTTAAAAGGGAGCAATGGAGAATGATGTAATTATAATTAGATCAACAGTAATTATTAATTTCTAGTTTTTTTGGCATTCCTGTGAGCTGTTCTGTATATGAGCTCCCATCATAAATAACAATGCATACTTATTGTCTAAACTGAAATTTTTACAAAATGCAAATCTATCAGCCTGATACTTTAAACCATTTTTGTTTGTTTTAAAAGAGAATTTTGCTATGTAGATAAGGCTGGCATGACATTCAAGATCTTCCCGTCTCTTTCTCTTGAGTGATGGAATTATAGCTGTGGGCCCCTATTCAGGGCCCACACACAGCCATATTTTTGAGACATGCCTATATAGAGAAACTCCACCTTCCTAGAATTGTCACAGAAAAAGCAAGTGTTGGCTGTCCTCCTCCTTCACAATGAAACATGCTGGCCTGAGAGTCAATAAAGACAAACAACTTAGCCTTCTTCTCTCTCCAGGGTCAGTGTTCCCAGCTTAGGTACAGCCATCCACAGAGTAAGGGAGCTGGATAGAATATGATCATGCTGTGAATGTCATGTCTGGGTGGCTATTTTAGAGATGCAGAGTTCAGTTCTTTAACTGGAATAGAAATCATACATAGATGATTGTACTTGATTTGCTATGTTTATGTCGAAATGTTAAGAAGAGGATAGCAGGTTTCCAAGAAGAGACTTGATACCCTATGAGCATATACAGGGGGAGAGGTCCCCCTCAGGAACTGTCATAGGGGAGGAGAATAAGGGGAAAATGGGAGGGACGGAAGAATGGGAGGATACAAGGGATGGGATAACCATTGAGATGTAACAAGAATAAATTAAAAAAAAACAAAACAAAACAAAACAAGAAGTTCTTGATTTTTCATTTGTATCTCTGCATATTATTCTTTGACACAAGTAATTGAGGTCCAAGAGAAGCCAAAGACATTTGGAGTTGAGTTTTTAAAAGATTGGTGGAGGTTCCTTTGGCTTTGATGCTTGAATATTTATGGGGTTTTGCTTGCTTGTTTGTTTTTGTTTTTGAGACGAAGTTTCTCTGTGTAGCCTTGGCTGTCCTGGATTCACTTTGTAAATCAGGGTAACCTCGAACTCACAGAGATCCACCTGCCTCTGCCTCCTGAGGGCTGGGATTAAAGGCATGTGCCATCACTGCCCAGTTTATTTGAAGAACACCGTGGCTCTTATTGATTAACCTATTAAAGCTTTGAAACTTACAGTTTCTCCCCACAGATCCTTCACATTACCCCCTACAGACAGTCACATACACACCTTAGACTTTTCTCCTATTTAAGAAATAGTAGATTTTGCCTAGAAACTGTAGGTGACAGTGTTCACTGTCTTCCCTAGAGCTACTTAAAGCTTATGCTGCTTCTGCGAATTAAGTCAATGAGCCAGACATGTTTTAAGGAGTGATTATTTCAGGTCCCCTGCTAGACTGTGAATTTTGTTTTAGTGTTTGTGGGAGACCCAGAGCAAAGTACTCATGAGCGAACTGCTAATTTTCTTGAGTATGAGATAGCTAGGGATTATTAGCTGGTTCTTGCTCATCCCTAGAAGGTCTTTCGGAGTTTGTCATCATGTGTGTTGGTTTTCTCACCTGCTTTTGCATTAGGGTTCTCTACATATGCATATGTATATGCATGCATATGTGTATATGATGTATATGTAAAAGTGTGTATATGTTTCTGTTTGTGTATATATATATTTCTTTGTGTGTACTGTTAGAAAAATCTAGTTGCATTAGTTTACACAGTTGGAGGCCTAGTAGTCAACAGCGTCCATTTGATGCAGGGGAGGAAGAGAATCTGGTACCCCTAAGTCCAAGATGTTGGAGGTCTCAGTAAGAAGATCCAGCGGCCTAGTGCTGTCTATGACTGAAGACTGAGGGATTCTCTAGTGAGGTACTGGTGTCTGTCAGCAATGGTGGCAGCAATAGTAACATTTCCTCAGGAAGAAAGGTGCTTATACATGTGGAATGGCTCTCTCTTCTTCATTTATTCCATCCAGACTGCAGCCCAATAGGTACCGCTACCAACATTCATGGAATGCCCTAACCCCTCAGCTGCTTTTCCATATATAGATCCTCTTAGGACATTTCCTCACAGACACACCAGAGATTTGGTTTACTATTTCCTGAGGCAACTGTCAACCCAGTGACAGTTGAAGTCTGTCAACCCATCAGTGAATGTTAACCATTACACTACCAAATGGTCCTGCTTCTTGCTTATGCTTGGCGCCTAGCAAACTTACACCTCTAATGGACTCATGACTCTGTGCATTATTTGACTTTTTCCTGGTTACAATGGCAGCGATGCTGTCTTTTCACTGTGTGCATTTTAAGCAGAAAAGATGCTTACTTTTTCAGGTCTTGCACTGTAACCCCCTGCTTCTCGGAGTCTGGCAAGAAATAATCAAAAGCCAAGAGTTCCAGAAGTCCAGGGAAACAAACTGCATGACCCAAGTGACCAAGCACAGTCTTGTTCACCTTCTTAACGATGCACTGGCCTGTTGACTCAGTATGTCCTACAGCTTGCCATATGTTTCAGACTTTCCCATTAGCTAGCACTTTTGTGGAGGGTTAGCCCCAAACTTATGTCAAATCCACTTTCATTTTATCCCAAACACATTTTTTAATATCTTCCACTGTGCTCTGAGGGACGTTGGCCTTCAGCCAGTTGAGTTGATAGTCTCAGAGCAGTGGGAATGAGCCTTCCTGTGATGGAACTCAGCATCACATCCTAGCTCTGTGACTCATGTCACAGTGTCCTTATGGGTAGGGAAAGTAAGGCAAGAGGTTTCTCTATCAGCCTCGAGTATCATTATCTCTATATGTCTGAGAATGTCATCTGCAAAGGCATCCTATGTAAAACTAATCCTTGTTTGTACTAGAGTTGAGTTGTGTGTGTGTTCAACAAGCTCTCTAGAACTGCACCGCATCCCCAGGTTCCCTTTGCTCTTCTTAAACTTGTCTCTGTGGCCATGTAAGAAGGTGGTTCCATTTCTCATTGTAGGTGGTGCATGTAATTGCCGTAGGGTAGACAATAAAATTTCTCATTTTACCAAGTGCTAACTTGCATCGCGTTTTCTCTCTTTCATTATTCTCACTGGTTTACAGTCCTGTTATTTCCACTAAATCTGTTGAGATTAATGAAATGACTTGAGGATCTCAGTATCTGTGGACCAATCTGCGGTTAATTCTCTAAGTACTAGATAGTCTGACATCCATTATTCACCAAAACATGTGTTGAGCACTTACTGTGTGTTAGAGATTGTTCTGCCTAGAAGTTGGTGTGGCTTTCAGAAAGATTTTGCTTTAAGAAGTGCTCAAAAGGCGAGAAGAGAAGTCTCGATGACGAATGTGTTCCTTACCACAAAGTGAGTGATGCCAGCAGGGAGTCCGGTTGTTGGATTGCTGGATGATAGCCACAGTAGGAGTCATTCTATTAAAGGTTATGACACATTCTGTGTTAGTGTTAGCATCAGTGAAGCATTTTTAAAAAGCATTATGAGATGATTAATAAAGCTCAAATTGCTTGGCCTTACTTTACGTCAGATATAATATTTTCCTTCAATGTTCAATCATAGTTCTACAGACTTGAAAACTACAAAATTTCAGCTAATCATGTATGCCTTGATTCAGTTAGTTAAATGTTCTGGATAATTAAGTTTTCTCAAGCATAATCCTTAAATCGAAAACACATGTTTCAACCTTTTGTTTGAAAATGACTCAGCCTGACGTTCCTTTTGTAAGAAGGCAAACTAAGTTTTAGGGAAGCTGTTTTATTTTATATTATGCGATTAAGGATATTTTTTGGTATGTATGTGCATTTATATATGTGTTTATATGTTTGTGCACATGTAGAAGACAGAGAATACCCTCAGTTGTAATTCCTCATTTGATGCATTAGGTATTATTTTATATTTTATTAGATTTTTACAAAATAATACTTTCATTGAATATTTGGGAATTTCACATCATGCACCCCAATCACACTCACTTCCCAGTCCTCCCAGCTTTGCCCCTTGACCTTTTGATTCCCCCCCCCAAAAGTAATAATAATGAAACCAGTTCAATTTGTGTTGCCCATGTACTCACTGGAGCATGTACAAACTCCAGTGGCCAGATCCTTAAAGAGAACTGAGTCTTCTCCAACTGGACCCTTGTTAGAAGCCATCAGTGGAGAGCTACACTTCAGCATCCTTAGCACAAACTCTTAAGAGTTCTCTTTGATGGCTTCCTGTCTAGGCTGTCACTCTTTTGAGGGTAGGGTAGGTAGGGGTTGTCACAGAAGCCTTCTATGTCCCCTTTTCTCAACTTTCAGCCTGTTGCCATTTATGGTCAGTGGGAGCACGAGTCATGTACTTCCACAAGGTTTCTGGCAATAACACTGACCAGGGACATCCACCTAGTCTCTACTGTCAGAACATAAATGTTTACATGTATGTATAGACATATATAGAACTACATGAGATCTTGTGCACAGTGCCTCTAGCTCAGTGAGTTGCTTGTTATTGTGCTTATTTCTACTATTTCTCTCTCATCTGCTTTCCTTCTTTCTCTTTTCTGAGACTGTGTTGCCCTGGCTGGCTTAGAAATCTCTATGTATACCAGGCTGACCTCAAACTCACGGTTTCTCTGACTCCTGAGGGATTAAAGACATGTGCCACCATGCTTGACATTAGCTGCTCTTATATGTTTTGGGTGACCTTACTGTTTAAGAAGGTCAATTGATCATACGTATGCATTTTTTGCTCTATTTAGCTATCATTCATATAATAAAAAGAGAGAAAAATACAAACTCATAAGAATAAAAGAATAGAGAGAAGATATTATGCAGACAGATCTATCTATCTATCTATCTATCATCTATTTATCTATCTATCATAGTCTATCTATGTATCTATCATCTATCTACCTATCTATGTATCTATGTATTTATCATCTATCTATTTGTATATGTATTTGTTTACTGAGATAGGTCCTTACTATGTAGCCCTGCTGGCTTGGAATTTACTATGTGTACCAAGGTGGCCTTAAATGCCATGCAGGGACATAAAATTGTTTCCCTCAATTCAGAGGATCTTGGGACTTAGAGACTGTGAAGAGCATGGCAAAAATAGGACCTTTCTGGAAATCAGGAAGCAAATCCTTGTTCTTCCTCCACTCCCTCTCCATCCCTGGCAACAGCAGCTCAGGATTCTCCTCTCTAATTCAGACAGCAAAATTACTGTCATAGGAAATCGGGATTCCAGATGTGCAGGGCCTGGAGATGTTTTAAGAGGGATCAGTGGGCATTGGGCTAAACATGGGAAACTAATGAAAGTGTGTACCTATGTGGCCTTTCTTGTTTGTGAACATCAGCTCAGCATGTGGGCGGCGAGGCAGCCATATGTGCTGATCCCAGAGTATACTGTTGCATGCAAGAATAGCCCTGCATACTCTCCACAACAACTTTCAGTAAATCGCTGTAAAACATCTTATTTTACCAAATCAAGTCATTATAATAATTTCCAACAGATGGATGTAAAGCAAGTGTCTCCTGGGGGAGATGGGCCTTTTTCTAAATCACAAACACACATTTTTTAGGCTGGAAATCATTATTGGCATTAACACCCCTTCCTCCTACAGAGGGTTGCACACACTGGAGAAGACTGGGGAGACTTTCTCTCCAGAAATGCATGGCTTTCAGGAGAAAGAAAAAATATATAATTTCATGAGGAGAGATGCATTACAGAAACAGTCAGCACTCCTTGCTGTTTTATCCTCCTAAAAGGAAGCTGTGTTCAACCTCACAGAGTTTCAATTTACAGACAACCTGTGATCATGATATATGTGGAAAGTGCTTCAAGAGTGTAACCGGGAGCTAAGTCAGCACACAGAGAAAAACAAGCATGGAGCAGGGATCCAGTAGGATCAGAATAAAATAGGAGTGATGACGACCAACAAAACCCCAAAGACAGGAGAGTGTAATTTTTGTGAATAAACAACGGACAATTCACTTCAAAGTAAGGAAATTTGGAAATTAAAATAGAAACTTCAGAGGGAATAGAATGCAGTAGACTAAACCAACCTAATAAACAACAGAGCATGAAGAGAGAGCGAGAGAAAAAAGGAAACATAAAACACCCATATGAATGAGTTTAAAAAATCTACCACGCTAAGCAGAGAGCCCCAGGAAAAAGAAGTAGAGGAAGCAAAGAGACAGGTCAAAAGAACAGAAGGCAAATTCGAAGCCCCAGGAAGGCTCCAAAGGCCCACACATGTGTTTACAATAGCCATTTAAAAGGAAAGTCAGCCAAGGAGCTCACCTGAGATTCTCAGCGCCACTGCTGACGATAAAATAAGACTACTTCCCTGGTGGTAAAAGACAGTGAACGGAGAAGACTGAGAATTAAATGCACCAGATTTGGGCAGTTATAAAACCCCATGCTACAGGACATAGCAAAACATTCTTACTTGCAAAGGCAACACCCAAATTTATTCCTCCGAGAAGCCAGGCAGCTAATATGTAGTAAGAGAGATTTTCGGAGAGACAACCAACCATCTTCAAGTACTAACGACACCTTTCTTCCTTTATGGTTCTTACCTCACTTTTACTTTATTCTAAACTTTCAGGGCTCAGGAGAGGTAGAGACTCATGAACCCCTTCCTACTACTCCATGGCAAACTTGCTGCTTGGCTTGCTCCTGTGTATGTCAACATGCTTGCAAGTCCGAAAGTGCAGAGGTCAGGTCAGGACCAGAAGACGCCATCTTACTCTGGTCCTTTCTGACCTCTGGCTCTTACAATCTTCCCACCTTTTCATCCTCATTGGTCTCTGAGCCTGGGGGATGTCGCACCTGTCGCTGAGCGCTTCTCTGTCACTTACTCTCTGCCTAGTTGTTAGCTTTGGGAGGAGGAAGAGCCTGTATTCTTAAAGGTGTGGCTCTTGGTAAGTTGGCCCTGCCGCAGTGAATGGCTGCACACTCAGAAGTTTTGGAGTCAATGGGTTATTAAATAATTTTTTAAAATGACATAAAATTGAGGCTACAAGGAGGTGGGCAGATCTTTGTGCCGTTTGTCTTTTAGCCAAAAGATGTTGTTCGTAGGCTGGGCACACACAGCACAGTATACTCTGGATATCTTTCAGTCCCTAGGTAGTGTCAACAAGCTTTCCACTGGAGTGCCTTAGATCCGGGGCTCTTGAACAGTTGTCGCTGCTGCCTCTTTTCTGAAGAGCTAGAAAGTCTTGCTCCAGTTTCTGGCTCAAACCAACAGAGATTCTCACACTGTGGAGTGGTGTTTGCTTCTAAGTCAGAGTTCACCTACCTAGAGAGAGGTATTCTGTTGGCCGGGATTCAGTCTCCTGGCACTTTGCTTGGGCCCTCCAGAGTGGACTGTCGAAAGACTTTATGCTGTAGAGCTATTTAGTAGGTATGTTTCTAAAGGGGCTGTTGTCACTGCTCGGGCATCCAGAGAAGACAGTGGTTTTTGGAGTCACCATCATGGTAGGTAGACTTCAGGATTTCCGTCTGGTTGGATTGAAAATCGCCTCTTCGATGTGACCAACATCAGTTGTATTTCTGAGTCCCTGTCTTCGCCCAGCATGCCTCTCTCCCTCCTTGAGTACGTATTCTCCCTCCCTGAAAGTACAGCGCACAATTTTTGAGGCTACCCTTTATCTTCAGCCGTGGCTCCACCCTCTGCTGTCCTATTTACTCTGCAAGGAGAACAACGTTCTCCAGCTTTAGTGGGGACAGAGCCTTCCAGAAGTGCTATGTAGTCTTTCTTTGAGCTTTTAAAAAAATGTGCTTTCTTTTGTTTCCTCTAAAATGAATGTTTTCCTGCGGCTGTCTACTTCCAGTAAGACAGTATTCATTTATGTTTGAGCATCCTTTCCCATCTATGCAGCTCAAAGCTACTCTTCTTTAAAGATATGAGCCAGCACAGATGACTTCTCCCCAAGTTTTATTTTAAAAATTATTTCCTTAATTTTTTATTTATTTTATGCCTATGAGTGTTTTATCTGTATGTACATCTGCACACCAGAAGATGGCATCAGAGAGTTGTGAACTGCCATGTGGGTGTTGGGAATTGAATTCGGGACCTTTGGAAGGGCAGAAATAGAGCAGTTGATCAATGGAATCAAAGAAAAGACCCGGAGAGGAGCCAAAACCATACAATGAAAAAAGGAAAGCATTTTAAACAAATGGTGCTGGTCTAATGGATGTTTATATGTAGAAAAATGCAAATAGACTCATATTTATCATCCTGCACAAAACTCAATTCCAAGTGGATCAAAAACCTCAACATAAACTCAGATACACTGAATCTGTTAGAAGAGAGTGTGGGAAAGAACGCTGAACTCATTGGCACAGAAAAGAACTTTCTGAACAGAACACTAATAGCTAAGGCTCTAAGATAATAATTAATAAATGGGACCTCATGACTCTGAAAAGCCTCTGTAAAAGAAAAGGAACACTGTCAACAGAACAAAGTGACAGCCTAATGACAGAGAAAAGATCTTCACCAACCCTTCATCTGACAAAGGGCTAATATCCAGAATACACGAAGATCTCAAGAAATTAAACACAAACAAACAAACAAACAAACAAACAAAAAAAACCAATTAAAAATGGGGTAAAAGCTAAACAGAGAATTTTCAACAGAAGAATCTCAAATGGGTGAGAAGCACTTAAATGTTCAATGTCCTTAGTCATCAGAGAAATGCAAATCAAAATAACTCTGAGATTCCATATTATACCTTCCAGAATGGTCAAGATCAAAGTCTCAAGTGATGGCACACGCTGACGAGGATGTGGAGAAAGGGAATAATTCCTCCATTGATGATGGGAGTGCAAACAACCACTTTGGAAATCAATCTGGCACTTTCTTAGAAAATTGGGACTAGTTCTTCCTCAAGACCCAGCTATACCACTCCTTAGTATATACTTAAAAGATACACTACCATACAAGAAGAAGACTTGCTCAACTATGTTCATAGCAACTTTATTTGTAATAGGAAGAATATGGAAATAATCCAGATGTCCCTCAACTGAAGAATGCATAAAGAAACTGTGTACTTTTACTATTCAGCTATTAAAAACAAAGAAATCATGAAAATTTCAGGCAAATGGATAGAACTAAAAAATATTATCCTGAGTGAGGTAACCCAGATCCAGAAGGACACACATGGTATATATTCACTTATAAGTGGATTTTAGCCATATAATTCAGGATTAACATACTATAACGAACAGACACAAAGAGAAAAGTAATAAGGAGGACCCAAGGGAGGATGCTTAAATCTCACCAGAAGGGGAAATAGAATAGACAGAGGTAGTGGTTGAAGAGAGGGAAAGAAGCAGGAGAGTGAGTTCAGATAGATATGAAGGTGGAGATCAGATCTGGGGACAGGAGAAATGGGGAAGGGGTGGTGGCTTGGGAGGACAGAAGGCCTGTAGAGAAAAGAGAAACTGTGGGCAGGGGCATCTCTGTGACAAGCTGGAGACCTAAGTTAGTGTAGGATCCTGGGAGCATATGAGGGGGACTCTAGCATGTGCGTCTAGTAGGATGGGTCATCGAGACTGAAGAGGATACACTCTAACTAGATGTCGTCTAGTAGAGGGAGGAAAACACCAAACCCACTCACAGAAACTTGGACTCAAAATTTGCCCTGCCTATAAGATGTGCAGGGATAAAGATAGAACAGATAGATCAGAGATTGGGGGAATGTCCAACCAATGCCTGACCAAACCCAAGACCCATCCTATAAGAAAGAGCCAACCTCAGACAATATTAATGATACTCTGCTATGCTTACAGACAGGAGCCTAGCAGAGTTATCCTCTGAGAGGCTACACCCAGCAGTGCTTGGAAACAGATGGTGAGACTCATAACCAAACATTGGGAGATGCACAGGGAATCTTGTGGAAGAGTGGGAGGGGGGGGAGGAGAAAAGACCTGAAGGTGACAGGAGCTCTATAAGAAGACCAATAGAGCCAACTAAATAGGGTCCAGATGGGCCTGCTGAAACTGAAGTACCAACCAAGGACAATGCATGGAGTGGACCTGGGTCCCATACAAAGATATAGCTATTGGGCTTCATGTGGGTCCTCTAGTAAGGGGAGCACGGGTTGTCTCTGATATGGACTCTGTTGCCAGCTTTTTGGTCACTTCCTGTGCTCGGACTGCCTTGACAGCACACAGAGAAAGAGGATACACTCAGTTCAGATGAGACTTGCTGAGCTGGGGTGCATGGGAAGGGGGACTCCCCTTTTCTTAAGGAATAAGGCAGAGGGAGGGGAGAAATGGAAGGCAGGTGAGACTAGGATTTGAGGAGGAATGGGGTCATGACCAGGATTTAAAGTGAATAAATGAATGAATAAATAAATAAATACACTTTGTGTATATTAGTGCTTTATCTGAGTGTACCTCTGCATATCAGAAGATGGCATCAGACAGTTGTGAGCTGTCATGTGGCTACTGGGAATTAAATTCAGGACCTTTAGAAGAACATTATGTGCTGTTAACCACTGAACCATCTCTTCAGCCCCCCAAACTATTCATCTTTAAAAACATGTTTTGAGTCCTCTTCTGAAAAAATAAGGAATGAAGTGAGAAAAAAAGAAGAGAAAAAAATTCAGAAAGCAGTGGATTAAGTAAAGAAAGGCTCAGGTAGGTAACTCTGTATTAACCCTAGTGAACCAATACCTTGACTGCAATAAGAACCTAGAGTCCTAGGAGGTAGCTTTTAAAGGAAAAGACATAATTAAACAAACAAACAAACAAACCAACCAGTAGATATGTTGGTGTGGTTGAAGGGAATTCAACATATGTAGTCAAAAGAGTGAGGAAGAGAATTGAAAGAAAAATGTGTAGCAGTAAAGAAGCATATTTAGAAACTGGAGACAAATGAAAACCCATAGAACTCTACAAGGTGTTCAAACTGTTCACACAGCACTGCCAGATAGTGACAAAATTCCACACAATTGTCATGGTCCCTTATTGATTTTAACTAAGATAATTATGTACAACTTATTAATTTAACTAAGATAATTATGTACAACTTGGTAGGTAGAAAAGGAAGATATGAGATAGGAATTAGAAAATCAATGGCTGTTAGTTTTTTTTTTAATTAAAGATTTATTTATTTTGCTCAACCATGTTCATAGCAGCCTTATTCATAATAGCCAGAACATGGAAACAGCCTAAGTGTCCCTCAGTAGAAGAGTGGATAAAGAAACTGTGGTACATATACACTATGGAATACTACTCAGCTATTAAAAACAAGGAATTCCCAAAATTTGTGGATAAATGGATTGAGCTAGAAATGATCATAATGAGTGAGTTAACCCAGAAGCAGAAAGAATCAAATGGTATATACTCACTTATATCTGCATACTAGCCCAAGGGGCATGTCCCACAAAAGCCTTCACTTACCAGGAAACTGGGACAGAGGGGAAGGCATCCTATTGGGACTCTAAATGAGAGACGCATGGGAGAATAGCAAAATAAAAGGATACAGAGGGTCCTAGAAATCTACAAGTAGAACAATATGATAGGCAGATTTGGGCCCAGGGGTCCCGCTCAAACTAAGGCACCAGCCAAGGACAATACAGGAGGTAAACTTTAAACCCCTTCCCAGATCTAGCCAATGGTCAGAATATTCTCCACAGTTGAGTGGAGAGTGTGATACGACTTTCTCACGTACTCTGGTGCCTCACATTTGACCATGTCCCCTGGAGGGGGAGACCTGGTGGCACTCAGAGGAAGGACAGCAAGTAGCCAAGAAGAGACTTGATACCCTATGAGAATATATAGGGGGACGTAATCCCCCTCAGGAACAGTCATAGGGGAGGGGAATAATGGGAAAATGGGGGGGGGAGGAATGGGAGGATACAAGGGATGGGATAAACATTGAGATGTAACAAGAATAAATTAATAAAAAAAAATGAGAGAAAAAAAGGAAAAAAAAAAGAGATTTATTTATTTATTAGGTATATAGTGCTTTGCCTGCTCGTACCCCTGAAGGTCAGAAGAGGGCATCAGATCACATTACAGATGGTTGTGAGCCACCATGTGGTTGCTGGGAATTGAACTCAGGACCTCTGGAAGAGTAGTCAGTGCTCTTAACCGCTGAGCCATCTCTCCAGCCCCAGTTGTTGTTAGTTATAATCAGATCCAATGTGCATGTAAGCATGTTTTTGTTTTGACTCCAAGTGTGGGGATGTGAAACAGACTTGTGGGAGGGTGTGTGGTGTTTTCCTGCTGGAAACAGACTTGTCAGAGAACAGGTGATGTTTGTCCACTAGAAGAGGATCAGCCTCTTGCAGAGTGGGAGGGATGGGGGAGGTGGGGTGGCAATGGCAGGAGGGTGGGGGCAGAGCAGCATGGTCTTTGCTGAATGATAAACATCCCAGTACAGACTCTGAGTGTGTGTGTGTGTGTGTGTATACATATCCCAAAACAAGAGACAGCTCTTTTGGCTTTTTGGTTTGGTATTGTTTCTTATTGCTTGGCTATTCGTTGCTCCGCTTCAAGATGATCCTAGAGAGAAATGCTCTAGAAAATGCTTTGAGGTTCTGGGTTCCAGCTGCTGCTCTGGGTACCAGTGGCTGCAGTTGCAGTCACATTTCATGAATTGTTGGTTTGCTGTTTAATGGGTCTGCTGGAATCCTGCCGACTGTGCCAGTGGAATTGCTCCAAGGAGCCGAATCTAAAATGTCTACTTCTCCTATTCCCATTAACCTCTTTTCTCCCTGATCTAGGGTATGTGGGTTGGATGAGAGGCATAAGCATTGAAGAACCCCAAATAAAGTAGTATTGAAGAAGTTCAAACCCTACAATCTACTAATGGGAACATGAATTTTTTTCCAAGAAGGAGAAGGTTCATTATCACCTAGCTTGATTATAATAAATATTTTATAATACATTTATATCAAAATTTATACCATATATAAATGTAATTATTAATGACAATTATCATTGTCTTCTGCTACTATAAAAATACCAGAGACTAGATAACTTACAAAGAATAGAGGTTCGTTTTGTTTATAGTTTTGAAGGTTGGGAAGTTTAAGGTCATGACATAGACATCTCCTTAGGTCTTTGTTCCACGTTATACCATGGTGTAAAGTATTATCTTGTGTAATAGAGCATGCTCGCTCATATTTCCACTAACTTAAAAAAATCACTAATGTCAAATGAATCCTATCCTTATGACCTTACCACATGCAGAAGTCTATATTGAACCACAATTAATAATGCCAAGCCAGAAGCTAAGAGGAAGACAAGAGGCTGGTTCAGAAAGAGCATGGCTCTCCCAGCACCACGCTTATGTTCTTCAGAACTGTGAGAGAATACATTTCTGTTGTTATAAGCCACAAGGTTTGTTGTTGCAGTACAAGAATTGCCATTCAAACCACTGGAGCACCAGTCTCACTGAAATACTGATGTTTTATTAAATGTAATACCCCAAGACTGAGCAGGGATACAATGGATTCCAGGGCCAAACTGTGACCCTGGTCTGTTCCTACGGCAGGGTTTTATAAGAAAAACCTGTAACCAGGTGGGAAGCAAGGAGGAAGGCAGCATTATGTCATATTTACTAACTAAACACAAGAAGAATGGATTTTGTTCTGAGTACTTTGTATCCAGGTGGCTAGACAAAGTATTTTAAGCTGATTGGCTAGGATATAGGCTTGGGGACATTCCAGTTCTTCACCGTTCTGGGAGAAAGGAACATAGCATGGTATTGTGGGGCTTGTTTAAGTAGAACATACATCATTAATTCAAGCAGAACTTTCAACAAGTATTGAATTGTAGGTAAAAGGCTACTCAAGCTCCCAGGCAGGTACAGCCTGAGAACTTGAACTTAATTTCACCTTATGATCAAAATGGAGACTTAAAAACAAAAAATAGCTTCTGGTAGAGAGAAGTATGGGAGAATGGGGAAATAGAAGGATCCAGAGGGTCCTAGAAACCTACAAAAAGAACATTATGATGAGCGGATCTAGGCCCAGGGGTCCTGCTCAAACTATGGCACCAGCCAAGGACAATACATGCAGTAAACTTTGAACCCCTACCCAGATCTACCCATTGGACAGGACATTCTCCACAGTTGAGTGGAGAATGGGGGCTGACTTTCACATGGACTCTAGTGCCCCATATTTGACCACGTCCCCTGGATGGGGAGGTCTGGTGGCACTCAGAGGAAGGATAGCAGGCTACCAAGAAGACACTTGATACCCTATGGGCATATACAGGGGGAGGAGGTCCCCCTCAGTCACAGTCATAGGGGAGAGGATTAGGGGGAAAGCGGGAGGGAGAGAGGAATGGGAGGATACAAGGAATGGGATAACAATTGAGATGTAATATGAATAAATTAATAAAATATATTAAAAATAGCTTCTGCTATGTTAAAAAAAGTGAAAATGGGTGTTGACAGAGGGGTTACCGTTTTAAGCAGGTTACAACACTGTGACAATCGCTGTGGTGGACATCTTGTGAATGAATACAAGGACTGAAACGTTTCCCACTTAGCAATCAATCTCTACTTAGTTACAGTAGAAGCAATGCGCTTGGTGCCCCATGTGTTACTGTATGTGCTGAGTGCACGGGGAAGTGCATGTCTAATGCTGTGTCTGATTCAATCTTCATAGGTACCTCCAATTTTATAGCATTAATTTGTGCGGATTGACATACAGATTAGAAAACTGAACATTGCTGAGGTTAAATCATTCCAGTCGGAAGCAAATGGGAACCCAAGTGGATCTGAATCTGTGGCCAGTGTTGCAAATCATTTCACTATGCTACCATGCACTGAAGTGGCATAATTGTTTTCCTTGTTTTTCCTCCCTTTCTTGGTTAACTGTTTGAAAATTATGGTCTCCATCTAGCTTTCTGACTTTATTTAAATATATTGAATATGTTCATTCATTATATTTCAAATACCGCCAGTTTCTTTTCTTTTTCTTTTTTGTTTTTCGAGACAGGGTTTCTCTGTGTAACCTTGGCTGTTCTGCTTCCTTGGTTTTTAATCTTCATGCTTAAAATATAGGTTTTGGTTCCTTAGAAAGATGCAGAAACAGAACAGGTAAAACTTTACTGCCTCATATCCCTGATCCAGAGCACAGGCCAGAACAAGTCAGAAGCTCGGCAAAGAGTGATCTGTATAGCTATGGTCTATAAATATGCTGTCTGCTTTATCTTCAAAGCGTCAGCTGGTTTCACAGCTATTCCTTACAGGCACAAAGAACAGTCGTCAGAGTCCCTGGCTTTGTGCTCTAAGGGAATATTTTAGAAAGATTTTGAAGTAACCTAAAGCCTTCTCTATGATTGATGGGAAATTCTGCAAAGGAGATCCTGGTCCATGGTCCCTCTTTGCTTGGTTAGTTGATTGACGTGTAAGCCTTCCTTCTTGTGTTGCAGTTCAATAAAATTCCTTATGCTTTATTTAATGATCTGCAAAGCACTTTCATGTATCTTATTTCGTTTGCTTTCCATTACACCTCTAAGATGCAGTTGGGGTCGGTATTGTGATCCCAGTTGTGGTGATGAGAGAATACTTGTGGATATGGGCTACATCTGCAGTCCCATAGACAGGAAGTGCAAGTGGAACCGAGTGGGCCCTGAGCAATGTACTTTCTAACTCATCCATGGACCTTCATGAGGAAAAATATTATTTTGGTATATCGACAATGTTGTAATGTTACAACTACACAATAATACAGAGTTCAAAAATTTCTATGCAGATGTAAGACAATTTAGAGGGTTGAGTACACAGCCTAAGGCTCCATGGGGTGGGTGGGGTGGTAGAGTTGATTTGACTCTATTCAAGGAAGTGTGCTTGTTTTTGTTTCTTTGCCCATCTTCCCAAAGCAACTATTTGTTACTAGGTGAGTGTGGTGGTTTGGGTAAGAATGGCCTTCACAGGTTTATATATTTGAATGCTTACTTGACAGGGAGTGGCACTACTTGCGAAGAATTAGGAGGTGTGGCCTTGATTAAGGAATTTGTCACTGAAAGTGGGTGGGCTTTGAGCTTTTTTTTTTTTTTTAATTCTTATAGATTTGCTAATATTTTTGTTTTTTTATTTTATTAATTTATTCTTGTTACATCTCAATGTTTATCCCATCCCTTGTATCCTCCCATTCTTCCCTCCCTCCCATTTTCCCCTTATTCTCCTCCCCTATGACTGTTCCTGAGGGGGATTACCTTCCCCTGTATATGCTCATAGGGTATCAAGTCTCTTCTTGGCAACCTGCTGTCCTTCCTCTGAGTGCCACCGGAAGTTACTCTAACTAAGCAAGTGAAGGACTTGTTTGAAAAAAAATTTCAAAACTCTGAAGAAAGAGATTGAAGATGACCTGAGAAGATGGAATGATCTTCCTTGCTCATGGATCTGGAGAATTAACATAGTAAAAATGGCCATCCTACCAAAGGCAATCTACAGATTCAATGCAATCCCTATCAAAATACCTACACAATTTTTTAAAGACATTGAAAGTTCAATTCTGAACTTCATATGGGCTTTGAGCTTTTAAGAGCTCAAGTCAGGCCCAATGTCACTGTCTCTTCTCACTGCCTGTGGATCTGGAAGTGGAATTCTCAGCTGCTTCTCCAGCACTGTGTCTGCCTGTGCGCCACCATGCTCCCGGCCTTGATGACAATGAAGTAAACCCCTGAAGTGTAAGCCATCCCCAATTACATGCTTTATTTTTTAAGAGTTACTGTGTAGTAGGAGAACAGTGACCAGGCAGCAGGTAAACTACGGAATGGCTAAGTGACAGTATAGGATCAACTTAGGCCTGGAATAAAAACCAGGCCTTCAATGAGCTAGTTGCATGGAGGTGTGGTGGAATTTGATTAAAAGGTAATATCTTTGTTTCTTTTTTGTGTGTATGTGCATGTGTGTACAGAAGTTTTTGTGTTTGTATGTGCAGGTGGGTACAAGTTCAAATGCTTGTACGTGCATGTTGGGGAGCTCAAGTTGAGGTTAGTGGTCAAGTGTCAGGTTTCATTCCTCAGTGCCATTCCTTTTTTTTTTTTTTTTTTTTTTTGGTTTTGATTGTGTTGCTCATTTGTTTTGAGAGTCTCCCACTTGATCTGGAATTAGCTGATTCGCCAAGCCTGGCTGGGCAGTGAGCCACCAAGTTCCTCTCAGTTTTGCCTCCATAGTACTGGGATTAAAAGTGTGTACTATTACAGTCAGCCTTAAAACACAAAACAAAGCACATGGGTTCTAGGTATCAAAGCCAGGCTCTTTCTTGTACAGGAATCACTAAACTGGCTGAGTTGTCTCCCTGGCTGACCTTTATTTTTTTCACATTACACTTTTACATCCTTTAGATTTCTAGACTAGAGCGTTTAAATAATCTGTGGTCAGATCAAGCATTAATTGAATTTACCTGACATCTGAGAGTGAGCAGTTTTAAGCTGCCTTGCTATCTTGACATTTGCTCTTGACTCCTGATGGGACTTGAAGATTAAAGATGTCTCTATGTTGCAGAACAGACAGTCCCACTGGAATAGCAGCGCTTGGACTCTTGAGACATTAAGATGATCTTGAAGTCACAATGAGAGATAATGAAGAAGTCTGAAAGAAAACCAGATGGCCAGTTCTTCATCCTTTATTGTTATTTTTATTTGCCACATTTTTTTTTGTCACAATTAACTTTTATAGATGGTCATTTTTCCTCATGAGAGGGTGAGACTGGATTACGACCATTATCTGAATGTTTTACATTACGTTCTTTGGGATCATCTTTATAAAACAAGAAGAGACTTGATACCCTATGAG
Source organism: Acomys russatus (assembly GCF_903995435.1). Lineage (NCBI taxonomy): Eukaryota > Metazoa > Chordata > Mammalia > Rodentia > Muridae > Acomys > Acomys russatus. Next base: position 42,935,581 of record NC_067154.1, read on the forward strand.
CATATACAGGGGGAGGAGGTCCCCCTCAGTCACAGTCATAGGGGAGGGGAGTAAGGGGGAAATGGGAGGGAGGGAGGAATGGGAGGATACAAGGGATGGGATAACAATTGAGATGTAATATGAATAAATTTCTTAGCTGTAGCATGGCGGCGGGGGAGGCTGAGGCAGCTGAGGCAGCCAGGGTAGCGGCGGAGGTCATCTCAGTCCAGCAGTTTGACGAGCAACTGTGCCTCAAAGCCAAGTCACTCCTTGTGGTCCATTTCTGGGCACCATGGGCTCCGCAGTGTGTACAGATGAATGACGTCATGGCAGAGTTAGCTAAAGAATACCCTGGTGTTCATTTGTGAAGCTGGAAGCTGAAGCTGTTCCTGGCAGTACCTGAAAAAAATGAAATTACTTCTGTTCCCACCTTCCTGTTCTTCAAGAATTTTCAGAAGGTTGACTGGTTAGATGGTGCACATGCCCCGGTGTTGACCAAAAACGTCCAGCGACAAGTGTCTAGCTGATATTTTCTTCCTAGTGCTAACTAATGAGCATCTTAAAGAAGACTTCAACTTTTGCCTGAAAAAACTGACTCCCACTGCCCCCTGTATGCTGTTCATGAAGGGAACACCTCAAGAACTACGCTGTGGTTTCAGCAAGCAGCTGGTGGAAATCCTCCACAAACAGATATTCAGTTCAGCAGTTTTGATATCTTCTCAGATGTGGAAGTTCATCAGGCATGCCAAACATACTCTAATTGGCCCACCTCTCCTCATCTCTATGTTTCTGGAGAGCTCATTGGAGGACTTGACATAATTAAGGAGCAGGAAGCATCCAAAGAACTAGATACAATTTGTTCCAAAGCTCCCAAGTTAGAAGAAAGGCTCAAAGTGCTGACCAATAAAGCGTCTGTGACGCTCTTTATGAAAGAAAACAAACAGGGAGCAAAATGTGGATTCAGCAAGCAACTTCTGAAAATCTTGAATAGTCCTGGGGTTGATTATGAAACTTTTGATATACTGGGGGATGAGGAAGTGCGTCAGGAATTGGAAACATTCTCAAGTTGACCAACCTACTCTCAGCTCTATGTGAGAGGGGAACATGTTGGGGGACCGGATATTGCCAAGGCACTGAAAGACAGCAGTGAATTGCTGCCTATGCTGAAAGGAGAAAATGAGTAATGTTTTAAGTATGTTAAGCATGGTGCCCAAGGACTGCAAGGAGTGTTTAATTACAATGGAACGGCGGATGATTTGCTCCTGAAAAGTGGACAAGGAGTAGAAATGTGACTCACTCAGCTATGTTCTGTGTGTTTCACCTAGTTGTGTGGAAGAAGCACATGTTATATTTGACACGAAGCATAGACGGCAATAAACTTCAGATTCAGAAAAGAAAGAAAGAAAGAAAGACAGATTCTTGTCCCAGAAAATCTTTCTCACACCGTTTTAGCTTTTTCCCCTGTTTCTGTGATAAAGTACTGTGGCGTAAGCAAACTAATGGAAAAGGGCTAAAGTTTGCTCAGTGTATGTTGCATGCTGAGGGCAGAGCAGGAGTTTGAAGCCGTCGGTCACACTGCACCCCAGTTACAGGACAGAGGGCCATACGTGTGTGGTTTGTGGTACTCAACATAACTTCTCTATTTTATATGGACCCCTTGCCCAGGGAATATCCCAGCCATAATTAAGTTGGGTCTTTCCACATAGTTAAAGCAATCAAGGTAATCCTTTTCAGGCATCCCATCCCAATCTCAGGTGTCACAGGCATGCCAGCCTCACCCCAGATGTCACAGGCTTATCATCTCCATCCCAGGTGTCACAGCCATGTCATCTCCATCAGGTGTCACCGGCATGTCCCTCCTGTTCCAGATTTCACAGGCATGTCCCTCCCATCCCAGATGTCACAGGCATGTCCCTCCCATCCCAGATGTCACAGGCATGTCCCTCTCATCTCAGATGTCATAGGCATGCCATTCCCATCCCAGGTGTCACAGGCATGTCATCCCCATCCCAGGTGTCACAGGCATGTCATCCCCATCCCAGGCGTCACAGGCATGCCATCATAAGTGATTCTAGGATCCGTCAACTTTACAGCTAACACCACCTGCAATACACTTCCTCGATTAATTGGCTTTTCTGTCTAAAGTTTAGATGGAAAGATGTTGGAAGACTTCCTTGAAAATGTTCACTGAATGGCTGTGAAACCAACCTAAATCTTCCAGTATATTGAAGGGCTTTCTTTGGATCAAGAAAAGACAGCGACTCACTGAGAATTATTTGTGCTCAAACTGTAATATGTCTGAATTGTGTTTACCTTTACGTGTATCATGGAATGAAATATTCAGAGCAATTTTGAATAATTTATTGAATTATTGGAATAAGTAAGCACTAAACTACTCCCTAGGATATTGACCAAAATCATTTTCCTTGCCAGTTTAAACATATATTAAGACCTCTCTAAATTCAATATTGAATAAATGATTAAGCTAATTTGTACTACATAAAGCAATGTAGTTATGAAGACTAATGTTGAGAAGGCACAGGCAATTATTTATACGTTGATAGTAAGATGCATGATGCTAGGGTATTCACTGTTTATATTGGTTGTTTTAGCACCTGGTTTTTACACAAGCCTGATTGATTGAACACACATCTGATCCACTGTTGCTGGGACTGACTTCAATATAACCAGCTACAGTGTGACAGCTGCAGTTAACACTGAGGAGTGTATCAGCCATCCCTGCTCAGCAGTGGCTTTTCCATGGCTGTGTTTTGACTTGGGCTACTTGAAGATGGAGGGCTGGCTTAAATGGCCAGGTGCTCCTCCCACTGGTAATCTACATAAAATGCTTCAAAGTGCTGCCACCAGCTCATGAAAACAGAACAGGAGCCATATTCTCATAGCTCCTTGAGGCTTCTTCTGAAGTACAATTTCTTGAAGTTTTTTTCCCCATCCATATGAATTTATTTAAAAGTTTTTCTTATGTAAAACTACTTTAGCTCACATTTAGAGCTTAGCTTCCATATCTAATATGAAAATCTCTGGCTTCTCAGCATTATTTTGGATTCAGTTAGTATGGGACCTTAGAATTCTCTGGCAAGGATTAGGGTATAAAGATAATTTGCTGCTTTTGTCGAAGTTCAGCATTTGTAGAGCTACAGAGTACCTGCTGTTCTTAGAGCTTTGTCTCATGTCATGAGTGCTTAAGGCAATCTGAATTGGTGCTTGATAAGCAATCTCATGCTTTAAGATTTACTTTATTTTTAAGTGTGTGTGTGTGTGTGTGTGTGTGTGTGTGTGTGTGTGTGTGTGTGTGCATCTAACTCAGAGGGTCTTCAGAGGCCAGAGGCATCTGATGCCCTGGAGATGGAGTTAACAGTGATCAATATGGGTGCTGGGAAACAAACTGTACCAGGCAAGAGCAGTTCATGCTTTTAACCACCGAGCCATCTCTCCAGCCTAAGGCACTCAGTCCTGGTCAGTGATTGCAGGCTCATCTTCATTATAGTGCTGTTCTGAGCGTGCGTGCTAGTTATGAGTGCTTGGGCAGGTAGCCTTTTAAGATTCAGCCCTTTCACTCATAAGATGGGGATAATTATAATAATAAAAAGTACTAGTAATCTCTAAAGTGGCAGACAGGGAGAACATACTGATGTTATAAAATTAAATTGAAGACCCACTGTTTCATGGACTGAGTTGGGTGTTTGACTATCTGTCTCTCTGACTGTCTATATATTAATCTTTCTATCTCATAGTGATTTTTTTTCTATGTTTACATTTTCAATACTTTTTCACAATAAGTATTTGTTATATTTTTCAGTCTTAAAAATTCTGCACAGTGGATTGGCTAAATGGCTCAGCAAGTTAGGTGCATGCTGTGCAAATATGAGCATGTAGGTTTGGATCTCTAGCATCCATGTAAAAACCTGAACATGGTGGTACCTGTCTGTACCTCCAGCCAAAGTTGGTTGCAGCCAAAGTTGCTTGAAGGGAGATAGGTGATCCTGGTGCCTATCTGCCCAGCTGGTTTAGTCTTAACATTCATCTCCTGGTTCAGTGAGAGACTCTTCCTCAAAAGGGATGAGAGTGGGGCTGAGAAGTGATTGAAGGCATTCTGCTTTCGACCTGTGGCTTCCTTATGTGTTTGTACACACACGTGTCCCTGCACATATGTCTAGACTGCCCCTCCCCAACACACACACAGAGTGAAAAAATGTGGTCTTTTGTACTTTTGCTTCTTGGTTATGTAGTCCCTGGTGCATGCTCAATGAATCACAGGGTTTTACAGCATAACAGTTATTATTAATATTGTTAATACTGCAAAAGGCTTTGTGATATAATTACTCAGGAAACTATATGGGGAAACAGCTTTAAGGCAAAAAGTGACCAATGATCTGGGTGGTCTTGGGAATGTTACTGCATCTCTTCACATCTGCCTATCTATGTTTTTTGATCTGTGAAGTGATAGTGACACTGCTTTTTCTGTGGGCACTAACCTGCAGGAGTTCTTATGTCACGCATTTGACACAGTGTTGGCCCTGACAAGTGTTTATATAATGGTGGCCATTGTTGGAGATTAGAGGACTGTAAAGATCAAATTCTCCTTTAAGTGTTGAGGGCAGAGAAGGATGTCGAAGTTGCATGGCATTTCTTACATCTTCCCAGTAGAATTTCTAAGAGAGAGGCACGTTGAAAATCACAGTCAACTGAGAATTATTCTTATTTTCTCGTATTTGTAGCACTCTAATATTGTTTGCTTAATATTCATAGACGTAAGAATATATATGACATACTTCTGCTATGATCTCTGTCTAGTTTCCAATTCATAATTCTTCTACACCAGCTTCCTGAATATTGGCACTACAGGTTTGCCTCACTGTACCTACTTTCATCACTTCTTTATTTGAGTGAGTTAATAAAAATCAGATATATATACACATACATGTATAGTATCTAGCATCATCCATTAAAAATAGTTTAAAATGTTTGTTATTTATTTTATCATAAGCAAGTTGAGTCCTGAAAAGCTAAATCTCGAGAGAAAAGAATTATTTCCTTTTTCTGAGATTATAATATTATTGCATCACGTTCCCTCTTTCTCTCTTCCCTCTCAGCCTTCCCATATGCCTCTCTTTTCTTTTTAAAATTCATGGCCTCTTTTTACATTAATTTATGTTACACACACACATATATATGCATTTACATAATATTTCTAAATATAACCTGCTCAGTATTGATGTTACTTGTATGTACGTTTTCAAGGCTGACCATTTGGTGTTGACTATTGGGTCTGTTCTCCGCATTCTGTGGTTTCCTATATCCTCATTGAGAAGAGCTCTCTTTGCCACAGAGGGACACCATTACAAAAAACTAGAACCTATTGAAATGCAGAGTTGTGGGGCCCAGTCACAGTGTATACACCCCCAAATCACTTCCACAGCCAAGGTTTTGGGGGATATTGTGGAAGAGGATGAATAATAGCAGGCAGAGGACCAAGAAGTTTTCCGTGAGCTTCTGTTTCTCAGTAATGTCATAACCTACACCCACAAAGTCTCACCCACATGATCACCTGTACATGAGAAGAACAAGGGTGACACCAATAGGCGTGCTAATTAGCTAAGAAAAAGCCCACAAGGCCTCAACCCTACACAGAGGATTTTTTTTTTAAAGAGATTGCAATCCTCCAGGCCATTAAATAATTAACACCTTGACATTTAGGAGAAAGAAGATGGGTATAAAGGATGGCAAGGAACTGGCCCTTCCCACGTGTGGGTATCAGGATGTGGGGCAGAATAGGTGGTGCTTATGCACGTGATTTGGAATGAGTGTGAGTGTGGAGTCAGAGCGAGGTACCACTGCTGTTTCAGAAGGCGCTGAAACCATCACTTTCAGGCTTTCCAGAAAGATGAGCCTTCAGAAGTGACAGGCATCATCATCCTTGCAGGGATTCCACAGCCACCCATCGCCTTCCAGGCCGTCTCACACTTCCCAGACAGCTCTGTAGCAGTTGCTGCTCTTACTCTTGTGCTGATGCACTGGACATGAATTTCACAGCAGCCAGGCAATCCATTTCCTGTGACAGGCTGTAATGAACCGGGAGGGTTACTTTATCAAACGCACTTCTGGCAGGAGTACTCAGAGTCCAACATATACATTAGTCAAATTGCCCAAAATGCCCTTTTGTGTGCTAGCAAGGGATGTCAACAACAGGACCACATTCAGAAAAGATGGTGCAAGGCACGTTAGAAAGGAACCTTTTCTCCTGAGTTGGAGCCTTCAGGGCTTCAGAGCAGTGCGTGAGTAACTGCGCTCTGTCACCATCGATATTCTAGGAAGGTAATTAGGGGCCTGCCCACGTGGGAATAGCACTTTTTCCCTAGGAAGAAATATAAAAAGCATCCATACGACTAAGAAACTGGCAGAGAAATATTTTTCTCTTCATTTAAAAATTGTTTTCCCCTCCCTCCCTCTTTCCCTCCCTCCATCCGCCTACCCTCCCTTCCTCTGTTACATTTTTTTTTTTTGTGGTGATGGGTCATCCTTTGACTGTCCAAACCCATTAGTAGTGGCTCTTCCTTGTGGCATTTTAGTACACCTAAAAACGACCTAGGAAAGAGCACATGTTAGGTAGCTTACTGTTGGCTGTGACAAAATGCCTGCGGAGATTAACCTAAAGGAGCTACCAGTGCAAAGAACAATTCCTTCTCGAAGGGGTTAAGAGGAAGCTTATTATTGAGCCAAACGTCAGTGGCCATAGCTTAGAAATATGGATTCAGATTACTCCAAATAATGTGTTTCAATGTGTAAGAAGCTGCATGACCTTTCTGTAACATGACAAAGAAAGCCGTCCTTGAGGGCATTACCAGATGAGGAGTGTACACAGCTGGGTTAGACCAAAGCAGGGAAAACAGTTCTCAGGTGTTATCTGGTGACAAACCTGGCTTTTAGATTTGCTAGCACTAGGGATGGCTTATGAGGAATAGATTTTGAATGTTTTCCCTGGCAGCCAAAGGAAGTTTCATCATATATAGGGCAATGAATAGCTGACAAGCAAGACTAAATATAGGTTTGGCTCTGGATCTACAACATTCTAGCTTTCCAATGTCAAGAAGTTCTCATTAGTCAGCCATCTTTGAATCTACAATACCGGTGTGACTTCTTTCTTTCTCTCCAGGAATGTGAGCTTGGAGGAGGAGACACTTATTTTGAATCTTGGGTTCAGAGGTTTCAACCCACGGCAGTCTGGCTCTGTTGCTTTGGGCTTGAGGTAGGGTTGATCATCATGGTAGTGGAGGTGTGGCAAAGAAAGACTGTTGACTTCATGGCAGATGCTTTCTTCATGAAACAGAGGAGGAAAATGAGGCCAGGGACAAAATACGTCCCTGAAAGTTGTGTCCCCGAGGACCTCACTTTCTCTTGAGGTTTCGATGAGGAGTGTCCTATGGCGTCATGTGTTTGAACTTGGGTCCGCAGTCAGTGGTGCTGTTTTGGGAGCTTATGGGGCTCTTCAGAGGTGGGTGGGGCCTTGCTGGAGGAAGAAAGTCCCTGGGGAAGGTTTTGAGGGTTTATTGCTTCAGCCCAGTTTGTGTTGCCCTTTTCTGCCTCTTGTACGTGGGAGAGATGTGATCAGCCAGCTTCCTCCTCTTGCAGTCACCATTTTCTTGGCTGTGCTTTCCCTGCAATGATGGATTTCATCCCTCTGGAGCCATAAGCCAAATAAACCCTTTCTTCCTTAAGTTGCTTTTGTCACAGTGTTTTGTCACAGCTATAATTAATTAACACACCGACTTAACTAATTTATTACATTAATTAATTACACCTGCCAAGTAATTAATTAATACATCTCATCCCACTGTTCACTGATGAGATAAGTTTGTGATTTAATCATCTCCCAATGATGTCACCAGGTGGGGACCAAGCCTTCAATATACAGTTGAGGAGCTTTTAAATGTAAACCATAACAGATGTAAGTCTAGAAAAGAAAAGGCTTAATGAGAGTATGATCTCATTACATAAGAAATGTAGCATGTGTGTTAACGGATTCTTTACTAGTATGGATAAAACAACTTAGTATCACATACTAAGACACCAAGAATAATATTGTCCCATGAGACTCAGCAATGACAGAGTATGAAAGAAACTGATGTAAATTGACAGTTAAGGAAGCGATTCTGAGATTTTTTTCAAGAATCTTTCTAATTTTAATTCTCAGTGAACCATAACATTCCCAAATAAAATACCAGGGAAGCTACTGAACTACATACGTATTTCCTTTAGACTCTCAGTGAGTCCCATGCTGAAACCATGTCTAGGAAACTTGAAAGTTGACTACCTGATGCATGGATTAAGCATTTTGATAGTGACAAAAACTAAGGGAGGGGAACTAAAAACACTTGCAATGGTTATTTATTTATTTATTTAGGTCAACTTGATACTAACAATAGTTACCTTAAAAAGCCGGGTGGGGTGGTGCATGCCTGTAATCCCAGCACTCCAGAGGCAGAGGCAGGCAGATCTCTGTGAGTTCGAGGCTACCCTGGTCTACAAAGTGAGTCCAGGAGAGCCAAGGCTACACAGAGAAACCTTGTCTTGGAAAAAACCCAACCCCCCAAAAGGGAACCTTAATTGAGGCATTTCTTGTATCAGATGTTCTGTGAGGATGGATGTGTGGCATTTATTTATTTATTTTTGATTGATGATTTATGTGACAGTGAGCAGCCCACTGTGTATGATATAAGAAATCTAGCTGAGAAAGTCATGGCAAGCCAGTAAACATCTTTACTCCACAGCTCCTGTCTGTTTCTCCTTGAGTTCCTCCCATTAATTATCAACAGAATGCATTTACCAAATAAACCCTTGCAAGAAGTTGCTTTTTGGTCATGATGTTTATCATGCAATTGAAAGAAAACTAGAACAACACTATAAAAACATTTTGTGAGGCATTCAGTGGCACCTGCATTGATGAGTAACAGTGCTTGGAGTTTATCTCTTTATGAGTAAATGTTTCTCTGCCTGACATACTGTTCAAAACATGGTCAACGCAACACGTATATCTCACTGAACATAGAGAAGTTGAGCTGGTACCTACACCATTTAGAGATTAGTGTTCATGTTGCTGGAAGGTATTCTGCATACTACCAGAAGAGAAAAGTAAATATCAACCCATTTACAAACCCTGCGATCTACAATGGTGACCTGCCCTCATGATATTCCAGTGACATGGTGGCACAAACGTTATAGGAGTAACCAACCACTATTTGATTGGATTTAAGGCCTGCTCCATGAGATGGAAATCATGGGTAACAGTGCTTGGTTGACCAGCAAGAGGCCATGGACCTGCAGGAGAAGAGATACTGTGGGTTCTTCTAAAGGAACATAGCAACAAAATAACTCCTAAGGACATTCTGCTTGACCCATCAATGTTTACCCATCCTCAGAGAAGCTTGCTTCTACAATAGATGGAAACAAATGCAGAGTCCCATAACCAAAGAATGTGCAGGGAGTGAGAGCTCTTGGAATGGTCAGTCTTAAATGTGAGGTCTTTTAATACTCAGGAGAGGAGATATAAAGACTGTAAAAGCCAGAGAGGGATAGATGATATCAGCGAAATAATATGTTCTGTACAAAACACAATTGGCACACACATAAACTCAGAGAGGCTGTGGTAGTGTGCATTAAGCCTGCACAGATCCAAACCGGATGGTGTCCCTGCATTGATATGGGGAAATAGACACAAGGATCTATCCCTAACCAAGAAGATAATCTTCAATTAACGACCACTCTTAAAGGAAAAATTAGTTCCTTTAAGGGTGTGTGTGTGTGTGTGTCTCACTTAAGTATGTAAACCATTCTTAAGTGCAGACCTCATGACCAGTAGATGGGCAGCACAAAATAAACTAAAATGTATTTTTAAAGATTTTTTTTTGGTCTCATTTTGCTCTGCTTGGGCATTTAAAAAATCTTACTGGTCTGTTGTTTTTATATTATGGTTTCCAATTCTGAGTTTTATGGGTTTGTGTGCTCGCATATATGCATTTCTCATGCTTTCTTATATTATTTTGGGTATGTTAGTTTGTTCATTTTGTTTTATTCTTGTTTCTATTTTTTATTTTTTCTTTTCCTATTTTCTGAAGAGACAGAGAAAGAAGGTGGAGAGTTGAAAGTGTAGTAAGGTTGGGAAGATCTGAGAAGATACAAGGGAAGGAGAAACAGTGATTAGAATATGTTGTACAAAACAACAACAACAACAACAAAAAAAGAGACAAAATAAAAAGGTATGCTCATGGATGGCTTTCTATTTCTCTACAGGATACATTGGAGCATGCTCATATCATTGCAGTGGCCATTACTAACTCAATAATTGTTTTTTTAAAATTATTTTTTAAAGAAGTCTGTACTCACCTAAGAGCCACCTTCAAATTTTCCCTTATCCAGGAACAATTGTTATAAAGTATAATAAAAATGCTAATTCACAATAAAAATTTTACACTGACAGTTATAACTTGAAACCAGGGAGGCCCACTGAGTAGCATGCAAGACCATGGGAAAATCATGGGTTGTCAGCTGGGGAGGTGGTTTGAGAAATTCTGTGAAACATGAAAAAAGGCACCAGGAAGCTTCCAACTTGCTAAATCAGTGGACACTCACCCTTTAGAAACACAGAAGTCCATTGATACGAAGGATATCTTAGTCATCTTATTACTTCAGTAACTCTCAAAACTTCACTTCACGGCATCTAAGAAGCAGAGGATGAACTGCAGCAGCCTGATCCTGCTTGATACCCGAGCTGCTGGCATCAGCAGGTGTGGGAAATCAGCTCCCACTGTTCTCGAGCTACACAACACAGCCTGCGGTAAGTTGTTCTGGAAGACAGAACAGATAAAGACAGTCAGTATCTGAGCGATTGTTCAACTGCACTAGTCAAAGACACGTGGGGGAAAACAACATAAAATGCCATTTCCTACCTCAGAGTTTAAGACCATGGAGAAGTGTGCAGAGCACACCAGTGAACAGAAGAGAGATGTGCATCCAGTACACAACTTGGCATGAAATTGGACAAAAGTATAAACATTTAAAATGTAGTTTATTGGTTTCCCAGCATTATATTCCACACAAATATGTGTTTGTATGTAACTGGTTAATTTCAGGCCTACTTATAAATCATTGAAAATGAGAATAATATAAATATTTGTCAAGAGGGAATTATTTAAATTCTATAATAGACACACAGTGTGCAAACATATGTGTATATCCTTATGTATGCATATGTGGCAAAATGCAAGAGTAATGCACACAAGGTAACTCCATATATTTCTTTTTGGGGAATCACTTTCTGTATACATTGGGCAAATAAAAGGCATTACTTATAACTGGAAGTATTCTTTAAACATACCTGAACAATTTATGAATAATTTCTATATTAAAAACTTCCTGTTTTTTCATAATATTCTGCACAACCTGGGTGCTATCAACGTGTGTTGCTGAAGCCGAGCACACCTTACATTGCCTAACGTTGCCTAAAGAGGTTCTGTGCCTGGTCTTATCATAAACTTGTTATGCCAGCTTTGATTGATATCCCTAAGAGGTTTACTCTTTTCTTAAGAGAAACAGGGAGGAGTGGATCTGGGGGGAGAGGGGAAGTGGGGGACCGGGAAGAAAGAGAGTATGAGAGAGAGAGAGAGAGAGAGAGAGAGAGAGAGAGAGAGAGAGAGAGAGAGAGAGAGAGAGAGAGAGAGAGAGAGAGAGAGAGAGAGAGAGATGACAGATAAAAAGATAGAAGGCTGAAAGACTGACATAGCCTGCAGAGCTTCAGTGTAGAAACGGTTCTATCTGTGTGGGCAGGATCTGGGGAACTTTCCATTCCCTTCCATTTCCGTCATGGAATATAAACACTGATGCAATATTTTTCAGTTTCTTAAGTCAGTGCAAACTTCTGATAGGAGCAGGAGACACTGCTCAGTGACAGCTGACAGGGCACACAACCAAGAAAGGGCACCTACACAGTCCCCGCTCTGAAAATCTTGACTAATGTGTCAAAAGGTCTGACTCGGCATCTTTCTATTTTTTGCAACATATGATGAGATCTGTATACCTGGCCAGAGGTCAGCCTCTCCCAGGCTGGTTGGTCCATCTGGTGAGTTGGGGGCAAAACACAGCGACTCTCAGGGAACGAATGATGCAGGCAGGCAGATGATTCATTCTGTATCTGTGTGACTGCTCCTGCTCTTTGGAAAAGATCTTCACCTTGAGCCTACAACTGACTTTCAGCCTGTTTTGCTTATTTCTGTGGCTCAGCAATAAGAATATTAGTTTTTCTCTAGATACTCATTGCCTTACCTTCTCTGACATGGTCTTCTCAATATCTAGAAAGAATTAAAATGCTACTTTAAGTGCAGTCATCATTAAGACCAAAGACTAATGGTTGCAGTGTTCACTGTTGCTTTGAGTGACTTCCATTTTTCAGGGCATACTTCGGTGGAGAATTACTTAAATTCATTTGACTATTTCATGTGTCTCATATTTACGTGACTTAAAGAAATTCAGAATTACTGTCATATTTCTACAGTAACAATGATTTAAAAATCCCACTGTTGTAGTGGCTTGTTTAATTTATACTCATAATCCGATGATTGTGCAATGATTGTGCCATCACGCTCATCCATTTCCCTCAGGCCCTTCCCGAAGTGCGTTTCTCCTCTTGGTTTCTACCCCATTTGTGCTAACTATACTAAACACCTTCTTCCCAATCCACAAGACTCAGAATATTAAAAGCCTCTTCAGTCCCCCACCCCTTTAAAACCTCAAATCAGAACCATGGTTGCTCGTTTACCAACTCCAAATCTATTTTCTTCTGTTTCCTAAGCCACGCAGTTGTGCAGGTGATGACATCTTTTTGCGTTACCGCATGGCTAGATGTTTCTGTCTCCCTTCTGACCAACCACTGGAGAGCGACTTCCGGGAAGCTTCTCAGAAATCAGTCCAGATTTGCTGATGCATAATGCTTGTCTTATACTCTACTCTCTGTTCTATGTCTAATGTAATCTCTCTGTGCTTTGTTCACTCCTTGCTAAATTGGTGACTTTGTAAGTTTCCAGCATCAATGAGAGATCGCTGATGAGAAAGCCTCATGCATGATGTGCAGCGATAAGTAATTGTAAAGGATGCCTTCTCTGTGTTAATATCTCGTTCAGTTTCACCTAACAAGGATCTCAGGGGACATGCCTTTGTGCATGGTGTACTTCAGCTTGGTCATTTTTATACTTATATAGAAATTTATGTTTGGCATCTTTATATTTACACTTAAACTCAAGGTGCCCCCATTTATAGCCATGTTAAATCACTGACTTGCAGCGTCCCTCGTGTAGACATTACCGATGCAGTGCTTCCCCCAGGCTTCCTCAAGCAATCTCCTCCTGACTTCTTTAAGACCTACCACGTCTGTAGACTTAGCCTGACCTTTGCCCTAGAGTTTCTTTATGCAAATCAGTGAAGTCATGGAATCAATTTCAGCAGACTTACTCAAGGGCTAAACTCATTCAGCCATGTGCTTATGCCAAATCTCACACTTTGTCCTTTCTCCTTAAAGTTCCTTCAAAACCTCTCAAGACATTTCTCCCAATACTTATGTGATCTGGCCAAAGTCGGAAGATGATGAGATCGTCTTATTCGTGGCAGCAACTTTTTTCTCTTTGTTTTGAGTCTACCCACTGCTGTAATCGTTAATGCTCCCCTGCAGCAGTGACCCATGCAACCAGAGCAGATGGCATCACTGATCGATGTGCTCTACCCCGATGCTTTTCTTATGGTCCGTCATACACTCTTGTGTGCTTCACTGATAGAAATTGAAGTCATCTTCTATTTAAAACTTCAGTTCACTTTTCTCCTCTGCTGCCTTCTATAATAATCTCTATTCTTCCACAAAAATGCTATCAACTAACTCCACAAAGCTGGATTCACTCAGCCAAAAGCCATATTTTAGTTTTCTATATTCCCTGGACTAAAACAAAAAAAAAATCATACCACAGACTTATTTTTAAGATTATTGTATTTTGTCTCTAAAATACAATGTTTGTTTGTTTTTGTTTCTTTTGTGTTGTTTTACAGACAGTCTCTCTACGTAGCCTTGGCCTCAAACCATGCTGGCCTCAAACTCAAACTCACAGAAGTCAACTAAAAATGGTGGCTTTCTTATTCAGCATTGCCCAAACTAAGCAGGGCTAGAATGGTTTCTCTCTGGCTTCTGCTATGTTGAATATTATTTTACTAAGTGCAGTGATCAAGACAGGCAAGAACCATTAAGAACACAATTGGAAGAGAGAGGAAGAAAGTACACTCCCTGTGATTCAAAGTTTAAGTCTTGTTGGATGTAGGTGTTGTGTCTTGGCAAACTGCCTTGATTTCTAGAGTAAGTCCATAACTTTCTGTTATGGAGACCAAGTTCCTGGCTTTCTATTATGGGCTATCAGAAACCATGTAAAAGTAGATGAGAACATCATCTAGACAAGAGGAACAGAAATATAACAAAACAGGTTGTCTTTCACAGTTTTATATCCATGTCAACAGTCTTATGGTATTTTTTTTCCAAGTTTTAAAAAGTGGCTTGTGTAGTGTGGCATTATTAGGAGGGGCACATGGTCATGCTGATTTTGGATTGTTTCTCAATAGTTCCTTTAGGCTCTGTGCCTTGTTTTCAGACCACATCTGTACATCGTCAGTGGCCAGCAAAGTAGAACCTCTTGTTGCTATGAAAGAATGAAAATATGCACACAGTATAGAAATGTGCACCCAGGAAGGAGCATTTGAGTCAGGCTAGCTTACATTCCTGTGAACTTCAAGTCCTGAATGTCTCTGCAGAGAAATGCAGGGGATTTTTCTTGACTTACTCTTGAGTTCTAACTGAGGCCTTGTAGTGGGTCTTGAGGGAACTTTAACTCCTCCTGACTGATGCTCTGTTCTAGTGTCCCACTGTCCTCGCCTGGTGCTTCTGTATCATGTGCTGGGGTTGTATGCTTTTATATTATATTTTATAAAAATCTCAAAACAAATTGGACCCCTTTGCTGAGAGTTTTTTCCCAGCTTGCTCTGAGACTCCTGCAATTTTCTCCTAATTAGTATATTTCCAGCTGCCGTCTCACACCCTGGCAGTATACTCCTTAAAAAATGCATTTCATTAATAATATTCCACAGAATAACCTGCTGCTGATAAACTCTCTTAGGCTTTTCTTGTCCAAAGGTATTTTTATAAGTTTATTTGCATTACTTTATGTGTTTTCTTTTAAAACTCTCTTGTTATTTTGTTGGAAGTCAGCTCTCACAGCTAAATTGCTCCTCCTTTTTATGCACTATGTCAACTCGTCCTTCTTGTGACTGCTCTTACAATGTCCTCTCTGGGAGAATGTACTACTTTACCACACAAGCATACTTCCTACCTGTCTTCCAAACACACCCTTACACCCACACGGAAGTGTCACTCTCACCCCTCATCAAAGAAACTTCTTCTTGTGACAGACAAGGGCATCAGAGAGAAGACCACAACTGGTGGAAGTGCAGAGAAAAGTGATCTTAGGACATATTCCGCTTCAAGACAACCCAACTCCTGTACATAAGGCTCAAGGAATAGCTCAGAAGAGGAGGACAAGGGAGTGTAAGAGGCAGAGGACGAGGGCATCTGAGATTGCACTTCTAGAAAGAACTGGGAAGCCTCACACATGATGCCTCAACAACACAACTAACTACAGAAGACCTGAAGAAGTTATAAAGTAATAGGCATGCTAATACCAATGGCCCCACTTATAGGTGAAGAGTGATGGACAGACAACTAAGAAGTGCTGAGAGTGGGCTAGTCTTCATTAGGCACGAGAGCCTCTAACTGGTTATTCAATACCAAACGGTCAGTCCTGAAATCATACACATACAAGCAACTCTAAACAGACTGAGTGGGCTGTATTTATATATCCCGTTGCCTGTGCACGTGTGTGCATGTGTGTAACAATAAGAAAGAAAAAGAGGCCACGATTTAGAAAAATATTGCTTTTATTTTTGTGGAATTAAGATTTATTTATTTATTTTTTTAAATTGTTTTTTATTAATTTATTCTTGTTACATCTCAATGTTTATCCCATCCCTTGTATCCTCCCATTCCTCCCCCACCCATTTTCCCATTATTCCCCTCCCCTATGACTGTTCCTGAGGGGGATTACCTCCCCCTATATATTCTCATAGGGTATCAAGTCTCTTCTTGGCTACCTGCTGTCCTTCCTCTGAGTGCCACCAGGTCTCCCCCTCCAGGGGACATGGTCAAATGTGAGGCACCATAGTATGTGAGAAAGTCATATCACACTCTCCACTTAATTGTATCATTTCTCTCTTCCCTTCCCTCCCCTAAACCCTCCAATATACATTTTCTTGTTCTCAATTTCGTAGGCTAGAACTTTGAGAGGGATCAAGAGGTGTATACAGAAGGAATTGGAGGGAAAAAAGAAAAGGGGATAGTGATAAAATTTTATTTCAATTTTAAAAGTTTATTTTTTTTTTTTTTGAGACAGGCTTTCCCTGTGTATCCTTGGCTGTCCTGGACTCACTTTGTAGACCAGGCTGTCTTTGAACTCACAGAGATCTGTCTGCCTCTGCCTCCCTGAGTGTTGGGATTAACGGCTTGCACCACCATGCCTGCCTAATATTAAAAGTTTTTAGTTACAAACTTCTTCTATGCCTTTGACCAACTATAGTTTCACAAGTGTTTCCAGTTGTGGCTTCCCTCCTCTGTTGATAATGGTTGTGACTTGGAAGGGTCCTTCAAACTCTGGTTTACTGATTTAGTTGTTGGGCATTGCATAGTGATTGAGATATATACAATGGAGGACAATGGAGATGAAATAGTGTGAGTCTCAGCCAGCAAAGAAGAGTCATAAGGTTACAATCAATCTATGTGACTCGCCACTCTTTACTTACTAAGGACTTTTAGAAAGAGGAAAAGAAAATCCTGGTTAGTTGAAGGATGAAGTTTCCTAGACTAGCTTTCAAAGTTATTTACTTAGGATCATCATTGAGAGCTTTGATCAGACAGAATTTAGGGGTCTTTAATATTACATAAATAAGCATTCCTGAGGACATTTGATGACAGAGGCATATACTTTATGCAAAGCCCATGTTTCTTGGCAAGCCAAGGAAGTGGTGATTCATAACATTAATGAATCCTGATCAGAGAAACCCGAAGCCTCTGTAGCATGGGGAATATTGAAAACATAGTTGTGCATCTTGAAAAATGGTCCTGCAAGTGCACTGGATATGGCAGTTCACTATGGATTTTGATATGCCTTCCAAAACTAATGTCTTTATTTTCTCTGAGCTACTGTTTAGTAGAGGAAATGACTGCTGGTGTTTTCTCAGGGATAAACTTTTTTTTTTCAGCATTCAGATTCTGCTTGTTCTGAGTAGAGCATATATTTGGAAAGTAACTTTATGAGTTTACGGAGTCCTTTGGATGAGAAATAGTAACAGCACAGGCGCTTATATATGATTTCTGTTTTCCTTGGTAAGTGTGAAATTACAAGTGATCAGAAGCCACTAGAAAGGCCCATTTGCAGAGCCTGGAGATCGGTTTTCATTAACAAATATTCTCTTTGGCATGTGGTATGTTCAAACTATTGGTTTTCTGTGTCCTACGTTTGATACCAAATCCTATTTTTATAATCAGTGAAGGAAATAATTATAAACACTATTCTGTAAACACAACCACCTTGTAGGTATAATTAGAGATTTCCTACTCATCAGGCAGTGCATGAGTGCTGATAAATAAGAATAGTGAAAAAAAAAAGTATGTGAAATTGGTAATATCTCAGTATATAGAAAAAAAAAGGCAGGCAATGCTATGATAGGATTGAGGAGTTTGATATGAAAATAGAAACTAGAAGGAAT
Source organism: Acomys russatus (assembly GCF_903995435.1). Lineage (NCBI taxonomy): Eukaryota > Metazoa > Chordata > Mammalia > Rodentia > Muridae > Acomys > Acomys russatus. Next base: position 42,953,476 of record NC_067154.1, read on the forward strand.
GGTTCTTAGCTTCCTGGGATACGATACCTAGGTTATGGGAGCAACAAGCTGAGAAACTAATAGGAGAAAGGACAGTGAGTGTCTCTTAGGACTCTGCACAAGCCTGCACACTTGTTTCTGGCTGTACTACTTTTGTAAATCATTTCAAGTCTATGAATCTTATGTCCATAGTTTTCTGAAGATCAAAAAAGATAAGCATGCTTGTTTAATTATAAATAATATATCCAAAGTACCTGGTTAATTTAAAGCAATATAATAAAAAAATAATAATAACAACAACGACAATAACAATAATAATAATACAATGGTAGCAGGTAATTACTATAATGAACATGGAGACTTTCCTAAAATTTAGCCCTCTAAGTGATAAAGAAGGGTGTCCCTAAGAAACAAGGAGCAAGAAATGTTATAAAGATACATCTGGATGACAACAATAGTGTGCCATGTATTAGATAACCTATCAGTGGTCGAGAATGAGAACATTTTGGTGGAATTTTAAAATAGAGACAAAATCTGCACACATTCACTTCTTGCTGATAATTAGTGTCTAGGGAGGAAGAGCACAGTAACAAAGACAAGAACCTCAAGACTGTGAGCCAGAAGCACTGGGCATGGGAGAATCTCTCAGAAATGGGCAGATGTCAGAAAGGACCCCCTAGTGATGGTAACTGATCTCAAAAGGTGTGACGAGATCTCTCTCTAACAAGTGAGAGGCTGGAGACATTGTGCATGTTGTACCCTTGAGGTAACTATACTTTTAAATACAGTAGTTTTTTTTTTGTATTTTCAAAGAGCACATCAGAAGATGAGGGTCACGAGCAAGCGTTTGTCCCAATGAGTTAGAGCTCACATCACGGAAGAAGACACAGCGCCTTCGCTGAGGCAGTGTATGGGATGTAAGCTGTTCTTCAGGCAGCGTCAGTGCACTGCTGTGGGGCTGGATTTCACTGAGGAAACCAAAGAGACAATCAGGCCGGGAAAGCCATCTTCATGGTTGGAGACACAATTTAACTGCATACCATTTTGAAATTTGTAGCTTGTCTGTTCTTTGATTTGGAAGTTGGTCCAAAACCAATTCAGTTCTGATCTGACCATATATTAGAGGCACGAGAGCACCCATTTGGGAAATTTTTTTTTATGACTTTCATCCTGGAGCATGGAATACAACGCCTGATAAGAAGAGACGCCATATAGATATGTGGTCATTTTGTTGTAAAAGGCCATCTGCCCACCACCGTACAACATGCTTTTAGAAGCATAAAAAGAAGACCCAAATCCCTTTATACCCCTGAAGACCAGATGCCTTATGACATGACTGACGGTTGGGGTGAAGCTCGCCCCAGTGCCCAGCTAGTAGGTAGGTATTAGGCAGTAGGCAATTGAACCAGCCTGTCAGGAATCTAAAACTCTGCTGCAATTTAGCATTTCATCGCCCAAAGCAAGCAGGAAGCTGCTTTTAACTTGGTGATTTTTATGAGAGAACTTAAGGAAATATGACTTTGTGGCACATGCAAAATATAGCTGTCTGGCGCCCTACTCCAGCTAAGGCTAGCTCTTTAAAAGTGCTATATAGCTTCTTGGAAAAGAGTGAACTTAGTTTAAACAATGTAATGGACCAGAGACTCAGGAGGGAACTGTTGCACTCCCACTTTTGTGCTCTGTAACCGTAGGCAAGGCATGTAGCCCTCATAGCGAACTGGACAAACGTACTGAGGTGGTTCTTCCCTGTGCAGAAGATTCCTGTAACGCTTGATGGAGCCCTGAGTGCACTGCAGTTAATATCAATGATTATGCTAAGACGAGAGCCTCTCACTTTTGTGGAATTATGCTAATATGCTGTTCAATTAGAACAGACAGGAGCAATGAGCCTCTCTGATTCTTGACTTTGGCTGGGAGTCTTGGCTGGCCATCGAGACAATCTGCTTCTGCTGGCTGTTGCTCCTGGGTTAGTTAATGGCAGCCATTCAGAGGCTTCACTGAAATATCTATTTTTATGGAGTGGTGGTTTTCTGCTTCCGGCGATGGGCTTGGCACTCTCTGCAGCCCAAGCAAAAAAAAAAAAAAAAAAAAAAAAAAAAGACCCTGTTCCCACCCTTCACTCTTGCTGCAGTTTAGGGCCCAGAGCTCATATTCTCTGTGCTTCCTCAGGCTCATTAGCCTGTTTGTAGCCATCTGTCTTTGTACCATTAACCCACTCTCATTGGACACCATGCAGTTGTTGCTTTCTGGGACTGTTCTGGTAAATTATGTGCCGTGGCTGCTGTGCAGTCTGAGGCACATGCTGTTCTGATGAAAGGTACCTCGGAAGGGAGATGAGAGAATGGGACGGTGGAGATTGGTTCTGGGGCAGCAGGGATTAGGCAAGAGCCGACTTCGATCATAGCACAGAAAGGGGAAAACAACGGAAAAGCGTCACTTTTTCCTGGCCTGCAGGTAGGATGAGAATACAGGGACCCATAAGAGAAATCAAATGGAGGTTGAAGCAATTTTCTGGTCTTGGAAGATAAATAATAGCACAAAAAGAGTGGCAACACTTAGCATCAGGTATGTACCTTTCTTTCTTGCTTTCTTTCCTTCCTTCCTTCCTTCTTTTTCTTTCTAGTGAGTCCCATCCAAGTGGCAGCACAGGTGGCTTCTCCTATGCCATTCCTGTTGCTCAGAAGGAAGGAGAGAAAGAAAGTCCATTATATCTGGAGGCCTGACACAACTGAGGAAGCCGAGTAGCCAGAGCCAAGGAGAAAAGGCAGAGTACTGAGGGCAGAGGCTGAGCCACACTAGATGTTTCTGTTGTCTCTCTAGAATTCTGTAAAAATATTATAGGAAATGCTAGGTGTGGGGAGTGGTATTAATGACACAGACAGCAGCTCATGCTATTGAAAGCTGTCTCAAGAAAGAAAGGACATTTGTGTGTCAACTAGGGGCAAGGTGTGTCCTCTCTCCTATTTATGTTTTTACTGAGTTTTTATATAAGCACAGGTTGATGAGTATTTATTTTATCCTATGCCATTTAAATCTTCACTTATTGTTTTATTTAGTGTAGAAGCTAGATAGTGTTTATTACAGATGAATTGGAGCACTCTCAGGAAAAGAGCTAGACATTCACTGAAGAGTTGGTTGTAGAGGGCCTTTTTATTATTGTTTTTTTTACTAACTAATTCATTTATTCACTTTAGGCCCCTCCCTCTTCTCCTCCCAGCCCCACCCTACCTCCTTTATATCCCCTCCCATATTCCACAGAAAAGGGGAGGTCCAGTGTACACTCCTTTCTGGAAAAGCCAGTTTGTCTAATTTCAAAAAAGAGAAGTGACTCTCTCTGGTATCCAAGGGGCCACAAAGCTCATTTGGTGACAAGTGTCACAGGCCTGAAAACTTCAATGCTGCCTGCGATTAACAAGGGGTATTCCTGTTCCAGAGATGGGCTCTCAGCACTTTTTACTATAAACAGAAGCCATATCCTGGAACCTCCCCTTTGTTTTTTACAAACTCAAGGCTTAAAACCCCTGGAGGGGGAGACCTGGTGGCACTCAGAGGAAGGACAGCAGGTTGCCAAGAAGAGACTTGATATCCTATGAGCATATACAGGGAGAGGTAATCCCCCTCAGGAACAGTCACAGGGAAGGGGAATAATGGGAAAATGGGAGGGAGGGAAGAATGGAAGGATGCAAGGGATGGGATAAACATTGAGATGTAACAAGAATAAATTAATTTAAAAAAATTAAAAAAAACCCAGACTCAAGGGGGGGCTTGCCTTATTTTGATGGCCTTGGTGGGCCTCCCTGGGCCCTTTGACCATTTCTCTCCGTTCTTTCTTTTGCTTCCCTTGGCCGCTTTTCTCTTGAGCTTCAGGTTTCCCGTTCTTCCTCTGCCCTCCCCTGTGTTTCTTTTGATGTTTCGCTTTTGACTCCCAGCTACACAGCATGCACAAGACCTCGTATGCACATTAATGTTTACGTTTTTTGTTTCTTGGCTGTCTCGCTTTGGCTCTTGGTTTTGGATGCCTTTGCCGTTCCCCAAGCCGTGGTTTCCCTCCCTGCTCAAGAGAGGCAGGTGGTGCCTTCCTGCAGAGAGACAAGAGAACCTGGATTTTCTCAGCCCAAGAGAGCAAGAGAGCACAGGGATTTTCCTGCCTTCTCTCTCTCCCTCTCCTTTTTCTGAGGCAAGGCTATAGGTATACAGGAAAAGGAGGGGGAGGAGTGAGGGAGGGGAGGGAGAGGGGAAGGGAGAGATATTTTCTATGCCACTATTAGTCAATAAAACACAGGCCCCTTTTATATTTTAAAGTAGCCTTGGTTCACCTGAGGCAGGGCAGATATTAATCCACTAAACTACCTCCCATATTGGGGCAGATATCCCATACCCTGCCCCAATCCCATGCCATCTGCTTCTAGTAATTTCTATTGAGTTACCTCCCATCCATAATCCCAAATACTTGCTAATAGTCATCATCTGGGCCAAATCCTCCATCCACACTGGCCATGTGCTTCTTCTCCATCTCACACATGGTGGCAGCCTTCTTTCTTTCTCCTCCTCCTCCTCCCTCATCTCTCTGTTTTTGGGTCTCCAATTGCTTCCCTTCCCATGAACCTCTCTGTCCCCAAAGCCCCAGAACCTTAGCTATAACTACCTCATTTGCTCTACCCTGTGTTGGGCTTTTTATTGGTCAAACAGGAGAACGTTCTTAGGCAAGGTTGCAAACATTTTGGGGTATGAGACTCTGATCATTTGGACAGCAAGCCCCAACATATGTGTATACATGGCATACATCTGTATCTGTATCAATTAGTATATATGCTTAAGTCTTGAAATTAATAATTTTATTTTAATAGTTCTCACTTCAACCCAGTTCTTACTCTCTTTAGAATTTCCTTCTCTGACAATAAAGAATCTGCCTCCCTGCTTGGCAGTGTCTTTATGTATTTTCTTAATGCTGGTTGGTACATATGCCAACTTCAGCAATGCTAACCCAGGCCTCTGTTTTTTGTCTTTGTGTGTAGGCTTCTTTTGGTAGCATATTTATTTCCCCTCAAATTTAGTTTTCAAGGTGCCCTTCCTCTGTGTCTGTTGGAGTGAGGTCATCATCACATGAATGGATTTTTGGAGGTGTAGGTTATTACTGAAACACAGCAATGTGCAAACTGTCTGCAGATAACAAAGATACTTGTATTCTGAGAGGAAAAAGTTCACCAAAGTTTACTTACTTCATAATTGAAAGCATCCATTTTGGTGTAACTTCTTTATCCCCTGTGCCCCCCAGTTACACCTCAAAAACTCAATATTTCTGTGAAGTTTTAGGGTGCTAGACTAAATGTGACCAGGAAGCTCAGACCATCCACAGACATTTTAGTTTCTCATTACAGAATTTATAAATCAAGATGACCTGAATTTTTTTCAATAACCCTTTTGGATAGAATGCATCTCTTTGTTGGGTTTCAAAATAGTGGATAGTATTCTGTATCTATGGCAGTCTGTATTATATCTATGTCTGTATTTTGTGGTGTCTTCCTAAAACTTATTTGTATAACTTATAACAGCTGAGACTGATTTCTATTCCCACCAGGATCTTATGCAAGTTTACTTTAGCTCCATGATGGCCTTCCTGCATGTTATTACATCCTATTGCTCCTGGTCATGAGTTTTTTCAAAGTGGGAGTTTTTTGCAAAGCCAATGAAAATACTGAAAATTATTAAAATGTGTCATAAATTAAAATGAGAAGATAATGACATTTCTATCTATTAAGATGCCAGAGGTCAAATAGAGACAATGAATAAAAGCAATTCATTCACAGTGCATATTAGTTATGTTAGGACTATGCGCTAGGTGCTGGGAAAGCAGTTGTCATTAAAACACAAAAGTCTCCATTTTATGAAATGTATGTTATAATGGAGGAAAGAATAGGACTAAATGAAGTGAGTATATTGCATGACTAGAAGATAGTAAGTAATATGGAGGAAAGGAAACAAGGGAAATTGGTGGCTGGGGTGCATTGTGCACTTAACTGGGTTTGTCAGCAAAGATGACATAAAGTGCCTGCTGATCAAAACCTTTGAAGGATGTGAGGGAAGAGACCATATGAAATCTGGGTAATCAAACAGCACCCAGACCTTAAAGTAGGCCCACACTTCACAGAGGAGCCTACCTCAGGATCAGAGCAGTTGGACTGGAAAAAGCCTGAAAAGGTAGTGGGATGAGATACAGAGCAACTAGAGCCATGACGAGGGTGGATTCCCGAAGACTCTGCAAGCTCTAACTTTGTGTTACTTTCCACAGGCAAACCACTTGATGATTTGCTAGATGTGATCAAGGCCTCATTAAAAAAAAAAGATTTCTTTTTATTTACTTGTGTGCCTGTGTTTGTGTGTTTGTGGCACATATACTTGGGTGCCCATGAAGGCCAGGAGAAGGAAACAGTCCCTGGAGCCAGAGTTACTGGCAGTTGTTAGCCATACACCTGGGTACTAGGAACCACTCAGGTCCTTTGGAAGAACAAGCTTAACTGCTGAGCCATCTTTCTAGCCTCAGCATCCAATTATCGATGAACCACAACTTTTTTACAGACACAGCTTCACACTCCCCTCTTAGCTGCATGCTTTTATTCTAATTAAAATAATTAGAAAATTATAAGAGACCATTCGCAGGCCTCACAGCCATCTATATCCATCAATATTTAGCAAAGCATCCTGAGCTTTTCTGACTGCAGCCAGAGATAAATGCTAATGTTCCAGTTAAAACCAGTTCTTTTGAACTGTATGCTAGATCAATCATTTCTCTCTCATCTATCTATTACTTATGTATGTATGTATGTATGTATGTATGTATGTATGTATATATGTATGCATCTATCTATCTGTCATCATTTCTCTCTTTATCTATTCATCATTTATTTACCTATCATTTGTCTATAAATATATCTGTCACCTATCGCTCTATATATTATCTCTATCTCTATCATCTATCTATCTATCTATCTATCTATTTATTGTCCATCCACATATTTTTAATTGAAAATAATTTTTATGCAATATATTCTGATCAGTATTTCTACTACCTTACTTCTCTCAGATCTTCACCTCCCCACCTATGATGCTCAATTTTGTCCTAACGACACAAGCTATAGTTATCTGAAAGAAAGAAGCCACAGTTCAGAAAATGTCTCCATAAGACCTGGCTTTAGGACATTTTCTTAATTTGGATTGACAGAGGAGGGCCTAGGCCATTGTGAGTGGTACCATACATGGACTGGTAATTCTGGGTTCTTCAAGAAAGCAGGCTAAGCAAGCCAATAATTTGCACCCCTTCGTGGTCTCTTCATCAGTTCCTGCCTCCAGGTTCCTGCCCTGCTTGTGTTCCTGCCTCCCTGCATTTGATGATGAATGGTTATATAAAAGTGTGAGTGAAATAAACCCTTTCCTCCCCAAGGTGTTTTGGCCATGGTGTTTCATCATAGGAACTGTAACCCCAGCTAAGATGATACCCATATAACCCACATTCTTTCTTCCTCTGTCTTTCTTGTATGTAACAATGATTGATGATAAAAAGGGAGAAGCATGAACTTGAAGGTTTGGAGAGAAGAAAGGGAAGCAGAAACTGATGTAATTGTATGATAATACTCAAAATGAATGAAATAATTAAAAATACCCCCCTCTCTCTCACAACACACACACACACACACACCCCGGAAATAAAATACCAACTTAGTTTTTCTCCAGTCCACTTTTATACTCTACTTTACACTATGATTCTGTGTAAACATTTTCTCTGTCCATTAGTCATACAGTCTGTTTTTCAATCTCTCTTGCAGTGATTTTAGTTAGGGTTTTATGTTGGCTATACCACTTAAAATTGTTCTTGTCAAGGTCTTAAGATCATGTTATTAAATTCATTGCTCAGATTTCAGCTTCATAGCGACAATATGTGTCAACACTTGGCTATTTATTTCCTTATTTGTCTAGTTTCTAGGTTACCACAATCACTGGGTGTCTCTCTTCATGGAGCTCCCTCTCAGGATTTTTTGCCAAATTCTCCCTCTTCCCCATGCTAATAATAAGAGTTCCTGAAGTTTTCCTCACAGATCTCTTCTTTATTGATATTCATCTTCTTGGACTTCATCTAATCTCATTCATTTCCATATATTCTCTATTTATTACTAACTCTAAAATCCCCATTTTTAGCACAGACCTTCTATTCCCACCTTATTTTGAACCATTAGAATATACCTTTGAATAGAAATTTAATTCCCTATTATCACCATAAGATGTAGTTGCTATCGTCACACATTTTGTTCTTATCACAATAAAATAAAAATGGGTTATTCTTAAACATGCATTTTGATAATTTTTCCAGTTTTTAATTACTTGCTTATTTCCTTTTCAACCATATTTAAGTGTAGAGTTCAGTATATTGGATACATTCAGAGTACTGTTTGATCATCACTACTCACTCCCTAAATACAAATTTGGAACTCATTAAATAACTCCCATTCTACTGGTCACTTACTTCTCACCCCATTGGCTGGCATTCTTTGATTCTCACACATCTCAGCATGCTGGGTCTCATGTATAGTAGAATCATACAAGAACTGTACGTCAGTGTCTGTATTATTTCATTTGGCATAGTGATTTCAAGGTGAGCACCACATATTCTCACAGTAAAAACACACATTTCATATTCAAAACCACTAAAGTTTAACACTATAATCAAGTGGCAGAGAAATCACCAGAAACATGTACAAAGCAAGCAGAAATCATCACTTCACTCAGTTCTCAAGAAGTTTAGTGAGATGGAAAATGAGTTTTGCAGATGACAAAAAGGATGCTTCACAAAGACAAAGTCTTCAACATGAGCATAGAACTCACACTCATGTGTGTGTGTGTGTGTGTGTGTGTGTGTGAGTGTGTGTGTACATGAACAACAGGCAAAATAACATATTTGAATAGATGCAAGGATCTAAGTAGGAGTACCTAAAGAGTATTGAGTTGTATGCTCAATTTTCTTAACCAATATATTTTATTAACAACTTAGTGACTGAGCATTCATCACTTATAACCCGACTAACCAAAACAATAGGAAATGAGGATTAAAGGACACAATAACAAAATCATAAGAATAGCAGTTCCAAGGAATGATTCTCCTGGCACAATCTGCAGGATTTCTTCTGCTGGAACCTAGAGTAACCAGAACCCAGAACCTCAGCAGGAGCTGGAGCCCTGAAGCCTTCCTTCAGCGGTTCTCTCTAGAAGTGTCTCGAAGTGCAGTGATGAACAGCCAAAACTATCCCAAGTCTCCAAAAAGCCCCGCCTCCAGTTCTGGGCTCATTTATATATCTCCTCTCAGAGTCTGTCCACGGGATCTTTTCAGCTGGCAACAATCAAGCTCCTGCATGAGGTGGTTGGTCTTCTAGTGGATTAACCTCACCTGTTCTCTCACAATACCGTTCAGATCCCGCACTTGGGATCCTAAAAATCAGGTTTATCTCTCCTTCATTGAGTGGAGTTCAACTCAGGATACATCCTAAAGATAAAGTAGAAGTTTCTGATGAACAAAGACAGGAATCAAGAATGCTAGCAATGTTTTTGGCCTGAGGAACTAAAATCATGGACATCTGCGGGTGGAGGTAAGATCTCCCATTACTACAGAGTTTGTAAATGTTACAACTACTTTGAGAAGCAATGTAGAACTTTGAATCATGAGTTTAAGTATTCATAGTTTTGATTTGCATTTCCCTGGTGCCTAGGGATGTTGAGCATTTCTTTAAGTGTTTCTCAGCCATTTGATATTCCTCTGTTGAGAATTCTGTTTAGTTCTGTACCCCGTTTTTCAATTGGATTATTTAGTTTGTTGATGTTTAGTTTCTTGAGTTCTTTATATATTTTGGACATTAGCCCATTGTCAGAGGGTAGGGATGGTGAAGATTTTTTCCCAATCTGTAGGCTGTCACTTTGTTCCTTTGACAGTGTCCTTGGCCTTACAGAAGCTATTCAGTTTCATGAGGTCCCATTTATTAACTGTTGATCTTAGAGCCTGAGCTATTGATGTTCTGTTATTCAGCTATTAAAAACAAGGAAATATTGAAATTTGCAGACAATGGATGGAACTAGAAACAATCATCCTGAGTGAGGTAACCCAGATCCAGAAAGACAAACATGGCACATACTCATTTATAAGTGGCCATTAGCTTCAAATAGATCTCCTTTGAGAGACTCCACCCAGTGGGGGATTGGGACAGATACTGGGACTTGAAGCTGGACTCTGGGCAGAGCGCTGAGAGTTGTAGCGAAGAATGGCGGGGTGTGAACAGTCTGGGAGGGTTCAGGAGCTCCACAGGGAGACCAGCAAGGTCTGGGATCTGGCCTCGGGGGGTCTACACAAACTGATGCACCCACTAAGGACAATGCATGCAGGGAATCAAGACTCCCCTGTTCAGATGTAGCCGATTCTCCATATTGGAGAGGGGAAGTGCTGCCGAACCTCTAACATGCACTGTGGTGCCCATGATTTGATCACTGCCCCTTGGCAAGAAGGCCGTGAGGGCACATAGAGGAAGGGGATGCAGGCTATCGTGATGAGACCTGATAGGCTGTGGCCAGACAGTAGGGTAGGAGGGATCCCCTATCAGAGGTCTAGGAGAGGGGAATAGGGCAGAAGAGGGAGGGAGTGTGGGAATGGGAAGATAAGAGCAGGGGATAACAATCAGGATGTAATGTGAATAAATTATAATAAATAAAATATACATTAAAAAGTATTCATAGTTTTATAATATTGTCCTAATTTTTAAAAATAAAATGAAAAAGTTTTACACAACATAATCTCTATAATGTTTCCAGGACAGTATTATAGGAAGTAGGTTTATATAATAAGTGAAAACAGGCAATAATAAGTTCACTAAAATTATAAAAATGAGAAATATTTATGGAAGTAGCAAGTCAAACTAAAATTTGCAAAGATAAAACCCATTATGCTAAACCAGTGTGAATGGAGATACTTAATTTTTAAATTAAAATGTTATACAATGTTTTGACATATTTTTATCTTCATAACAGGAAATTATGTTAGAAATGTAATTAGGTGTCATCTCTACTCTAGAAAACAGATGTATCCCTTTATGGAGCTCTTCTTACAAAGCATTTGTTTGTCAAACAATTTATCTAGATTTACAAGGATTTTTAGTAGGTCTTTTATAAGTGGAGTTCTATAGATTTCTACCTCAAGAATATTGTTTTACTCTAGTATTACTGTTTAAATCTGGAATGTGCAATGAAAGCTCAGGTTTCTGGAATTCCCAGATAGCGGAGACTCTAGAGGAATTTTAATTTATAACATGGCTGCTCTGGCAAGAGACCACATACAAAGACCTTCTAGGTCTGTGGGATCTGGCTAGAATACAAACACACCTTTAATCCAGAGGCAAGCAGATCTGAGTTCAAGACCAGGCTGGTATAGAACAAGTTACAGGTAAAGAAAAGCTTAGGTCCAGGTGTGGTAGTACATGCCTTTAATCCTAAACTATGAAGGTAAAGTTAAGCTTGTATAAGAAAGCACCCATGTTTGAAAGTGACATCTAATTGAGTGGCATAAGACATGATGAATCAGAGAAAGATTTGACAGCGTATGATATGCCCAACTCTCATGAGAACAGGGAGGAAAGGGAAGCTACTTAAGGGAGCAGCACAGAGAATGAGGGAAGAGAGGAGGCAGTGTTCCTGGGAGAGTTTTACAGAGAAAGAGGTAGAAGAGAGAACAGGCTAGACACTGGTGAAGACAGAATGAGCCAGAGAATGAGAAGGATGCAGATTAGAAAAGATTGCTAGAGTTAGAGGCCAAGTAGAGAAATTTAGAGGCCCAGAGAAAAGCCAGATTGAGTAAATCAGCTGGGAGAAGAGTTTGAGCCAGAACAGCTGAAATGAACCAGCTAGGCAGAGCTCAGAAAGAGCTAGAAAGGCTGAATTTATTCAGCAGTAAGTCTCAGAGGCTGAAAACATTCTAGTACTAGATTAGATTGTATGGAGCCTAGAAGCTTCCAGGACTAGGCCTAGGTTAGCAGCCAAGGCAGTAATCCTCCAAGACAATAATTTAATCAGGCAAATAAAAGTTCTTTACAGGAGACTTGAGGAGGCAGCCTTGCAGTTGGAGGAAGCAGCTCAGCAGGAGCTTGCCCTTTGCCCTCTAAGGGCAAGGGATGCTGGCACTTCTCTCTGTGTAGCTACAGGATATGGACAATTTGGTTCTACTCAGTCATTGCCATGGTATCCACATCACTAGAGACAGCAGGGCAGGCTGAACATGGCCACGATCCTCTAAAATCTACATGGTAAAATAAGTTTCTTCCAATGCTGTTTCTGTAAAGTTGTCACACCTGTGGAAAAAAAGAAACTGACAGGCATACTCAAAGGCCTAGCCCCTGCCCCCCTTTGTCACTGCCCTTGACCTCAGTAACCCGAGACTCAGTTTTGCATCCACGTGACGCAGCTTCCTGTCTCTTCTGCCCGTGTAACAGGATAGTTGTGATGGGAGATGTGATAACACACCGGAAATGTCTTGAAATCACTACAGAAACACGGAGGCTCATGGTAATTTAGGTTCCTACTGTGTCCGCTTCACCCTGAGATTTACATCTTTAGCGTCTCTGGTCCCGGCTACCACACTTCCCTTTGAATGCCATTAGTTATTGTTAAAAGACAAGCGAGGATACAAACACGTCCTTTCCGCAATAGGAGAAAAAAAAAATACTGGATGCTAATAAATCATATGTTTATCTCATAAAGATTAGTAAAAGATTAAAATAGCAGCCTAATTCATGGTATAATCTTCTTATATGAATTCTTAGCACACCCACGTTGGAAAAAGACAAACAGTAAAAGTTAAGCAAAAGTTTTAAGCTCAGGGAAAGGAAGCACTGCTGTTTAGAGCTACACTGCTTGCTTTTTGAATAGGTCGTTTGGCGGCCGTGGAACACAGCTTTAATTTATTAACAAAGGATCATCCATTCAGTTAAGAGTTCTATAGAAGGCATCCCGTGTACAGCAGAGTGGGCAGAGTCTTAAACAGCACTACTTTCTTGAAAAGGAAGATGCAGGAAGTTCTGTAGTCACGTGGAACTGTGGAGTGATGAAACTATCAGATTTAAAATTAACATAGTTCAATTATGGTTCTCCTGAAGAAGCGTATTTCAGTAGTGCATATTTAAGAATCACAAATAAGAGGCAAAGGAAAGGATCTATTGGTCTGTGACAAATCTTTCCATTCTCACTCTGCCTGCATGTTATGGGTGATGACAGTCACCAGGACAGAAATAGAATGCATTGTAGACCGAGAAAAGCCAGTTATTATTTTTGAAAGGAAAATAAAAGTTTGCACCAAGTTTACAGCTATGACTGCAATTCTTCACAATAAAGCCATGCGATTATACAGTAGTCCTGCTAACAACAGACCGCTCCATTGCCAGATCTGTGACAAAAATAATCTGACAATGGGAAGGAGTTTGGGCCCAGAGCCAAACTGAAGTGAGAAAAGGAGCTAGCGGAAGGCATGTTGTAAGATGCCCCACCCCCACTCCCGGCCCCGCCCCAACTCCAGACTGCAGACCCCTTTCCAGATATGCTGACCCAGCCTTTCCTCAGACAGGAAAAATCAAAGTTTTCTAAAGTCCTTTCCAACTCTAAAAACGTGCTTCCTGAGCTCCAACCTTACGTACCAGAGTTAGAGAGATCAGCTAACAGCGGGACCTGCTGTTAATGATTTCTTACAGATTGGCTGTTTTCCAACACCATGCATATTACCTTTTAAACCATAAGCTTTTCCGTTTGCAGTCAATGTTCTCTGTGTTTCCTTCTTTTTCTTGGCCAAATCCCTGGTTTTGCTAACATTTAATCTTTTAGCCATCCATTTAATAAGCAAGCAACCTAACCAATCCTTGCGCGGAGGCAAGGTTTAAGGAACTGCATAGCTGTGTGCGGCATCTTAGGACTCTTGTCACTCCTAGTTGACCGATTTAAGTCATTTTTAGGTTAGGATGCACTCATTTGTCATGTGAGGTTTTTAAGTACTTCTCCTTGGTCTTGCGGTACCTGGGTTACTGTGCTAATTCTTTCATCTCTGTGTGAGATTTTTCTTCTCTGAAGTTTTAAGATCTGTTTATCTCCAGAGAGCTGAAAATGTGATAAAGAACAGTTTTTTGAAGTTTATTTGTCTAGTGTTTGTTATGCCTGCTTATTTCAGCCCATAGAAGCCTTTATTATGCAGCTCACAACTTTCTCCCATTTTTCTCTCTCTTCCTGAAATAGGTACCAGGGGGTTGACCTCCTGGACTACTTTTGTGAAATTTTTGTCTTTTTTCTTGAAATTCTCACCTCTGTTCTTTATTTTACTTAAAAAAAAAACAAAAAAAACAAAAAACAAAAAACAAAAAACAAAAACAAAAACAAACAAACAAAAAAAAATCCCACACACAACTTACTTTCTAACTTTGCCATTGTATCCTTTATTTCTGCCATTATATTCCTAATGCCTATGAGGTTAATTTAATTCCCTGAAAGATTTCTTCCAGACTACCCAGTATTTTGTTCTTCTGGCTATCTTTTTTTTCTCTTTTAAATCTTCTGTCATAGTCTGTATCAGGAGATCTCCCCATCAGCTCACGTTTTGAACACTGGTCCTTAGTATGTGACTATCTGGAAGGCTGTGGGTCTTTAGGAGATGGGACTGGCTGGCAGAATGAGGTGACGCCTTTGGCCTTTGAAGGTCATACCCCCTTGTGGTGCCATCGACTTGGTCTGCTTTTGGTCTCAGTCACATGAGGAGTCTCTCCCCTCTGTTCCCATCGGCAGAACTTCCCCAACCCTCCCCCAGCACCTCAGCATTGAGCAACCTCTGAAACCGTGAGAAAAAAACTGAACTTCTCCTCCCTTAAGTGGTTCCTGTCAGATATTGTCACATTGTCATGAGAAGTAATGAACACGAACATCTTAGCTTTTTTGTTTGCTGCATTTCCCCCCTTTGGCATTGTACTTTCTTTTCAGTTTCTTTTTTTTTTTTTTTTTTCCTTTTTTTAAATTAATTTATTCTTGTTACATCTCAATGTTTATCCCATCCCTTGTATCTTCCCATTCCTCCCTCCCCCCCCATTTTCCCATTATTCCCCTACCCTATGACTGTTCCTGAGGGGGATTACCTCCCCCTGTATATGCTCATAGGGTATCAAGTCTCTTCTTGGTAACCTGCTGTCCTTCCTCTGAGTGCCACCAGGTCTCCCCCTCCAGGGGACATGGTCAAATGTGAGGCACCAGAGTATGTGAGAAAGTCATATCCCACTCTCCACTCAACTGTGGAGAATATTCTGACCATTGGCTAGATCTGGGAAGGGGTTTAAAGTTTACCTCCTGTATTGTCCTTGGCTGGTGCCTTAGTTTGAGCGGGACCCCTGGGCCCAAATTTGCCTATCACATTGTTCTACTTGTAGGTTTCTAGGACCCTCTGTATCCTTTTATTTTGCTATTCTCCCATGCGTCTCTCATTTAGAGTCCCAATAGGATGCCCTCCCCTCTGTCCCAGTTTCCTGGTAAGTGAAGGCTTTCATGGGATGTGCCCCTTGGGCTAGTATGCAGATATAAGTGAGTATATACCATTTGATTCTTTCTGATTCTGGGTTAACTCACTCATTATGATCATTTCTAGCTCAATCCATTTATCCACAAGTTTCGGGAATTCCTTGTTTTTAATAGCTGAGTAGTATTCCATAGTGTATATGTACTACAGTTTCATTATCCACTCTTCTACTGAGGGACACTTAGGCTGTTTCCATGTTCTGGCTATTATGAATAAGGCTGCTATGAACATGGTTGAGCAAATTTTCTTGTTGTGTGCTGGAGCATCTTCTGGGTATATTCCAAGGAGTGGAATAGCTGGGTCTTGAGGAAGCCCTATTCCTATTTTTCTGAGATAACACCAGATAGATTTCCAAAGTGCCTGTACTAGTTTGCATTCCCACCAGCAATGAAGGAGTGTTCCTCTCTCCCCACATCCTCGCCAGCATGTGGTGTCACTTGAATTTTTGATCTTAGCCATTCTGATGGGTTTAAGATGGAATCTCAGAGTTGTTTCGATTTGCATTTCCCTGATGACTAAGGAGTTTGAGCATTTCTTTAAGTGTTTCTCAGCCATTTGATACTCCTCTGTTGAGAATTCTCTGTTTAGTTCCAAGCCCCATTTCTAAATTGGGTTATTCGGTTTGGTGGTGTTTAATTTCTTGAGTTCTTTATGTATTTTGGATATTAGACCTTTGTCAGATGTAGGGTTGGTGAAGAATTTTTCCCAGTCTCTAGGCTGTCGCTTTGTTCTCTTGACCATGTCTCCTGCCTTACAGAAGCTTCTCAGCCTCATGAGGTCCTATTTATAAATTGTTGACATTAAGGCCTGGGCCGTTGGCTTTCTGTTCAGGAAGTTGTCTCCTGTGCCAATATGTTCCAGGCCCTTTTCCACTTTTTCCTCTAAGTGGCTTAGTGCCTCTGGTTTTATGTTGAGGTCTTTAATCCACTTGGATTTGAGTTTTGTGCAAGGTGACAAATATGGGTCCAGTTGCATTTTTTTACACATAGACCTCCAGTTAGACCAGCACCATTTGTTGAAGATGCTATCCCTTTTCCATTGAATGGATTTGGCTTCTTTGTCAAAAATCAAGTGACCATATGTGTGTGGATTCATATCTGGGTCTTCTATTCGATTCCACTGATCAACCAGCCTGTTGCTGTGCCAGTACCACGCTGTTTGAATTACTATTGCTTTATAGTACAGTTTGAGATCAGGTATGGAGATTCCTCCGGAGCACCTTTTATTGTACAAGATTGTTTTAGCTATTCAGGGTTTTTTGTTTTTCCATATGAAGTTCAGAATTGAACTTTCAATGTCTTTAAAAAATTGTGTAGGTATTTTGATAGGGATTGTATTGAATCTGTAGATTACTTTTGGTAGGATGGCCATTTTTACTATGCTAATTCTCCCAATCCATGAGCAAGGAAGATCATTCCATCTTCTCAGGTCATCTTCAATCTCTTTCTTCAGAGTTTTGAAATTTTTTTCATACAAGTCCTTCACTTGCTTAGTTAGGGTAACTCCTAGATATTTTATATTGCTTATGGCTAATGTGAAGGGTGTGGTTTTCCTAATTTCTTCCTCTGCAAGCTTGTCATTTGTGTATAGGAAGGCTACAGACTTTTTTGAGTTAATTTTGTATCCAGCCAATTTGCTGAAGGTGTTTATCAGCTTTAGGAGTTCTCTGGTGGAATTTTGAGAGTCACTTATGCACACTATCATATCATCTGCAAAGAGGGATAATTTGACTTCCTCCTTTCCCATTTGGATACCCTTGATCTCCTTTTGTTGTCTTATTGCTCTGGCTAGAACTTCGAGTACTATGTTGAAGAGATATGGAGAGAGTGGGCAGCCTTGCCTTGTTCTCAATTTTAGAGGAATTTCCTTGAGTATCTCACCATTTACTTTGATTTTGGCTATTGGCTTGCTGTATATAGCCTTTATTATGTTGAGGAAAGTGCCTTGTATCCCCGATCTCTCTAAAACTTTAAACATGAATGGGTGTTGAATTTTATCAAATGCTTTCTCTGCATCCAAGGAGATGATCATGTGGTTTTTTATTTTCAGTTTGTTTATATGGTGGATTACATTGATGGATTTCCATATATTAAACCATCCCTGCATGCCTGGAATGAAGCCTACTTGGTCATGATGAATGATATCTTTGATGTGCTCCTGTATTCGTTTTGCAAGTATTTTATTTAGTATTTTTGCATCTATGTTCATAAGAGAAATTGGTCTGAAATTCTCTTTCTTTGTTGAGTCTTTGTGAGGTTTAGGTATCAATGAGACTATGGCCTCATAGAATGAATTTGGTAATTTTCCATCCATTTCTATCTTTTGGAGTAGCTTGAAGAGTATCGGTATCAGCTCGCCCTTAAAGGTCTGGTAGAATTCTGCACTGAAACCATCTGGCCCTGGGCTTTTTTTGGTTGGGAGACCATCGATGATTGCTTCTATTTCTGTAGGGAAAATGGGACTATTTAGCTTGTTTATCTGTTCTTCATTTAACTTTGGCAAGTGAAATTGATCAAGAAAATCGTCCATTTCCCTTAGATTTTCAAATTTTGTGGCGTATATGCCTTCAAAGTCGGATCTTATGATTCTTTGAATTTCGTCAGTGTCTGTTGTTATGTCTCCCTTTTCATTTCTGATTTTGTTGATTTCAATACTGTCTCTCTGCCTTTTAGTTAGTTTGGCTAATGGTCTGTCTATCTTGTTGATTTTCTCAAAGAACCAGCTTTTGGTTTTGTTGATTCTTTGGACTGTTTTCTTAGTTTCTAATTTGTTAATTTCAGCCCTGAGTTTGATTATTTCCAGGCATCTACTCCTCTTGGATGTTTCTGCTTCTTTTTTTTCTAGGGCTTCCAGTTGTGTTGTTAAGATGCTTAGGTGCGATGTTTCCGATTTCTTTTTAAAGGCACTTAGTGCTATGAATTTTCCTCTTAGCACTGCTTTCAATGTATCCCACAAATTTGGGTATGTTGTTTCTTCATTTTCATTGAATTTCAGAATCTCCTTGATTTCTTTCTTTATTTCTTCTCTGACCCAGGTGTCATTTAGCAGAGAGTTGTTTAGTTTCTACGTACGTGTAGGCTTTTTGTTATTTCTGTTGTTGTTGAATTGCAGCCTAAGAGCATGGTGATCTGATAGGATACAAGGTATTATTTCAATCCTCTTGTTTCTATTGAGGCTTGCTTTGTGACCTACGATGTGATCAATTTTGGAGAAGGTTCCATGGGGTGCAGAGAAGAAGGTATATTCTTTCTTGTTTGGGTGAAAGTTTCTATAGATATCTGTTAGATCCATTTGACTCAGGGCATTGGTTAATGATGTTATTTCTCGGCTTAGTTTCTGTTTCAATGACTTATCCTTCAGTGAGAGTGGGGTGTTGAAGTCTCCCACTATTATTGTGTGGGGATCGATGTGTGGTTTAAGCTTTTTTAGGAGATCTTTTACAAATGTGGGTGCCCTTGTATTGGGAGCATAGATGTTCAGAATTGTGATGTCATCTTGGTTGACTTTACCTTTGATGAGTATGAAGTGTCCTTCCTCATCCCTTTTGATTAATTTTGGTTGAAAGTCTATTTTGTTCGATACTAAAATGGCTACGCCTGCTTGCTTCTTGTGACCATTTGCTTGGAATATTTTTTCCAACCTTTTACCCTGAGGTAATGCCTTTCATTATGGGTGAGAGGTGTTTCTTGAATGCAGAAGAATGTTGGATCTTGTTTATGCACCCATTCAGTTAGTCTGTGTCCTTTTATTGGAGAATTGAGGCCATTGATGTTGAGAGATATTAATGACCAGTGACTGTTAAGAGTCTTAATTTTGATGTTGTTTCCAGTCGAGCGTTTGTGTAGTTGTGTTTTTGCCATGGGATAGTTATCTATTTCCTGGGTAGTTTTGGTTGTAGCTTGACCCTTTGGGATGGAGTTTTCCTTCTAGTACCTTCTGTAAAGCTGGATTTGTGGATAGGTACTGTTTGAATTTGTTTTTGTCATGGAATATTTTGTTTTCTCTATCAATGGTTATTGATAATTTTGCTGGGTAAAGTAGTCTAGCCTGGCATCTGTGGTCTCTTAGGGTTTGCAGGATCTCTGTCCAGGCCCTTCTGGCTTTTATGGTCTCTGCTGAGAAGTTGGGCGCAATTCTGATAGGTTTACCATTAAATGTTATTTGGCCCTTTTCCCTTGCAGCTTTTAATATTTTTTCTTTGTTCTGCATGTTTTGTGTTTTGATTATTATGTGGCGGGCAGTTTTTCTTTTCTGGTCAATTCTATTTGGTGTTCTGTAGGCCTCTTGTATGTTTATAGGCATCTCTTTCTTTAGATTGGGGAAAATTTCTTCTATGATTTTGTTGAGAACAGTTTCTGGGCCTTGGAGTCTGATATCTTCTCTTTCTTCAATGCCTATTATCCTCAAATTTCTTCTTTTCATGGTGTCCTTAATTTCTTGGATGTTTTGTGTCAGGAGTTTTCCAGATTTGGCATTTTCTTTAATGGTTGATTCAAGATCTGTGATTGTATCTTCTAGACCTGAGATTCGTTCTTCCATCTCTTGGATTCTGTTAGAAAAGCTCACCTCTGTGTTGCTCGCCTTCTTCTCTGAGGTCTCACGTTCTCGTTTTTCTTCTGTCTGTGTGTTTATCATTGAATCCATTTTCATTTTCAGATCTTGAACTGATTTTTTGATTTCTTTCATCTGATTTTTTGTATATTCCTGAGTTTCTTCCATTGCCTCTTTATAGGTCTTCAGAGCTTGAACCGTTTTATTTATTTCTTTCATCTGGTTGTTTGCATTTTCCTGCAATTTTTCCAGTTCCACTCTATGTGCTTCTTTTATGTCTCTCACCTGTTTGTCTGTGTCTTCCTGCATTTGATTACGAATTTTATTTGTTTCCTCCATTATCATCCTCATTACTAAGGATTTGAGGTCATTTTCTTGTATTTCCGTTGTATTTGAGTTCTCTGGGTTGTTTTCTTTGGCATAGCTGGAAACTGGAGACGCCATATTGTTTTGGGGTTTTTTTTTTGTGTATGCTTTTTCGTTGTCCTTTAGACATCTTGCCATCTTTGTTTTTGTTGGGTAGCTTCCAGAGTTGGATGGAGGGAGTCTGATGATAGATTCACTTGTTTTCTCATGATTTCCCTAGGCTGGGAGCTCAACGCTTCACTGGTGTGGATGTTAGGAGGTTAGCCCTATTTTTCGGTCTCTCACAGCCAGTGATCTTCAGCCCCTCTGTGCTGTGGGTCCTGCAATTGTTCTGGGTCTCTGAATGAGCGTTGGGTCAGGCCAAGGTATCCATAGCCTTCTGTGTTCCCTGCCAAGTCCAGCCAGGAACACTGGGCCCGAACCACGGGCTGAACTCAGCTAGATTCTCAGGGCCTGAACTGTCTGCCGAGCTCAGATAGGGATTCTGGGCCCAAAATGCACACAGGGTCCAGCCAGAATTTTTGGGCTGGGACTATGCACCAAGCTCAGCTAGGGCCTTTTGGCCCAAAGTGCGTGCTGTGGTCAGTTATTGACTCAGGGCCCAAACTGTCCACCAATCTCAGCCAGGAATTCTGGATTCAAACTGCACACTGTGTCCAACCAGAGTCTTAGAGCTGGTGGAACCGAGCGCTCTGTCCAGCCTGCGCCACAGGAGGAGAACTGCGGCTGCATTGAATCAGTGCAGGTGTTGGAACTGAGAGCTCCACCCAGGCTGCGTCACAGCAAGAGAATTGCGGCTCTGCTGAGTTAGCGTCGGTGGTGGAACCGAGCGCTCGGCCCAGACTGTGTCACTGCAGGGGAGCTGCCGCTGAACTGAGGCGGTGCCTAGTGTGGAACTGAGCACTCCACTAAGCCTGCGCCACAGCAGGGGAGCGGCCCCGAGTCCCCTCTTTCTCAGCAACTCCCACTAGCCACCACACCAATCACCTGCACCAGAAGGCTATGAGCTGCAAACCTCAGCTACCGCCGCTGGTGCTGCTGGTGCTGCTGCCTCTGCCACTGCCGCTCTGATCAGAGAAATTCCAAGCTCCTCCCGTGTGCAGGGGCACGCAGGTCCTCTGCACCCTGGTCCCTCCGAACCGTGGAGCACTCTCCCGCTACCGTGATGTTCGGACCTCGGTGTTCCTGGCTCAGAAATCTGTGCAATTACCTGAATTGTTCACTGGAGCCTCCAAACCCGGTCCACACTGCTCGCCGCCATCTTGGATCTCTCTTTTCAGTTTCTTGTTGCCATTTATTTGTCCTACTCTCTCATTCACCTTCAATCCCACCCTCAGTTACCCAGAAAACCTTGAATATTTCTTCACATTGAAGACAAAGGCCCTAAAGAATGATTCCAATTCTCTGTCTGTTAGCAGAATTTATCAAGGTTGATTTGTGTCTGCTTGGACCTTGGCATCCATCTCAGAGCTGTTTAACTATTAGTGCATATGAACACAATTCCTTTGCTTGCTACCCTTTCCCCGGGGAAGCATCTCACCAATTGTTGATTGATATGGGGGTCAGAGGACACTTAGGCAAGCTTGGCTGCCTTGTGCCTTCAAGCAAGGGAAGGAGGCTAGAGCGGCAGGAGAGGATTATACTGTCCAATTCTGTTTTTAAGAATGCGTTTCAACTCTCAGTCTCTGCTATGCCTAGGGTTGATCCTCATCTCTGATAAAATAAGAGAGTTGGTGGGATTGTGTGACTTGTATTGGTCCACATGCTCTTTCTGTAAGTATCCACAGGTGCCCATCTCCAACTTCTCTTATCTATCTTCAGACACCGAAGCATCCCTCCTTCCTAAGTATATCTAGTGCTTTATGTGTATCCATGCATGTTCGTGTTTATGTGCACATGTGTGCTTGTCTAGGCAAATGTCAGAGGTTAAGGAACACCCAGAAACCATTAGAATAGGCCTGCTGGCCAGTAAGCCCCAGCAATTTGTCTGCTTCCACCTCTGCAGTGCTGGGAAGCAAACTCAGGCTCTCATGATTCTCTGACCAACCAGTGCTTTGCTGACTTAGCCAGGACCTCAGCCCTGAATGTTTTATGACATGATCTTTCTTTCTTTCTTTCTTTCTTTCTTTCTTTCTTTCTTTCTTTCTTTCTTTCCTAATTCATCAACTTTCCTGTGAGATACTTTCTAAATTTTCCAAATATTATTACTTTATTTTCATCATTTTTGATGCTGTTCTTTGGTATTTATGTTTATTTTTCTCCTTTATATAATTTTAATATTGATTTTTTCTAGGCAACAGAATCAATTTGTTTTTCTTTTCATATTGAAGCATGTATTATTATTTTTTAATAAATTACAGATGATAAAACAACTCCTGCTTCCTTCAGATAATGAGCACAATGGAAGCTGAATTTTCCACCATGTATTTAGCCAAGTGGGGTTTTTTTTTTTGATTATGTATGCCTTTGATTAATATGATAAGACAGAGACACAGTGGCTTGATATATCTTTGAGGAATTCATGTCTTTTGTTTAAGGCTAGATGAAGGAAAGCAAAACATTAAGAAAATATTTTTGGCCCTTCTAAATCCTGTTGGACAATTCAGAGATATTATTCTTCCATCCCATTCATAGGGACTAAAGGGAGCTGGTAGCAGATGGCAAAACACAATAGCACAATAGTTTGCTTCCCAGTTAATCATCTCTGTCAGAATTCTCCTCGCTCTCAAGTGCCCATTTGTATCCTTCATATTTTTGTTCTCAGTTGCTGTGATAAAATACATGACAAAAGTAATTTAGGTGAGAAAGGTTTATTTCAGCTCACAATTTCCTGTTATATTCCATCAGCATAGGGAAGTCAAGGCAGCAGGAACTTGAAGCAGTTAGTAACATCTATAGTCAAAGGCATATATATATATATATATATATCCATACCTAACTTTCATCTTCTATTTTTATACAGGTCAAAATCCCCTGCCTAGGGAATGGTGCCACCCACAGTGGACAGGACCTCCCATATCAATTAATGTAACCAACACAATTCTCCCACAGACATGCTCAAGGCTAACTTGATCTAGATGACAGAATCTCAGTGAGACTCTCTTCCCAGACGATTCCACATTGTGTCAAGTTGACAATTAAAACTGTTACATATTATGTCTGTGTATAGTAGAGCTTCACTTCCCATTTCAGGGAGATAGATGGCCTACATTTGTGACTTTATTCTTTTGTCCATGTTTAAATCCAGAATTTCTGGATAGTGTTACTCACTTATTTCCATCAGATCTAGAAGAAGGCTAGATATAGATGTTGGTGATAGACAAAACAACAACAACAACAACAACAACAACAACAACAACCAAACAAGGCCCCTCATCCTTTAACCCTCCTCTATGCTCTCACATATACAAAATACAGTAATTGAGTAATTTGAAAAAGAGTAAAATGAAAAATGTGATGATTACTTATCTGGACAGTGATGAAGTCTTGGTGAATGAGATCCAATGAAAAGAGAAACTTATTTGGCTACTAGATCCTAACCCTGGGAGGGGCTTTCTTGATCATTTTTCTGTTTGGGTCTTGGCGCCACTTTCTTGTCCATTATCTCCTGTGGGCACACCTAAAGTAGGTGTTGTTTGGCTTTGTCCATCTTATCTGGCCTCTTTCATTTTGTCCGAAAGAAATCCTCTTCAAATATTTGAAGGCTCCATGTAAAAGGCCTAGTGTGTGTGTTTTGATGTGTGTGTGTGTGTGTGTGTGTGTGTGTGTGTGTGTGTGTGTGTTAAATGGAGCATAGTTGCTTGTGGCTTCTTGGATTAAGCATTTGTTTCATTTCCAATTTATTTTATTGTCAACAATTCCTTTTCTTTCCCACCTTCCAGGTGTTTCCTCAGTACAGCTATCCACTCTGAATTGTTTCCTTGATTTCTAAGCCTTACAGTATTTTTCACTGTAGCTATGGCTACCTGGCAGCTGTCTGGTATAATAATTTTGACTGGGAAGGCAGCATTCCTGAAGATTTCTTTTCTACAAGTCTAAACTCTGTTTAGTAGAAATGTCTTAATAGGCTTTTGTTGCTCAAAGTCTTTTGAAAGCTTATCTTTTGCTCATTTGGGAGCTGGAGGCAATCAGATTTTATAATTTGTTTTGTTTCTGCCTCTCAGGTCAGTCAATTCTTGTTTTAAGTGGTTTTCTCTTGTAATATTTTCACAGATTAAGCCATTATCTTTCAGTGAATAATTTGAGAATTTGAAGCTCTCCTGGAATCTTCTGGGCTTGTTAATTCTATGTATTGTCATAAGTTAACCTCCAACATTAACAGTTTAATTCAAGAAGAAATTTATTCATTGTCTGTATAATTATTCTTGGGTGATAGGTACTTTTCTCCACAAGGAATTTCAGCATTCTTTCTTCTATTGATTATGTCCATCTCTATGGTTGTCCAGAGGAAGGGAAACACTCATGGAAGGTCTGTGAAGATAGCAACATGCAAACTCCCACTCTCTGTTGTAAGAGGTGGAGGACTGTCCACTGTGGATGGCACTATTCCCTAGGCAGGGGGTCCTGAACTATATAAAAATGGAAACTTCAAGTTGTGAAAGACATGCATGCATTTTTGCTCTTGCTTCTGACTGGAGATGTGACAACTTCCAGCCTCTTATGCCTGGTAACTTGAAATTTTAAGCTGAAATAAAAGGATAAAAGTGCTTCTGGAAAAATTATTCCTTGGTTTACATGTAATTTCTTGCAAACAACTTCATAATATAGAAAGGGTTGAAAAAATTTTGATAACTATCCATCTATACACAGTTGTAGGAAAACAGAGACTAATTTACTACACTGAGAATCTTTTTCTGTTGGATATAAAAATACTCTAGTGTTAAAATTGTTCATTTTAAAATTATTTATATGTTTTAATACTTTTATATTTTACTGGTACCAAGAAAGATATTTTCTCTTCTGTTTAATGACTTGTGTTGGTTTTAAACCAAGTGGTAGAGTAGGTTTTTTTCTTCTCCTATTATATAAGATGTAAAAGAAGTAATTGGTCTGAATGTTGTAAATGCTAGTTGCACAAAATGTTCTTTGGCTCATGACCTCTTCTCCTTTGTGTAAACATGGCTTTATGAGACCTGACTTTTGGCTACATTTAACCACCTCCATACAAACTAGGTCACACAATCCCCTTTAAAGGACTGAAATGTATAACTGGGGCTGTAGCTCAGGAGATGATGGTCATCTCACATGCATAACACCTGACTTTCAATCTCCAGTACTTATTAAAAGAAAATTGAAATATAAAAATGGCAAGGCTAGTAGATATGGTTCTTCAGAGCTGGGTCATGTCAGGGAGCCATAGACATGCTTCTGAGATCCTGCACTGAGAGGCTCAGAGAGTCTTTAATGATTTTCTTTCTTGGATCCTCCTTTGCTCACTTCCCTCTGCAACATCCTGAGAAGTAAAATCTTTCATCCAGAAGGCTCTCACTCCTGTATCATCTGCCCAGAACCACTGTGCTTTCTGTTGATGATGACCAAAAATAATTTATTAATATACCCTGGGAATAACAGATTGATGGTGGGATGACCAGTGCCTCACCGACGCCCTTTGCCATTTTGATGATTTCTTCTCATTAAATCTTAAGTTAAGGGCTTAGAGCGAATGTCTTGTCCTATGACCTGTGTGTCTTTTCAAGTAAAAAAAAAAAATGATTTCTTAGAACTAGGTATTATCATTGGCCACTGTAACCATTCAACTGGTTCTGTGCCAGATTCCTCTGGAGCACAATCTGCTGCAAGGAGTCATTGGTGCTTTAGGATGATGAAATGGCCATTTCAGGCAAATGTGCCTCTCTTTCACAGGAGCCTGTTCCCATCTGACAAACACTGTGGTGTCCTCTGACACAGAGGGACTGGCAGTCTCCAGTATTGCCTGCTTGATTAGTGGTTATGTGTCTTTTCACACCATGAGTCTCTGATTTAACTTTCAGGTGGAGAAGAATAGTCATAGCCTCGTGCAGTGCAGAGCTGGTAAAGGCATGAGGGTATCTGCCTGGGATGTTCAAAGCAGTGTGGTAACTGTTTACTTGGGGCTAATTTCTGTTCAATGTAGTGAAATTAACACATATTCTCTTTGATTTTTTTAGTTATGCAGTAGTTATAAGGAAATGTGTCTCAACTGATATCTAGTATAGTGTATTATAGAGACTAAATGTCTTATTCAAGGTCATATAGATCACATGGCAATTAAATAATGGTAGAATTTTAATCTTGATCTGAAGGCTCTAGAGCTAAAGATCAAGACAGCCTTAGGAGCCATTGCTCAGGCACTGCCCACTTTTACATTTTTTTCAGATTATAATATAATTACAACATTTCTTTCTTCCCTTTTCTATCTTCAAACACTCCTATGTACCCTTCTCCACACTCCTTCAAGTTCATCGGCTCTTTTCTCACTAGTTATCATTATGCATCTAGTACTTACATACATATTCTTAAGTATAACCTGTTGAGTCTGCATAATGTTACTTGTTTTTAGAGCTGAGTGTTTGACAATGGTCAACCAACTATATTTATATGTGATCAATTTGGGAAAAGGTCAATGAGCTGCTGAGAAGGAAATATATTCTTTAGTGTTTCTGGAAATGTAGATGTCTGTTAGGTCCATTTGATTTGCAATGTTCTTTTAACTCCAGAATGTCTCCGTTTAGCTTTTATCTGTATAATCTGTCTATTAGTGAGAGTCAGGTATTGAAGTTACCCACTATGTTAGGATCAGTATTTGATATTAATTGTAGTAGTGTTTCTTTTACAAGCTTTGGTGCCTTTGTGTTTGGTGCATAAGCACTTAGAATTGTAACAGCCTCTTGTTGGATTTACACACACACACACACACACACACACACACACACACACACACAAATACACTAGGAAGACAAGTCAAATAATTTCAATAAAAGTTTCCATGTTTTGAACAGCTACTATAAGGAAGAAACTATGATGTAATGAAGTGTCATAGCCCAATTTTTCTTTTTCTTGTGTATGTGTGTGTGTATTATATTCACTCATGTACACACAGAAGGCAGAGAAGGATGTCAGGTGTCCTGATCCATCACTCTTTATTATATTCCTTTGAGACAGGGCCTATCCATGAATCTTGAGACTGTTAGTCAACCAACAAGCCCCAGTGGTCTTCCTGTCCTGTGTGGCTGGCATGGAGGTTACAGTGTGTAGAGACATATTTAGCTTTTTCTGTAGACTCTAGGGATTTGAACTCTGTTTCTCTTGCTTCTTCAGCAGGTGCTCTCACCTTCGGAGTCCGTTTTCTGTGATACCAAAGCGACTGAGGCAGAGTATTTTATAATAGAGAGAAGTTTATTTTTGTTCATGCTTTAGGAAGTTGGGAAGTCCAGAACATGGTGTAGGTGCCTGGTTATTTTCTGGTGATGACTTTGTGCTGCTTCCACTCACGGTGGTAAGCTAGAAGGCAAGCTGGAATGTGTAAGTGAGATTAAGCACAAAGGCCACAATCACTTTATACTAACTCACACTTTTTAAAGATTTATTTTTATTTATTTTTTTAACTTATGTGTATGTGTATATGTCTGTGGGAATGTATGTTATGTGAGTGCAGGTGCCTAAAGTCACCAGAGGAGGGTGGTAGAATCTGTGAAACTTGAGTTGTGGTTGTAAGCTGTCCAATGTAGGTATGCTAACCACTGAGCAATGTTTCCAGCACCCACAAGTCACTCTTGAGGTAGCTAATCCATTCCTGGGAAATCAAGAGCTCCAAGAAAAGCATTCATTAGGGACCTAGCTACTTCTTCTGTTTTTAATCTTTTATTTTTATTGTGCTCATGAATATTTTATAGGAATAAAAACTAAAATGCACATTTATATGTCACTAATTACTTTCACTGTAGAAATCTAAAATTTTACACAAATATAACCAGTGTGCAATAATGTCTGTTTTGATTAACATCTTTCTTGATTCTTAAATGTTTTTGCACACAGTCTTCTAAGTATCATTTAAGCATTATGTAAATTTACAATAGCAAGAACAATACATCAAAATTTATCCATTTCTTAGTCAACAGGCTTTAGAAAACCATATAAATGAAGTTGCCACAAAGCCTCGTTGTAGAATTAGCTTTATTGATTTACACTTCAAAGTATTTTCTTGGACACGGCTACTCGAAGTGGTGCATGTCACACATCAGTTGTCGAGGTCTGGCTAGTTTTCTAAGTATTTCTTCAAAATGACTGGGAACGCATGGTGCAACTGATGTGAAGATGCATGCAAATTCGGCACCTCCTCCCAACACCACAGTAGCAAGGAAATCCCAGTGTGTTTGCACAGAGAGCAAATTACAACATGGCACTATGCAAAGTTCACCCATGTTTACTTAGAAAACTCATTTTATTTCCAGTTAGACTGTGTACCTCTTGTAGATCAATCCTTACCATATGGGTGAGATATGTTTGTTTAGTATGTTTTCAAGACAGGATCTAGGAAGCCCAGACTGGCTTCACTCTCACTATGTAGCTAAGGATTCTCTTCATCTTGTGACACGGCTGCCTCTATCTCCAAGGTTCTGGCATTAGAGTCATGTGCCACTATGTCCAGTTTTAGGTGGTCCTGAGGATGAAATTCAAGGCAGTGAGTCTGAGAGATACTTTATGAACTGAATTACACATCTAACATGGAGTTACCTTCATTATTGAAAACAATAGCTTACGTGTAATCACTTCTACTCTTGCACACCAGCTCTGTTTTCCATGGGAAGAACTGTGATTTGTACAAGCGAAAATGTGAATAGGACATAGAGATTGGAAAAAGAAATGGTATTTTTACCCCCCAACACCACCTCCATTCCCATTGCTTGTGGACGAGGAAGAAGAAAAGAAAACACTGAAGACAGGATATGAAACGTTACAGTATTTTGTGTGTAGCAGATACTCAGAATCTTGAATGAATGAACAATCCCAACCTTGGATTCATGATGAGGGGCCAGGGTCAGTGTAAACAGAACTCTTACCTTCTCACTGCCTCGCCTTTCTTCAGTTTCACTGATTCCAAGCTCCAAGAGGGTATGCCGAGTCAAACAGAACTTTGAAGGATGGGCTAGTTTAAATCCTCTCTTAGCACTTACTTGAGCTAGATGCCTTTTGGCCTGAGTCTTGCAGCAGCAGGTCAAAAGATTTAGACTCAGACACACGAGAGGTGGCTTAGGTTCCTACTTAAATTACCACACAATGTTAGTTTCTTCAGTGTGTGTGTGTGTGTGTGTGTGTGTGTGTGTGTGTGTGTGTGTGTGTGTGTGCCCACGCGCGCGCACGCGCGCGCGGTTTTATTACTGTTTAAATCTTTCAAGGATTGTTTGCAATGTAAAATAAAAATACCAAGAATGCTTGACTCTGTACTAACCAAACAATTCTGAACAAAGAAAGCAGCAAACTATAGAACTTAACAAGGTCAACCGTAAATGTCCTCTGTAAGTCAGACAAGATGGCACTCACCTATAACCAAGAAGTGCTGTTTGTTGGGGCAAGATGGGGGCTTTCTTGGGTACCCAGTGCAATACCATAAGTTTCCTATCATTTCTAACAGAGAGTACAGAAGAAATGTTCTTAGCTTTCATATATTTAGATCTTTACAAGAGCTAGGAATCTCAGACAATACTCTGAATCAGTTTGGGGTAATCTAGGGTATGTGCCAACCCAAGCAGAAATTATTTTAAGATTGGTTTTGTTTTGACATGTTTTGGAGAATATCCAAGTTTGACTAAAAGAGCCAAAATGATCAACTAAATTAGTGCCGAAATTGGGCAGTTTGTATGTCAATTACCACCAACATAATGCCTCAGCCTTTTTCCTTTTTAATTCCCCCGTTTTAACATAAGTTCACATTGTGGTTGTGTTGCAGCTCACGGGCTTGATATCGGTGGCTTTGAACTTCCACATTATGTTAGAAACAGTTATTAGAGCTTAGTGCTATTTATGCTTCTTGTATCATCATTACAATACAGTCCCTTTATAAATACTGACTATATATATATATATATATATATATATATAGAGAGAGAGAGAGAGAGAGAGAGAGAGAGAGAGAAAGGAGCAGAAAACCAAGAAGAGCAACAAGTTTACTTTAGTTTTGCTATCTGCCTTTCTGTCACTGTTTTCTCAGTTTGACACTTGACTAAGCCAGTATATATTTTTGGAGCACAGCTACCCTGGCTGGACTATGCATCCAAATGCTCTTGGGCAGAAGCTCAAGAACATGAGGAAGACAAAGAGATTGAGAGAAAATATGATAAGCCCCTCCCCTCACCGTCCCATCCCATTTCTTATCCCCTGGCTAACAGGAGTGAGGAACGAGAACACTGAAGAATTAATATCAAAATTTGATGAGAAAAATGGAAAAATTTGAGAATGATATCAAGACTGAAAATAAAAATCATGAATCACTCACTCTGTGTTTTAAATATAAGAATTCCCATGCTTGAAGTTTTGGAACTATAGTTAGGGCACTTTTCTTTATTATTATTATTAAATAAATCATTTCTTAGACACTTTCACACATGTGCATAATGCATACTCACCACTCTCATCCTCCCCCTTATCCTGACCAGCCTGTTCATCCTTACCAATCTCTCTCACATTCATGACTGTTGACTTTGTTTATGATCCTCTGAGTGTAGAGGGGGCATCAGTGTGTCCAGGTCCAGGGACATATTGAGACCTTTGCTCTTACTACTAATGGCTAATAAAAGTAGATTTTGTATTGCTTGTGGATGTTCTGAAACTCATAGTGGTTATCAAAGAATGACTTCACACTAACTTCTCCTGTGGTCATCCACAGATAAGAGTTTCAGCACAAACACAGAGTATGCTTCTGCAGGCCCATGGGTGTGCACTTTAGTCATACCGAAGGAGTCCCGTTCTCTTTTATCATTTATATTCATATTTAGTCCACTTGATATTGAATATATTTAATTTTAATCAGTAATAAAACTCCAAGTATAGTACGTTTATGCCTATGTGTATTTGTTTTCACATGGTCGTGAGAGAGAAACAGTTTACAAATGGAGATTTTAAAATGTTTTGTGTTTATTTTTAATTTAGATGCTAACTAGATGACAATATAAATGAACTGAGGAAAAATTTAATATAATCAACAGTCCCGAGAAACATTCTTTTTACAATCTTCCCTCACAGTCCTGTTCTGAGTTAGTCACATTTAACCCAACACATTTGTGTTGGGCCCTGCCATGTACTGTGCTGAAGCCGAGGGAAAGATCTGACTCTTCAAATGTGGCCTGTCAAATGAGCATTGCTACCAGATCTGTATAACATTAACTTTAGATTCCATTCATTGCTTCTGCAATGCCTAAGTAGTATACTAGAACATTTCTGTTGGACCTGTAGCTTCAGTTATAGTTCTAATGTAATGTACCATCAACTGGATAGTTTTGATTTAATGGTGTCTGTTGGCTTGTTGCATAGTGAGGACTTTCCATGTAGAACTGAAGCACCATCTCCCAATGAGACCCCAAATGGTCAGCATTGGTCTTTTGGATCAATACTTTATATATATATATATATATATCAGTGTTTTAGTAGCAGCATTTTTGTATTAATTAAGTATTTTGAGAGAACCCATTTCTAGAGCTACACAGTGAGGAAAAATTCAGAGAGGATATTAAAAGAAGCTTAGGGAAAAATTTAGACAGTGATCTTTTTAACAGCTCATATTGAATTATTTTTCAGGTTTTGGTCATATTCTAATAATAAACATCATCATTTTATACCGTCAAAGTAATTCCAAAAATTAGCTCTCGAAGGTATGTCTAGTTTAGGAATAACCATTGTCCAAGTTTTTATATTCTCCCTCTGTTTCTCTATCTTGTGGTGTGTGTGTGTGTGTGTGTGTGTGTGTGTGTGTGTGTGTGTGTGTGTGTGTATGTGTGTAAATTCATAAACAGAGTCCAATGCTCATTAAAAATAAATACCTTTTCTATATTCTAATATAATTTATGAACTTACGTTATCCAATTAAAATGAAACAGAAAATATTTTAAATAAAAAATAAATATCTTGATAAAATGTTAATAGATTAGAAACTGTTTCTAATACCAATACTAACAAAGTTCATTTGTAAACTGGACCTGTAGAGGCAAATTACTCCCATGCATTGGATGAAATCTGAATTAATAGTTGATTTGTAAGGTACAGTACTTCTGTGAAAGTTTCCAGACAACACAGTGAGTTACAGACCAAGTAGAGTTTAACATAATGGATGTTCCCTTTCCTTGGATTTGGATTTGTAGCCCTGTCTCATTTCATCTTCTTTTTCATGCTTTCTTCTATGTGTGAGGGTTAAAGCATTGCTTAATTGCTGGAGGTGTTTACTTAGATCAATGAGGTTCAGTTCAATTTGGCTGCATTAGTCCTGATCAGTCACAACCAGACTAGTGTGAGCAATGTTCTGCCTCAGGTCTCTGGCCATTTCTTTTTCTTTTTCTTTTTCATTTTTCTTTTATCATTACAGTGCAAAAGCTGATTAAACCAGCAAGGAGCTTTGCAAGTCAACTGTACCCATGTGTATGTGTAATTTAAGCAAACAGAGGGTTGTATGCATGTTTAGTTTTGTGGAATTTTCTTTATTTGTGGATTTTTGATGTGTGTGTTTTATTAATTTTCTTTTTAAGGTTTTTATTATAGTTTGTTTGTTTGCCTGCTTGATTTCTAAAGAGACAAAGAAAGAAAGTACACAGAGTTAGATGTGTGAGGAGGATCTGGGGAGAGTTGAGAGGGAAACCATGCTTAGATTCTATTACATGAAAAATGCTTATTTTAATTAAAGCAAACAAACAAACCCAGAGCAGCATTGTCCTTAGTTCTTTTCAGAAGTTTCACTCATAACTATATATGCATGTAAGCATATACAAAATAAACACATTACTATATCAATATATGATTTCCTTGTATTAATAAATTATGTTTCTACATGAGGCTCTGTTGCTATGTGAATTTGCTTATCTTAGATGACACAGGTGCTTTTGCATGCTAAATGTTTGAGAAGAGCTCACTGGAATCTGTACTGTTTGAAATCTACGTGCTGCCAAACCTCAACTTCACGTTCTGTCTCTATTTACTTCATTTTTGCATTGTTGCTCTGAAAGTACCAATGTGGTTACTGATAACTTCTGGTTAAGCCAATGCTGTTACTTAGATTTTATTTCAAACTGTTCAACACATGCAATTCAGTTCTCCTCTGCAATGCTCTGTTGTTCTTTCTTTTAGAAGCTAAGTGCCACTACTATTGGGATTTTAAATGTCTTCCTCTGGAGAGGAAGTGAGGAAGGACATGCTGGGGAGACCCAGAGAGAAGTTTCTGTCAGAGTTAGTACTCTTCAACCTGAGTTTTAAATTCCACAGCTCCAACTTTTTGACTGACAGGCTGAAAACATTAGGCTGGGAGAGTCCCAGGAGGAATATGGCATAATTTGAAGGCATCACCAGAGTCTCTGAATCCTGCATCCCACTCTTCTCTGTTTTCTGACAGAGTGAGAACTGAGGATTCTAGCCTTGTCAGCAGAAAGAAGAGCCGAGGAGGCTGGTGGATTGGGGCAAGGGTTATGTGCCTGGTTACAGGTCCAGACTGCACAGCTAGCTAGAACCAGCGTAGACTTTTGACATCTGTTTCATTCATTTTTCATTTTTCCACATTTTTATGAATAACAATATCTATTTTCTCCAAATTTATATATATATATATAAATAATTGGCTTGCTGGAATCTTCCTTATTGGATTCAGCATAATTTAACCTCTATAGCTCTATTTTTCCTTATTATTTTCACATTCTAATCTAGAAATGAGGCATTGGGAGGTAGCTGCAGTGACAGCTCTTCATCTTTTGTCAATCTTTAAGCTGCTATTTCAATATTATTTTATTCACCTGCCATTCACTCTTTCATCTAAATCTCAATTTGCTTCCATGTTTTCCATGCATGCTTTACTGGAAAAGTGTTTGTGAGGGATCTTTCCAAACACTCAGTACATTGTACTCTAATAGGAAACTCTTCCGCTGTTTTATGTGCTCATCACTCTCAGCGAACCATTCATCAGTGGCAAGGCAAGGAAAGAGAGAGCAAGAGAGTAACATGAGAAAAGCACAGTAGTTCTGGACCAGGGTCCAATTCAAGATCAGTGACTGCATTTAGTAACCTTGTCTTTTTTAAGCTCCATCATTGGCAACAGTTCCTTAATCTTTTTGAAAATTTATCTTGACATTTTAAACAGTTATGCATACGTTGTTTTATAACATGCACCTCAAATCAGGCATGTCTGATAGGCCTTTGCGATTAGATTTCAGTTACATTATTTTTTTCCTGAGGCATGGGAAAAATAGTACAGTATGATGGGGTCTTTTGAAGTGTGTCAGCAGGTGTGTGATGTTAATTGGTTTTTACCACAGACGATGTTGTTAATCTCCTTGTTGATGTGTTATCTGCCAGATTTTTCTATTGTAAAATTACTGTTTTGCTCTGTGTATTTTGCAGAGCATATACTGAGTGAGTCTATGTAAACATCCTATTTGACATCAAACTTTCACTTTCTGATTTTAGTACCCACACTAATAAGTTAGAATGACAATTATTAATTAGATAGATAGTACCGTAAATCTCATTCTTGATTTGATAAATGTATTGAATGTATCTTTGACAATATCCTTGTTTTCTTCTGACATAAACAATGAACCATTTAGAATGAATTGACAAATACATAATTAGTAATTAAAGAGATAAGCAGGTCGGGATGATGGAAGACAACAAGGAATCTTACTTAGGATTTTCTGGAGCAGAATCTGCATTGAACTGATAGATATGCCATATGTGATAGTGGCAGATGGGTGATGTTTCAAGGAACATGAGTACAGGTTTTGGCAAGTTCAAGAAAACAGATTCCAGTATTGCTGAGTGAGGCAAAGTGGGAATGGGGAAGGCTATGAGGTGCTTCTATCCCTGGTGAATCCAAAGGGATTTGAGATTGCACCCAGCTCTGACAAACAGGGTAATGTTACATATGCCACTATGAACTTCAGAACTTTAGTCTGATGCAATTAATTTCCTTTATTTGGAATAAATGTCCCAAAGCCCACAGAGCTGGCTCTACCTACCCCTAAGGCTGTCACCTCTTTCTGTCTTGCACTTCCATGGAATTCTCTAGCTTTCTATTATAGAGCTCACACATTTTATTTCCATGTAATTAGCACAATGTATTATAATTATTCTTTGAAATGCGTGTTATTTCTGGCGCTAAGAATCAAACAAGTCCTTGAACACACTAGGTGAATTCTACTATTGAACTGTTCCCTAGCCCCGTAATTATTCTTTTCTGCTGTACATTTTAGAATATAAGGTCTGTTTTGACAGGGTGGGTCCTTATTTTGTTTCTGTGTCTTGGGGAATCTAGTGAAGTGCTTGCCACGTGGTAATTGTAAGTTGTTGCTTCACAGAGAAGAGGACACAACATTTGACTACTAGCAGAATTTGAGTGGCAGAAGAAGCATCAAGTGTATTGTAGCCAGAGGAACTAGACATTGCATGGCCTGGCTGAAATGGATGCTAATGGCTCCACAGGGGAGTAAGCCCAGTGTAAAATAAATTGTTTTGAGTTCATGAATGGGAAGAGTCAGAAAGAATACATTCATTTAGGCCAGATAATGAAGTGCCATGTTATGAAGTTTGAGTAGTTTCTCTTAGACCATGACTTAGAACTGGAGTGCCTATGGGTAATATTAAAAACTGAAGTGCACAAGGTGAAGGGTTGGTTTCATTCTCTCCTTAAGTCGACTCTTAAGAACAAATGCTGCAGCCATGTCCTAAATACCATCAGCTCGGGAGGATAAAAGAAAGCAAGGAGAAAGCACAGCAAACACAGTGCCTGTGCTCTCTTTCCAGGCAGCACTTTGGAAATTCATAGTCCTAAGCATTTACCTGCAAGGGTTTGGTTTATAAATTTTGACTATTGTTATGGATTTTTTCTGAGTGTGATTATCCTCACTTTAAAGATGCAACAAAATATGTGATATGACTTTCTCACGTACTCTGGTGCCTCACATTTGACCATGTCCCCTGGAGGGGGAGACCTGGTGGCACTCAGAGGAAGGACAGCAGGTTGCCAAGAAGAGACTTGATACCCTATGAGAATATACAGGGGGAGGTAAGCCCCCTCAGAAACAGTCATAGGGGAGGGTAATAATGGGAAAATGGATAGGGGGAGGGAGGAATGGGAGGATACAAGGGATGGGATAAACATTGAGATGTAACAAGAATAAATTAATTTAAAAAAAAAAAGGAAAAAAATATGTGTAACTCTATGTAACTTGAGGGGCACAAAATTGTGACCTGTTTCAAACAGCGGCAAAAATACATGTCTAAGGGGGAAATAATGTCAAGATCCACTATCTGGTCTACCTATGTGTGCTGACTTGAATGAGAATGGCCCCCATAGGCTCAAGATTTGACTGCTTAGTCACCTGAGAGTGGTGCTATTTGCATGGATAAGGAGGTGTAGCCTTGTTAGAGGAAGTGTGTCACTAGGGGGTGGGCTTTGAGACTTCAAAAGCCCATGCCTATCCCAGTGCCTCTTTCTAGGACCTGCAGACCTAGAAGTAGAACTTTCATATCCTTGGTCAACACCATGTCTGCCTGCATGCCGCCATGTTCCCAGCATTGATAATAATGAAGTTAAATAAATGCTTTTTGTTTTGTTTTGTTTTGAGACAGGGTTTCTCTGTTTAGCCTTGGCTGTCCTGGACTCTCTCTGTAGAACAGGCTGGCCTCTAACTCATGGCGATCTACCTGCCTCTGCCTCCAAAGTGCTGGGATTAAAGATACGTGCCACCATTCCAGAGGTTTTTTAAAAAATAAGAGTTGCCAAGTGATAAATATGGATCTATTTGCATTTTTCTACATGTAGACATCCAGTTAGACCAGCACCATTTATTGAGGATGCTATCTTTTTTCCATTAGATGGATTTGGCTTTGTTGTCAAAAATCAAGTGTCCATAGGTGTGTGGGTTTATTTCTGGGTCTTCAATTTTATTTCATTGATCAACCAGCCTATTTAGTCCAAGTGGATTAAAGACCTCAACATAAACTCAGACATACGAAATCTGTTAGAAAAGAAAAGGCAGGAAGAGCCTTGAAATCTTTGGCACAGGAGACAACTTCTTGAAAAGAATGCCAATAGCTCAGGCTCTAAGATGAACAATTAATAAATGGGACCTCATGAAACTGAAAAGCTTCTGTAAGGCAAATGACACTGCCCCAGAACAAAATGACAACCTACAGACCGGGAGAGATCGTTACCAAACTGACACAGGGCTAATATCCAATATACATAAGGAACTCAAGAAATTAAATACTACCAAAACAAATAATCCAATTGAAAAGTGGGATACAGGCCTAAAAAGAATTATCAAGTGAGGAACATCAAATGGCTGAGAAATATCTAAAGAAATGCTCAACATCCTTAGTTATCAAGGAAATGCAAATCAAAACGACTCTGAGATTCCATCTTACATCTACCAGAAAGTCAAACGATCAAAATTTAAATTGACTGCACATGCGGGTGAGGATGTGGAGAAAGGTTAACACTCTTCTGTTGCTGGTGGGAATACAAACTTGTACAACCACTTTGGAAATCAATCTGGCACTTTCTCAGAAAATTGGAAATAGTGCTACGGCAAGACCCAGATCCTAGGCATATATCCAAAAGATGCTCCACCATACAAGGACATTTGCTCAACTACGTACATAAACAACTTTATTCATAATGGCCAGAATCTGGAAACAGCCTAGATGTCCCTCAACTGAAGAATAGATAAAGAAACTCTGGTACGGTTACACAATGGAATACTACTCAGCTTTCAAAAACATAGAAATCTTGAAATTTGATGGCAAATGGATGGAACTAGGAAAGATCATCCTGAATAGGGTAATCCAGATGCAGAAAGACACACATGGTATATAATCATGGAATATAAGTGGATATTAGCCCAACATAGATGTCCTCTGAGAGACTCTACCTAGCGGGGGATTAGGACAGATTCTGGGACTTGCTACTGCATTATGGGTGGAGCACTGAGAGTGTATGGAAGAATGGGAGGATGGATGGACCCAGAGGGTTCAGGAACTCCACAAGGAGACCATCAAGGCTGGCAGATCTGGACCCAGGAGGGCCTGCACAAACTGTTACACCAACCAAGGACAAGTCATGTAGTGAACCTAGACCACCCCCCCCAATTCATATATAGCCAATGGACAACTTATTCTCCATGGTCCTGGGCAGAGCAGGGACTGCCTCTGATGTGAACTCTGTTGCCCTGGATTTGATCATTTCCCATTGGTGAGGAGGCCCAGGAGGGCACTTGCAGGATGGGGAAGCAGGCTATCAGGATGAGACCTGATAGGCTGTGATCATATGGTGGGGGAGGAGGTCCCCTTCTATCAGAGGTCTAGGAGAGAGGAATAGGACAGAAGAGGGAAGGAAGATGGGAATGGGAAGGTACAAGGGAGGGTATAACAACTGGAATGTAATCTGAATAAATTATAACAAATTAAAATATAAAAAGTTATCTTGGTCATGATGTCTCTTTACCATAACAGAATGGTGAACAAAGCACTGTTTAGCTACAAATCAAAGTGTCGGAAAGCTGTACTTGTCAAATATTGATTACAACATACTGGGAAGCGCCTCTTGCTTTCCATGAGAAGACACTTGAGGGTTGTTCCAGACAAACTGTGCTGTAATCAGTTTTGGTGGTTTTACTAGAATAGAAATGTTCTAATTATTTGTATAGATTCTCTATTAATAAAATATGATAATATTAACTTCTCATATACAAATTAAACAACTTATCCATTGAACACACACTAATGCCAGCTGCTGTTCAAAGCACAGGGGAGAGCAGGCAGGGACACAGTGTAAATATCTCTGCTCTTGAAAAGCTTCCATTCAGTGTTGCTGTTCTAAATGGATTAACTCATCTTCTCTGTGCTTTGTGCCACACAGGCACATGCTTCAAAGTTGTATCGGTTCTCTTGATTGCTCTTGTTTTGAAGAATAATTAAATTCTGTTGGCCTTTCATTAGATTTCTCTAATAGTGTCCTCTGGCTCTTCTGTTCAACTCATTAGCTAGTATTAATTAGAATTCCAGGCATATACTTGAAATGCCATAAACTTAATTTTATAAATAAAATATTGCCTTTATTTTTAACACATTAGGAAATATACATACTCCATGAACGTACTCTATGTGGTGGCATATAATTATATATAACTGTTGGAAATTTTGGCTTTTTAAAAATAAACCATTAATGTCAAATTAACTTTACCTATAATATTTTTATATTAAAAATCTGGTTAGTTGATACTTCTTTATTAAGTGTATAGTGGGTTGGAAAGCAAGGGAAGGAGACGGTATGAAGTAATGACTGCTGGGATAATAGAGAGACAAAGGAATGGGCACAACAGGTAACATAAACGCCAGCTTCCATGTTGACTACACTCCTATCTCCTAACCCCTACACAGCACATGTGTGTGATGGAGGGAGGAAAAGTGGAGAAGGCAGATAAAAGCCCCATCGTCATCTACCACATGAAATATTGGCTATCATCTAAATTTAATAAACCAAGAAATAGCAGTAGGTTTATCATTAGTAAATATGGCAGTATCACCAACAGAAATAGGTGTTGAGAGAGTTGCTTTTAAGGAGGAGTGGGTAGCTGTAAGCCAGTACCAGGAATAATGGTTTCTTCATCTTTTTACAGACTGTTCATTCAGGATTAAGGAAATTGCCTTCAAATGAGGTCAATGAAGAAATTCGGTATTCTTTTTTTTTTTTTAATATTTTTATTTTTTTTTTTTTCTTTTTTTTTTTTTTTTTATTTTTTTATTAATTTATTCTTGTTACATCTCAATGTTTATCCCATCCCTTGTATCCTCCCATTCCTCCCTCCCCCCATTTTCCCATTATTCCCCTCCCCTATGACTGTTCCTGAGGGGGATTACATCCCCCTATATATTCTCATAGGGTATCAAGTCTCTTCTTGGCTACTTGCTGTCCTTCCTCTGAGTGCCACCAGGTCTCCCCCTCCAGGGGACATGGTCAAATGTGAGGCATCAGAGTACGTGAGAAAGTCGTATCACACTCTCCACTCACCTGTGGAGAATATTCTGACCATTGGCTAGATCTGGGAAGGGGTTTAAAGTTTACCTCCTGTATTGTCCTTGGCTGGTGCCTTAGTTTGAGCGGGACCCCTGGGCCCAAATCTGCCTATCATATTGTTCTACTTGTAGATTTCTAGGACCCTCTGGATCCTTTTATTTTGCTGTTCTCCCATGTGTCTCTCATTTAGAGTCCCAATAGGATGCCTTCCCCTCTGTCCCAGTTTCCTGGTAAGTGAAGGCTTTTGTGGGACATGCCCCTTGGGCTAGTATGCAGATATAAGTGAGTATATACCATTTGATTCTTTCTGCTTCTGGGTTAACTCACTCATTATGATCATTTCTAGCTCAATCCATTTATCCACAAATTTCGGGAATTCCTTGTTTTTAATAGCTGAGTAGTATTCCATAGTGTATATGTACCACAGTTTCTTTATCCACTCTTCTACTGAGGGACACTTAGGCTGTTTACAATGTTCTTTTGGATGAAAAAAAAAAGTGAATCCAAAATAAAGTTCATGAAACTAATAAGACAAGCGTAGAATTAAGGCACATTGCAGAGGTGAGATGTGAACAAATAAGAATCAGTTTAGACATTTTGGACCAGAAGTGAGAAGTGAAAATTTTCATTGGGTTCTCTGTAGCATCACTTCTGACACTGTGTCCAGGGAAGAAAAGGTCTCAGAGGAAGTTATCTACACCTGACTGTGTTGGCAAGAGAAAAGGAAGGAAAACCAGACTTAATATGAAAAGGTGAAAGATGAGCACATCTGCAGTGTCCCAGAGAGATGTGAAATAGTTACACCTTCCTACTTTTAGACTTGTTTTTTGAGGTAACCATTCTGAAGAAGCCTTGGATGTATCTATTGATATTACTGCCTACGGGAGTGTGTGTGTTTTTGTGTGTGTATGTATGTGTGTGTGTGTGTGTGTATTCATGTCCATGTGTGTATGTGTTTGTATGTGTGTATATATATATGTGTGTATATGCATGTCCATGTGTGTATGTGTGTATGTGTTTGTATGTGTGTATATATGTATGTGTGTGTATGCATGTCCATGTGTGTACGTGTGTGTGTTTGTGTGCATGTCCATGTGTGTACATGTGTGTGTTTGTGTGTATGTGTGTGTATGCATGTCCATTTGTGTACGTGTGTGTTTGTATGCATGTTCATGTGTGGATGTGTGTGTATGTTTGTATGTGTGTATATGTGGGTATGTATGTCCATGTGTGAATGTACATGTATGTGTGTGCATGTGCACATGTTCATGCAGAAACCACAGGGCAACCCTCTCCCTAAAATTCCTATATATCTTCTCTGAGACAGTGCCTCTTGTTGGTGTGGAGCTCACCATTTGGTCTAAATTGATTGATCAATGAACAAAGGGAATTTTTCCCATCTCTGCTGCCTGACACTGCAATTACAAACCCACGCCATCACGGCAGCCATTTTTACATGGGTTCTGGAGGTCAAATGCTTGTGAAGCAAGAACACTACCATTTTTCAACTTTCCCAGCTGTGGGCCAATTTATTACTGAGCCAATTGTCTATCACCACTGTCTTAGTTTGCTTTTGGATACCGTGACAGAATACTGACAAAAAACAAACAAACAAACAAGCAACAACAAACTAGGGAGGATAGTGTTCATAATGTGGTTACTTAATTTATCAAGCTAACTTCAAATATCAAAATGACATTCTGATTTATACTCTAGCTAAAAAGAAAGACATGTTTGCTCTGTGTCTCAATTCTACACACTTTCAGCAAAAATATTCATGGAGTTTTCATGCTTGAATTTTAATATAGATGTATGAATTTTTAAAAATTAATAAAGGCCTTTTCATTCATTTGTAATGTGTGTAGTGACATGTACAGGCACTACAAGTGTTTAGTGCTCATCTGGGATGAGCACAGTCCCCTAAGGTAACTCCAGTTAAACTCTTTCACAGGAAAATACATGTGTAGTTCATTGAATGTTAAAAAGACTATCC
Organism: Acomys russatus; assembly: GCF_903995435.1. Taxonomy (NCBI): domain Eukaryota; kingdom Metazoa; phylum Chordata; class Mammalia; order Rodentia; family Muridae; genus Acomys; species Acomys russatus. The sequence continues at coordinate 42,996,226 of NC_067154.1, forward strand.
ATTAGGACCAACACACACACACACACACACACACACACACACACACACACACACATGCAGACACACACACCCAGATACACACATACACACCAAGACACACACACACACACACACACACACACCCAGATACACACATATACACACACACAGACACCCAGACACACACATATACACAAACACCCAGACACACACACACACACACACATACAGACACACAAACACACACATACACAAACACACACGGATTTTCTAACATTGTTTTAGGTACCTTCTTGTAACAGTTCCTCTGCCCTACTTCCCATCTCTCTTCCCACTTAAACTTCCCTCTTTATTTTTTTTTTTTCTTCTTACATCACCTGTGTGGTACTATTTCTCCTCCCTTAGATCTTTCTTTCCCCTCCCCACCAATAGTCCCTATTTAGTTTTTAGATTCTACAGGAATTCCAAATTAAACACACAAATCAAAAGATTCACTGCTAAGATCTGCATAGAAGTAAGAACTTGTGATGCTTGTCTCTTTGGAGCTGCATTATCTCACTCAGCATAAAGGTTTTCAGTTCCATCTATTTCCGTGCAAATTTCATTTTTCTTTACAGCTGGATAGCATTCCTTTTATGTAAATACCACAGTTTCATTATCCATCCATTGGCTGATGGATAGCTCGTGTGTTTCCATGTTCTGCTTTTCTAACCAGAGCAGCTATGGACATGGATGAGTATGTGTCTCAGCAGTAGGAAGTAGATTTCTTTGGGTATATTCCCAGAGGTGGTATGGTTGAGGCATATGGTAAATCTATTTTTAGTTTTCTGAGGAACACTTTCACTGATTTCTGTAGTGGCTATACCAACTTGCACTCCTACCAACAGTGCGGCGTGATAGTTCTGCCAGTATTTGTTATTTTAATTCTTTACCTTAATAATTCTGAGGAGGGTAAGAGTAAATCTCAACATAGTGTAGTTTTAATTTGCATTTCAATGAGAGCTAATGGTAGTAAATACTTAAAAAAAAAAAGCATATTTTAACCATTTGTGTTTCCTCTTCTGAGAGCTTTCTTGAGCTCCGCAGTCCACTGTCAAATTGAGCTGTGTGTTTTCTTGGTGTTTAGTTGTGTCGGTTCCTTTTCTGTCCTACACCCTGGTCCTGTGTCAGAGGTAGAGGCAAGCTTGCTGTTGCTTTTAATGATCCCCCTTTCCTTGTGCATTATCAGATGGTGAGATCAATGTGAATCTTTTCCAATGGTCTGTTTACCCTTGTATTGATAGCATAATATTTTAGCTATTGCTTTTATGAGCATTGTTACTTTGTAATGTCAGTTCCATTTCCTTCCCCTCTCTTCCTTTCTTTCTGTCATTTTTCTTGTCTCATTTCTCCTTTCTTTCTTTCCTTCCTATTCTCCCTTCTACACAATAGTCCTGACTATTACTGGATCATTGCATTTCTACAGACATTTTATAACCAGTTTACCAATTTCCTCCAACAATGAAATATTATTGGTATGGAATGGAATAAATAGAGCAATTGGGAGGGAGACTGACTTCATTATAACATCAAGCCTTTAGGGCAATGGATATTTTAATTTTTTATGTGTGTATTTAGTCACAATATTTATTTCTTGTGTGTCTACATTGCGTGTGCATATGTGTGTGTGTGTGTGTGTGTTGGTGTGAGAGTGAGAACACACAGGTACCGTGGCATGCCGGGGAAGATCAGAGAATAACTTCCACCAGTGTTGCTTGTACTTCCTTTAAAGCAGCATGGCTAACATATAAGCTTTGGGGATTTTTCCATTTCTTTCCCCTATCTTGCCATAGGCACACTAAGACTACAACCACCCAGGCTACCACCCTGTGCTTCCAATGTGTTCTGCGACTCAGAACTCAGGGCCTCATGCATACATTTCAATGCATACACTTCAAGATTGGTAAGAGAAAGTCTTACTCTGTATGTGGCCCAGGCTAACCTTGACCTCACTATGTAGCACATCTTAGCCTCGACTTCAAGGCAATTCTCCTGCGTTGGCCTCCTGAGTTCTGAGATTACAAGTGTGACCCACCATACATGTCTTACAATTTTCCTGATAGATTATTTTAGCCTTTAATCTCAGTACCTGGGAGGCAGAGACAAGCAGATCACTGTGAGTTAGAGGCCAGCCTGGTCTACACAGTGAGTTCCAGAACTGCCAGAGCTATTTAGAGAGACACTGCCTCAAAAACAAACAAACAAAAGCAAATTTGTGTACCTTTTGTATTATTTATTTTTAGCTATTTTTGCTGTCATGGAGAGTAATTTTAAGCACTCAATAAAGCTTGGTTTAAAACTAAATCTATTTGTAACATTTAATTTTCTTTCTTTTAAAATGTTATTTCATTATATGTTCATAACTTATCAATATTATATATCTGTTGTTTCTTTCCACTGGATAGAATTTATATTCCTTACATTATAAGTACATTACTAAAAGAGTGTAGGAATATTTCTTTTGTTATTCAAGTATTCCAACAGCTAAAACGGTGCTCTATGCTCAGTAAGCACTTAAGTATTAATTAAATAAAAATTATAAATCAAATGAATGCCGATTGTGCTTAGTAGTTAGTAATATGTACTCTGCAGTGAGCCTAACTAGGCTGAAATATTACCATGATCATTACCAAAGTAATTGATTATATGTATGTATGTGCTAATGAGCACATAATGACTACATATAATGTAGAGTTCTATCTGTTATGTTTTAACTTCCCTGTAACAATTTTAGGAGATAAAGACTATTGTCATTAAATCATTATAAAGAAGAAAAGTGACTCAGTGCTCACTTGATAAAGGGCTCATACCAGGTAGCAGACCTGAGGCAAAAATTTGTTCCCATTTTAGCAACAAACTTAATGCTTATAATTTTTATTTTATGATACTTTTTAAAGGTAAAATTTTATTTCATATTTATCATAAGAATATATCTAATGATGGTAAGCATTACCAAGCAATATGTGAAAATTCAGGGTATCTTGTAAAAAATCTCAAATACACATTCCTAGTTGCTAAGTTGATTTAAATTATCCTTTCTTTTTTCCAAATTTGTTTTAATTAATTAATTAATTAATTAATTTATTTATTTATTCAGATTACATTTAAATTGTTTTCCCCTCACTTGTATCCTCCCATTCCTCCCCCCTCCTGCTTTCATCCTATTCCCCTCCAGTATGCAGGCCCATAAGTCTGTGAGTATGGGCACATGTAGAGATGAGAAAATAACTTTCCGGAGTGGTAGTGGAATTTGGGGAAATCCCAGGACTGAACTCAGGCCACCAGACTTGCACTGCAAGCACCTTCATACATTGAGACATCTTGCTAACCCAACACTGATCTTTTCATTTATTTTCCTTTTAATGAATAATGTCAGCAAAGTATGTGCTACGAAAGGGCAGCTAGTCCATCTAATGGCAGTCAGAAAATGATGTTATAGGTTGCTAGGCAGACTGGGGTCAGTTTGCTAACATTCCTCCCTTTTCCTATAATGAAAACTAAGGATATTGGATTGCTAATGTTTACCTTATAGGAGAGAGAAGTGGATTTTGACACGTAGGTTTCAATGCTTTATTTTTAAGAAGAAACTAAAAAGCTACCCAGAAGCATAGTTACTACTCCTCATCCTTCTGATAAGGAAAAGTTCATTCCATATTCTTCCCACACATACTCCATCACTGATTGCCCTGTGCCTTCGATAGAGATGCAAGGATGTGTGGGAAGGAGAAAACACTCCCTTTCTCTTCATAACCTTTTTCATTTCTCTCCATGCTGTCTAGCTATACTGGGACAGCTACATGACTGCTTGGGTCACATCCCAATCACTTGGTTGGCTTCTCCTAGTACCCTTATATAGCTAGATTGGTTAAAAGAAACTGAAATTTCTACATATTTTAATTTAATGCTCAAAAGAAAATTGTGCTCTATGTATGATTCCCTTACTAGTTAAATCTCTGAGCCATTTACTAGGATTAAAAAAAAGTTATTCTTAGAAGTAATCTTATTTTAGCCAAGGTCTGAATGTATTTCAAAAGCTTTCAGTACATTTTAGAGCTTTTAAAATTACGAGAAGTAAATGTGCCATCCATATGTTAAACTTTTAAATGCCTCATGTCTATTCCTACACAGAACTGTAGTGATATTGCCAACGAAGCTGGCAGACAAAATGCTTGAGGTGTGTAGACTATGTCCACTTGATCTGTGAGATGTAACCATACAGAATCTCCACATCCACCTGCTGCAAGAGAAGCTCCAATGCAAAGCCGAGGACCAGGAGGCATGGCACAAATGGCTTCCCACGCCCTTGGCAGTCATCGTTCTGCGTTGTGTCTCTGTGACTATGTGCTATCTCACAGCAGTGGATTCATAGATCATTTCTATTTTTGTGGCTGGCTCATTGTACACCTTCCCAAGGACCATATCATCTCTCAGCTTCATCCATAATATTTGATTTTGATAAAAAGTTAATCATATTTTGTATTTTTGTATTGCTGATTATATAGTTGAAATTTTAAAATGTTTCTCTTCTTCAGTCATATAGATTATTTCATGCCCTATCTTCTCTAAAACAGATAAGCTACAACTAATACAATTTTACAAGGTTATGTCCTAACTACTTAATTTAGTGTGGAGTTCATTTTCATATGTTATATATATGTTTATGCAGTTTTTTTTCTTTTCAAATAAGGGCTAGTTCTTCTAACCACTAAAAGAAAAGACTTTTACTCTTTGTAGTGCCTCTTCCATACACTCTTTTTATGTCTAATTTATATTTTCTTCCATTGGCTTATTCATTTTCCTCACCCAAACTATCTTGTCTTAAAGTGATTAACCATGTGATTTTTGCTGGCTAGTTTTAAGTCAACTGCACACAAAAACTAGAGCTATCTGAAAGGAGGGAACATGGAAAGGATGCCTCCATAAGATCTGGATGTAAGGCATTTTCTTAGTTAGTGATTGATGGAAGAGGACCCAGCTCATTGTGGGTGGTGGCTTCCTTGGGCTGGTGGTCCAGGGTTCTATTAAAAAATATCAGGCTGACCAAAGCCATGAGGAACAAGCCGGTAAACAACACCCCTCCATTGCCTCTACTTCAGCTTCTACCTCCAGGTTCCTGTCTTGTTTGAGTTCCTACCCTGACTTCCTTTGATGAACAGTGACACTGAAGTATAAGCCTATTAAACCCTTTCCTCCCTAAGTTGCTTTTTGGTCATAATGTTTTGTTGCAGCAATAGGAACCTTATTCTTCCAAATAAACATGTGAAGTTCATTTATTAGGGCTCTTAGAACTTCCACTAACAATTTTCTTTGTGATTGTTGCTTTCTGTTTCTTGGCATGAGATACGAGACCAGCTTCATCAAACTCTAGCTGGCTGTGGCTTCCTTGCAAAGATGGAGCAAAGCCTCAAATTGGGACTCAAAATAAACCATTCCTTCCTAAGCTCGTTCTTAGGGCAAGGGTCAGCATACCACAGTACTGGGGGAGGAAACTGAGACGGCATGATGAAACATCCAGGTTACAGCAGATATTATATAGGGTTTGTGTGTGTGTGTGTGTGTGTGTGTGTGTGTGTGTGTGTGTGTGTGTGTGTGTGTTTCTTTCTTTTACTCTGTATTCTGGGCTGGCCTAGAACTCCCATTGTATCGTTGATTGGCCTTGAACTATCAGCAATTCTCCTGACTCAGCCTCCCATGTGTTGGGATAGGTAGGTATGAGTCATCATTTTTGGTTAATGGATTCCTAGATTGATTATAGATGTTATGGCATCAGTGAGTATCCAGTTTTAAATTTTGCTTTATACCTATTTACCATGGTTAAAAGATTGAGATGCATTCATTATGTTTTCTAACTCTTTGGTATCACATCTTTGGATATACTATAACTGGTCGTGCTTTTGAAGGCTTAGTGATCAATAAACCAAATGATTGAATTGGTCTAAATGGATCAAAGTGTAGCCTGCCCTGTATTTTTATGTTTCACCAACCACATACTTTCTACCTTACCTTTGGTTCCAACCAATAGCTCTCTGTAAGTTAGGCCACGTTGATCCCAATGCAGCCTATTGCTTTGTATTCTGTTTCTTTCCATTGAGGATTTCTATAGACAAATAGAATGGGAGGAAGTGTGATGTCACAGGACAAAATAGATAAGTCAGAACTAACAGAGGGGTTGCTGAGGTACATTCCATGGCTTCATGGGTGGCTGAGCACCAGTTATCTACACACGCTCATAAGTCAACAAATCCCATGATCTCCAGATTGAGTCAACCCATGTGGAGATCTGAGAAAACCCATGACATAGCTCCATCCTGAAAGCTAGAGAGCAGAGGCCAAGGAGAAGTGATGTTTTAGTTAGCACTCAAAGGCAGGAAAAAAAAAAGCAGTGTTCTAGTGTCCTGTCTGGCAGGAGAGATTTTCCCTCACTTTGGGAAGGTGTGCCTGACTAGGTGAGAACTTTTCAGAGTAGTGTGGGACAACCTTCCTATTTGGTCTTCCAATTCCAATTAATCTCCAAACCTCACAAAAACATAAAGAATTCCTTTGTACCAAATATATGGGTATCCTTTGGTTGACACATTAAAGTCATCTGTACTTTGCCTTATTTAGTACATCTACTCTATGGGATCACCTATAAAGTAAGTTGCCCTCTCATACTCTAGTTTCCATTTAGGAGTTGAAGTAAGACATTCCAGTAGTGTTTGATATACAAAAAAGAAGACTGTGCAGAGGACAATACTGCTGAACCGTAAGAAGTATTTATGATTGTTGTAATTACTCTCTGAGAAACCTAGCAGTGATAATATAATGTTGCACACAAATTCTAATTCTATGGTGTTTTGAAGATCCTTTCAAATGCAAGATTGCTTTATATAAAATCTTGTTCCTTTTCTAGGCATGAAAGAGGATGTCCATGTGAACCCATGAACACATTTTGTAAAGATAGAATAGCATTCCAAATAATTTACAATTTCTGCAATCATTGCAATTGCAAAACAAATAACAGCAGAGAAGTTGTTGAGTTGTGAGGCGAGGAGAGCTACATATCAGATTCATTGCTCTAATTTGACAGGCTGAGCTTAGCTAAATTTATACTCAGGAGAGCTGTACATTGCTAACTGCTAATAATAACCATAATTACTATTAATGTAAATAGTCAGATTTGCTTTTATTTATGGAATAAAATACTGTTAAAATCTTTGAATAACTGCACTTTGTTAAAAGATTTTTAAAAATGTGTTGTTTAACATACTCACATTGGAAGAGAATTTATTTTCCATTAATAACTGTGTCTGCACATATATTTTCATATATTTTCTTTTTAACTTAATGAAAAAAAAATAAAGATACATTCTTCTTTGTGCCTGGATAGCCCTACTACATTAAGACTCTAATAGGGAGGCTTATTACATAGTTTAAGACTGGCATGTATGTGAAAGAATTACATTTCATCCTTGTATCTATTTGACCTTTTGAGAGTCCTATCAATTGGAAAGACTTCTAGCCCCCAGTGATGCTGGCAGCTCTTTGTGTAGCTGACTCCTGTGAGATACTACAAATTATTAACACCAGTTAACCTCTAATATTTCCTTTAAATCACACGGTGTCACTTTCTGCTGGGTGAAGGCAATTCATTTCTATTTCTAGAGTTTTGGTCCTCTCAATCACGCTTGTTAGAATGGTACTTTAAAAGTAAAGAAAGGGGCTGTGATGCTTGGGTAAAACTTACCATGGGACATACTCTGTACAAACTGTCATTTGGTGTGCTCTTAAGTAGGAGTTACTGAGAGAGAATCTTATCTGAGTGGGGAGAGCCAATGGTGGTCTCTCTTGCTTTTCCTTCTTGAATTGGATTTATTTTCCCCTAAAATATTTATGGAATAAATATGGAAAGTGCTATCTGGTGTCTGAAGCTTAAAATTTCTTTTGTGAACTCTTAGAGGTTGTACTGATTAGTTTTATTGTCAAATTGACACAGCTTAAAATCACCTGGGAAGAGGGAGGTTCAGTTGAAGTATTGCCTCCATTACACGAGCCTGTAGGCATGTCTGTGGGGGCATTTTCTTGATTGGTCAGCCCACTGTGGGTGGCACTATACATAGGCAAGTGTTTTGGGAATAGGTAGGAGAGCTAGCTCAGTATAAGCAAGATTTATTCTCCATGGTTTCTGCTTAACTTCCTGTTTGAGTCCCTGCTTTGACTTCCTTCAGTGATGGACTATGACCCATAAACTTAAGCCAAACAAGCTCTTTCTTTGACTAAGTTGCATGTGGTCAGAGTATTTGTCACAGCCATAGACAGGAAAGTAGGATAGATGGTGGTTGAAATAACACTCGATGAAAATTGAGTTCTATCAAGAATGGAAAAAGAAATAAATTGATTCTGTGATAAATAACCATCTAGGTGAATCTCATCTAGGTCAGTAAGTTTTAAATCTAGTTTAGATTTGAAAAAAGTAAAAGCATCCAGGCATGGTGGCACATGCCTTTAATCCCAGCCCTTGGGAGGCAGAGGCAGGTGGATCTCTGTGAATTTGAGGCCAGCCTAGTCCACAAAGTGATTCTAAGACAGTCAGGGCTGTTATGCAGAGAAACTTGGTCTTGAAAAACCAAAAAGGAAAAGCAAAGGTCATCTTATGGTACTTCCTCAGCAGGTGGCTGCATCAACATGAAGCTAAGTGTCTTCCTCCCAGCCACAGACTGTCAGATACTCATTGAAGTAGACAATCGTGCAAGCTTCATGTTCTCGACGAGTGTGCAAGGGCACAGCAGTTGTTGTAGATGCTTGGGGTGAAGAGTGGACAGGCTGTGTGGTCCCGATGAGTAGCGTTTATGACAAACAGCATTTGCCATGAAGGAAAATGTCTTGCCTCACAGTAGAATCCACCTCTTGTTGAGTAAGTAGTACCCTAGTCCTAGCATAAGAAGACGTAGCAAGAAGAAGCACACACACATATCTGAGGGATGACTGTGGATGCCAATCTGAGTGCTGTCAACTTGGGTTCTGTTTCACAAAGAGAGGGGAGGAGACTCCTGAACTGACAGCTACCACTGTGCTACATAGTTGGGGTCCTAACACCCTAGTGCCCCTAAAGAAGCTGGTGTCCAGCAGTATGTTGTCAGAAAGCCCTTCAGCAATGAAGAAAAGAAACCAGGGACCAAAGCACCCACAATTCAGGATTCAGCCTTTTATTTCCTCATGTGTCCTACAACATAAATGTTGGTGTATTGCTCTAAAGAAACAATGCAGTAAGAAAAACAGGGAGAAAGCTTCAGAATATGTTAAACTTTTGGCCAAGAGAATGAAAGAAGCCAAAGAAAATGCCAGTTTGCCCTTGCTGAGCGTGCCTACTTCTGAGTGTGAGTACTGTCAAAGATAGGTCTTTAAAGAGTACCAAAGAACCAGCTCGTGGTTTTGTTGATTCTTTGTACTGTTTTCTTAGTTTCTAATTTGTTAATTTCAGCCCTGAGTTTGATTATTTCCAGACGTCTACTCCTCTTGGGTGTTTCTGCTTTTTTTTTTCTAGGGCTTCCAGTTGTGTCGTTAAGATGCTTATGTGCGATGTTTCCAATTTCTTTTTAAAGGCACTTAGTGCTATGAATTTTCCTCTTAGCACTGCTTTCAATGTATCCCACAAATTTGGGTATGTTGTTCCTTCATTTTCATTGAATTTCAGGTCCTCTGGAGGGGGAGACCTGGTGGCACTCAGAGGAAGGACAGCAGGTTGCCAAGAAGAGACTTGATACCCTATGAGCATATACAGGAGGAGGTAATCCCCCTTAGGAACAGTCATAGGGGAGGGGAATAATGGGAATATGGGAGGGAGGGAAGAATGGGAGGATACAAGGGATGGGATAAACATTGAGATGTAACAAGAATAAATTAATTAAAAAAAAGTACCAAAGAAATGATCAGACCTCAGGGTAGGGTGGGGGTAGAGAGGGATGGGAGCAACAGTAAAAGCAAACAGTGGTGCTCCTGAGATGCATAGCATTGGCCGGAAACTTCTATCTTTTTGTTTATTGCTGGTGAGATGCTCTATGTTACTTAGCCTTCCTCAGAACTTTTGTGTTTGCTATGAAAACTACATGTGCAGATGAGGGTAGCACTGTAGGAAGCACACAGGATCTGGAGTGCAATCTATACTAAATTTTTTACCCTATAATTTATCATCTACATGAGCATAGATGTATTATTTGATGCCTATAAATTTTAATTTATATTTATATATGGAAGTTAAAAAAAACCTCTTAGGATCACCATCAAAATTCAAAGTAAGTTATGCCAAACAGTTGTCACACACACAAAGTGAGAAAGCCTCACTGCAATAGTTGAGAAAGCCTCTTAGCAGGTGTGCAGATTGCATCAAAACGCTTTCAGGCAATTAGCCAAATGTACACATGCTAGTATAAACTTATTTATTTCTTACACATGTGTTTTCAGGTTACTTTGCTCTTATTGTAATTTTTATGTCTTAGATCGATTCCTATTTTCTTTTGTTTTGCTTTTACAAAATCCTTGTTTGTGTCACAGTGCAGATTTTGCTGTTTTGCAGGAGGCAGTGCTCTCTCTCTCTCTCTCTCTCTCTCTCTCTCTCTCTCTCTCTCTCTCTCTCTCTCTCTCTCTCTCCAATGCTCCATATTTATTGGGAACACAAAAGTGTTTTATTCATGGCAAATGAAATTCTCAGAAAAGAATTTCATTAGGAATGATTGTTATGACTCTTATTTTCTGCAAACAGTGCAATATGAGGAATGATACTTCAGATGTGATATTTGAAAATGTTATTCAGTGATCTACTCACAGTCACTGAAGGCAATGAACAAAATGTGCAGTGTGCTGTCTTCTTCCTTGTATCTAAGCAGCATTTGTGTTTTTTCCTTCCTTCCTTCCTTCCTTCCTTCCTTCCTTCCTTCCTTCCTTCCTTCCTTTCTTCTTTCCTTCCTTTCTCCCAGAATGGGAATAAGGAAGCAAAATGGAGGACATGACTGTTCCTTGATATGGTTGGAGAAGATTTATTGTAGATATGAGGGAGAAAACAACTAGGAAAAGAGTCAGAGACATCTGAGAGAGTCCAGAGTGAACCTGACTGAGCCTGGTCCTGTGAGGAAAGGCTGGAGGGGAGAGGGAGAGAAGGAAACCTGGAGTGGCCAAGAAGCAAAAAGAGGTGTAACCAAAATGGCTGGGTGATGTTGGGTAGAACAACTGGGGGAAGGGCAACCCAGCTAGTCTCTGGGCTGGAGTTTAAGGTGGGAAGTAGAGTATGCCTGCCAGGAGGACCCTGTAACAGGTAGGGACTGAGAGATGTTGAGAACCTGGTGGCCAGTGTCTGCTTTGATATGTTAATGGGCACCTTAGCCATTTCTGACAGGTTTGAGATCTGGACACTGCTTCTCTCCTTCCCTCCCTCCCTCCCTCCTTCCTTCCCTCCTTTCTCTCTCCCTCCCTTTCTATTTTGCTTCCTGTTTCTTTTCTTTCTGCCCTCCTCCCTCTGTCCTTTCTCTGTGCCTTCCTTCTCTCTGGGTTCTAGGATTGAGCACAGAGTCTTGCACACTCTAAGCAGGCACTCACACTACCATGCTAGAGCTCCGCTCTCCCTTGTGTGCAATCCTGTGTCTGTAACTGAGACATCACCCTTGCTAACTGCAGTGGGGTGTCCCAATGTCACTGCTCCTATCATCTGTGCCCAGGAGTTTGCCATCAGGCTGGATAGAAAAACCCCGACTTGCCTCTCAGAAAGAATCTCTGAGGGTATGATGTGTGTTTTGCTCATCCTCATACTCCGTGCAGGTCCTCTTGTCTTGATTGCACTGCTGACTGGACAGTTAGTTACATAATATTTCTTTGATAAACAAAAAAAAACCCCCAAAGAAATATGCATTTATATGAACTTTCTGGGAAAGTACAGCTAATGATTAAAAATGAGGGAATGTATTTGTATTAAGATTAATTTCCCTTGAACTGCCAAAGTCTCTCTCCTTATAATTATCTTTCCTTTCTTCAGTCACTGTAGCTCTGATCATGAATATAAACTATGGATCTCAAACTGAATTGAGTAAATAGAATGTTCTCAGAGAGACTGAAAACCATTAGAAGTTCAACTGGGGTTATGCGAATAAATAGTCCAGTAAACAAAAACAGGAAAAAGAAGTGTGGTAAAAATCTTGTCATTCATTCTTAGCATAAATTTGTTACCTTATTAAAAAGTTTTGGGCTGTGGAGAGATGATTGAAATCTAAACAAAGTTTTAGTTGTGGACCTCAATGGTGGCTTAGAAATCAAGACTTGTTTTGCATAATTATTAGGGAGCCTCGAAGCAGTTTTTAAACTCCCGGGGTCTTCACAGTCTCATTATTTTCTGCTTTCTGTGTGAGTACAAAAATGGTTGAGATTTTCTACTGTGAAGAAAGTGACCCAATTTCTGCCAATCTTCCAAGTCTTTGTTTCTTATTTCCAGACAGTGACTCTGTGTGCATATTCTGCTAAGAAAGCCATGTCCACTGGCCCCCTTTATGTGGTTTTAGGACCTCATGATTTCCCAGGTTCTCCTGACAGGTGGTGCTGCCATGCCCTGGCCAGGGATAACTGGAGACACACCAGTTGTTAGGCTTGTAGTCCTTACTGTAACTGTCACTCCAACAACAGGGAAGGATGGCCATCCTTGTTTGCTGACACATTTTTTTTTAAAAGTTGCATTTTTGATGTGTTGTTC